>NW_028322236.1:346666-693333 GCF_059928025.1 Delphinapterus leucas | reverse complement strand
GAACCAATGAGAGACTAGCTCTAGGTGTCTGCACGGGCAAATTTAACGCTCATTTCCCACCAGGAAGAGGAATTAACCAAAGGCTCAGCATGCCGTGCCGGAACCAGATTAGGGCCTGAAGCAATCCTGTGGGTTTGCCGCCAGCTCACAAGATAGCGAGTTGAAGAAAGGAGCTCAGGGGCACTGTAACTCACAAACCTGCAGAGTTATAAATGACAGCTATCGTCCAAAAATATATTGAAGGAAGGCTGCGAAGACGACTTGTAATCGGGACAGATTTGCAGGAAAACGATTTCAGGGGGTAGACGGGAATTGCATTTAAAGCATAGGAAAAGAGGCAGAACGTCGACAATGATGCTCTTGGCCAAAAAGGGCGTATGCGTTTTTTCCTGAATATATTCAGGAAAAAACGCATACGCCCTTTTTGGCCAACCAAGCAAGCATGTTAAAGAAATCTGCACTACAATGAAGTCTCACTGCCCCCCGGTCAAAAGGGCCATCTGAAAAAAGTGTAAAATCCAGAAAGGCAGCAAGGCCATGGAGAATAGCGAGCCTTGTTATGCTGATGGGCGGGATGTAAATTGCCAACAGCCACTCTGGAGAAGTGTATGGTGTTTCCCGGAACATCTAAAAAACAAAGCAACGGAGCCTACGGCACTTCCCCTTATGGTCCTATAGCTTAGGAAAATTAAAATCAAAAACACACAGCCACCCAAAAGTCTCTGGCGGCTCTGTTTACAAGAACCTCGTCTACGGTACAAGTTAAATATCCCAGAATGTGAAAAATGGATAAAGAAGTTGTGGTACGTACGTACAATGGAATATCACTCAGCAATGAAATCTATGTCATCAGGCCCATCGCGGCATAATGAGTGGATTCAGGTACGATGATTCTAAGTGAAATAAGTCACACAGAAAATGAAACATCATAAGATATCACTAATACACGGAATGTAAACTTGGCTACACATGAACTGAATTGCAAAACAGAACAGGGTCTCAAATTTAGAAAAGCAACTTATGCTTGCTTAAGGGGAAAGGTGAGTTGGGGTGCTGCATAAAACCAGAGATAGAAATTAGCACAGATACCTTTCCATAAGCCAAATATGTAATAGTCAAGACCTACCCCTTGCTCAACGAAATGGACTAAACACCCCATATTCAACGCCTAGGAATACACCTGACTAGTAAGAATCTTCAAACCCATGGATTTATATGTCTCCGTAAGAGAATGAAGCGTGTGTACAGCGGCATGAATGCAGCAGAGAAAATCCGATAAATCCCATTATCAAAATGAATTACACAAACAAAACCCAAGGACAGTGAAATAGAGAGCAATTCTTAAATAATTCATTCAGGGCTTGTGATGCAACCTGGATTTACCACATGTACACCCAGAGCTGAGTGAGACATAAGGTTGGGCACTTCGGGCTGATAGCATTGGTGAGGTTCGATGAGCAAATGCAGACCCTTTGAAGTCATACAGCATGGTACCCATTCCATGGGTCCCAACTCTCTAAGTTTAAGGGATTCTTCCTTCAGCTAAAACATGCATGGGAAACCCACAGTATGCTGCACCGTGTGACTGGCAAACGTTTTCAAATGCATCTCAGTTTTCGTCCCCTTTTACTCGGGTTCACCATTCCAGAACGTTTTCTAACACTCTCCCCACTTGGAGAGTCAGTGCCTTTAACCTCCTGTTGGGCACAGTTTGCAATTTCTGCGCAAGATGAACAGGAATAGGGAGAACCAATGAGAGACTAGCAGTAAGTGTCTGCACGGGCAAATTTAATGCTCATTTCCCACCAGGAAGAGGAATTAACCAAAGGATCAGCATGCCGTGCCGGAAACAGATTAGGGCCTGAAGCAATCCTGCGGGTTTGCGCCCAGCTCACAAGTTGCGAGTTGAAGAAAGGAGCTCAGGGGCACTGTAACTCACAAACATGCAGAGTTATAAATGACAGCTATCGTCCAAAAATATATTGAAGGAAGGCTGCGAAGACGACTTGTAAGCGGGGCAGAATTGCAGGAAAACTATTTCAGGGGGTAGACGGGAATTGCATTTAAAGCATAGGAAAAGAGGCAGAACGTCGACAATGATGCTCTTGGCCAAAAAGGGTGTATGCGTTTTTTCCTGAATTTATTCAGGAAATAAAGCATATGCGCTTTTTGGCCAACCAAGCCAGCATGTTAAAGAAATCTGCACTACAATGAAGTCTCACTGCCCCCCGGTCAAAAGGGCCATCTGAAAAAAGTGTAAAATCGAGAAAGGCAGCACAGGCCATGGAGAACAGCGAGCCTTGTTATGCTGATGGGCGGGATGTAAATTGCCAACAGCCAGTCTGGAAAAATGTATGGTGTTTCCCGGAATATCTAAAAAACAAAGCAACGGAGCCTATGGCACTTCCCCTTATGGTCCTATAGCTTAGGAAAGTTAAAATCAAAAACACACAGCCACCCCAAAGTGTCGGACGGCTCTGTTTACAAGAACCTCGTCTACGGTACAAGTTAAATATCCCAGAATGTGAAAAATGGATAAAGAAGTTGTGGTACGTACGTACAATGGAATATCACTCAGCAATGAAATCTATGTCATCAGGCCTGTCGCGGCATAATGAGTGGATTCAGGTACGATGATTCTAAGTGAAATAAGTCACACAGAAAATGAAACATCATAAGATATCACTACTACACGGAATGTAAACTTGGCTACACATGAACTGAATTACAAAACAGAACAGGGTCTCAAATTTAGAAAACCAACGTATGCTTGCTTAAGGGGAAAGGTGAGTTGGGGTGCTGCATAAAACCAGAGATAGAAATTAGCACAGATACCTTCACATAAGCCAAATATGTAATAGTCAAGGCCTACCCTTTGCGCAATGAAATGGACTAAATACCCCATATTCAACGCCTAGGAATACACCTGACTGGTAAGAATCTTCAAACCCATGGATTTATATGTCTCCGTTAGGGAATGAAGCGTGTGTACAGCAACATGAATGCAGCAGAGAAAATCCGATAAATCCCATTATCAAAATGAATTACAAAAACCAAACACAAGGACCGTGAAATAGAGAGCAATTCTTAAATAATTCATTCAGGCTTGTGATGCAACCTGGATTTACCACATGTACACCCAGAGCTGAGTGTGACATAAGGTTGGGCACTTCGGGCTGATAGCACTGGTGAGGTTCGATGAGCAAATGCAGACCCTTTGAAGACATACTGCATGGTACCCATTCCATGGGTCCCAAATCTCCAGTTATAAGGGATTCTTCCTTCAGCTCAAAACATGCATGGGAAACCCACAGTATGGTGGACCGTGTGACCGGCAAACGTTTTCAAATGCATCTCAGTTTTCCTCCCCTTTTACACGGGTTCACCATTCCAGACCCTTTACTCACACTCTCCCCACTTGGAGAGTCAGTGCCTTTAACCTCCTGTTGGGCACAGTTTGCAATTTCTGCGCAAGATGAACAGGAATAGGGAGAACCAATGAGAGACTAGCTGTAGGTGTCTGTACGGGCAAATTTAACGCTCATTTCCCACCAGGAAGAGGAATTAACCAAAGGCTCAGCATGCCCTGCTGGAACCAGATAAGGGCCTGAAGCAATCCTGCGGGTTTGCGGCCAGCTCACAAGTTAGCGAGATGAAGAAAGGAGCTCAGGGGCACTGTAACTCACAAACCTGCAGAGTTATAAATGACAGCTATCGTCCAAAAATATATTGAAGTATGTCTGCGAAGAGGACTTAGAATTTGGGCAGAAATTCAGGAAAACGATTTCAGGGGGTAGACTGGAGTTGCACTTAAAGCCTAGGAAAAGACGGAGAACAGCGACAATGATGCACTTGGCCAAAAAGGGCGTATGCGTTTTTTCCTGAATATAATCAGGAAAAAACGCATACGCCCTTTTTGGCCAACCAAGCAAGCGTGTAAAGAAATCTGCACTAAAATGAAGTCTCTCTGCCCCCCGGTCAAAAGGGCCATCTGAATAAAGTGTAAAATCCAGAAAGGCAGGACAGGCCATGGAGAAGAGGGAGCATTGTTATCCTGATGGTCGGCATGTGAATTGCCAACAGCCACTCTGGAGAAGTGTATGGTATTTCCTGAAACACATAAGAAACAAAGCAACACAGCCTATGGCACTTCCACTTATGGTCCTATAGCTTAGGGAAATTAAAATCAAAACCACACAGGCACCCCAAAGTTTGGAACGGCTCTGTTTACAAGAACCTCTTGTACGGTACAAGTTAAATATCCCAGAGGGCGAAAAATGGATAAAGAAGTTGTGGTTCTTACGTACAATGGAATATCACTCAGCAATGAAATCTATGTCATCAGGCCTGTCGCGGCATAATGAGTGGATTCAGGTACGATGATTCTACGTGCAATAGGTCACACAGAAAAAGAAACATCATAAGATATCACTAATACACGGAATGTAAACTTGGCTACACATGAAATGAATTACAAAACAGAACAGTGTCTCAAATTTAGAAAACCAACTTATGCTTGCTTTTTGGGAAAGGTGAGTTCGGGTGCTGCATAAAAACAGAGATTGAAATTCGCACTGATACCGTTCCATAAGCCAAATATGTAATAGACAAGACCTACTGCTTGCTCAACGAAATGGGCTCAACACCCCATATTCAACGCCTAGGAATATACCTGCCTAGCAAGAATCTTAAAACCCATGGATTTATATGTGTCCATAAGAGAATCCAGCGTGTGTTCAGTGGCCTAAAGGCAACAGTGAAAATCCGATAAATCACATTATCAAAATAAATTTCAAAAACAAAACACAATGACAGTGAAATAGAGAGCAATTCTTAAATAATTCACTCAGGGCTTCTGATGCAACCTGGATTTACCACATGTACACCCAGTGCTGGGGAGACATAAGGCCGGACACTTCGCCCTGATAGTATTGTTGAGGTTCGGTGAGCAATTGCAGACCCTTTGAAGTCATACTGCATGGTACCCATTCCAAGGGTCCCAACTCTCCAGGTTTAAGGGATTCTTCCTTCCGCTACATCATGTATGGGAAACCCAGAGTATGGTCCACCATGTGATTGGGAAACGTTTTCAAATGCATCTCAGTTTTCGTCCCTTTATACTCGGGTTCACCATTCCAGATGCTTAACTAACACTCTCCCCACTTGGAGAGTCAGTGCCTTTAACCTCCTGTTTGTCACAGTTTGCAATTTCTGCGCAAGATGAACAGGAATAGGGAGAACCAATGAGAGACTAGCTGTAGGTGTCTGCACGGGCAATTTAATGCTCATTTCTCACCAGGAAGTGGAATTAACCAAAGGCTCAGAATGCCGTGCCGGAACCAGATTAGGGCCTGAAGCAATACTGCGGGTGTGCAGGCAGCTCACAAGATAGCGAGTTGAACAAAGGAGCTCAGGGGCACTGTAATTCACAAACCTGCAGAGTTATAAATGACAGCTATCGTCCAAAAATATATTGAAGGAAGGCTGCGAAGAGGACTTGAAAGCGGGGCAGAATTCCAGGAAAACGATTTCAGGAGGTAGAAGGGAAATGCACTGAAAGCATAGGAGAAGAGGCAGAACCTCAACAATGATGCACTTGTTCAAAAAGTGCATATGCGTTTTTTCCAAGGCCCTCCTTAAAGAGGGTAGGGGGCTCCCAGCATGCTTCAGTGGCCAACAGAGGGCCCACATCGCCAAGGTGACGTGAGCCAGCCAGGCAGGAGTGACCTCACATCAGAGGGCCCACCTCACAGAAGGGTAAGGGACCCAGCCATTATCAGACTCTCACCAGAGGGCCCACATCAGCAAGGGGCTGGGAACCAGGCAGGAGTGTCTTCACACCCGTGGCGCCACATCATCGCAAGTTGAGGTACCCAGCACATGTGGCCTCAAACCAGAGGACCCACATCTCCATGGGTCTCGGAGCGAGGCAGGCAGGATGAACCTCAAAACACGTGGCCCATTGTATAAAAAAGGTGAGGAATCCAGCAGTTGGAACATCCCAGCAGGCGGCCCAGAGCACCGAGGCTATGGGATCCAGGCAATGATGAACTCACAACAGAGGGCCCTCATCATGAAACTGTGAGCAACCTAGCCATTGTGACCTCAGAGCACAAGGCCCACATCCCCATGGGGAAGCGAACCAAGCAGGAGTGTCATCGCACCAGTGGGCACACATCAGAAAATGTGGGGAGCCCAGCAGTTAGGGCCTGATGCCAGAGGGCCCTCATCACCGAGGAGAGGAGGCTACCAGCAGGCTCCAACTGCTACAAGAGGGCCAACGTCGCCAATGCGGGGTGTGCCAGCCAGGCAGGAGTGACCTCAGAGCAGAGGGCCAACCTCAAAAAAGTGTGAGGAACCCAAAGAGGATTAGACTCTCACCAGAGGGCCCACATCACCAAGAGGATCAGAACCAGGCAGGACTGTCTTCACACCAGGGTGACCACATCATAGAAAGGTGAGGAACCCAGCACATGTGGCCTAAACCAGAAGACCCACATCTCCAAGGGGCTCAGAGTGAGGCATGCAGGAGTAGCCTCACAACACAGGGCCCATAGAATAAAAAAGCTGAGGAATCCTGCAGTGGGAACCTCCCAGCAGGCGGCCCAGAGCACCGAGTCTATGCGATCCAGGCTGCAGTGAACTCACAGCAGAGGGCCCATATCATGAAACTGTGAGCAACCCAGCCATTGGGACCTCACAGCAGAAGGCCCACATCCCCATGGGGTTGGGAACATGGCAAGAGTGTCCTCGCACCACTTAGCACGTATCAGAAAAAGTGGGTACCCAGCAGTTACGGCCTGACGCTAGAGAGCCCTCATCACCGAGGGGAGGTGGCTCCCAGCAGGCTCCAACTGCCACAAGAGGGCCGATGTCGCCAAGGCGGGGTGTGTCAGCCAGTCAGTAGTGACCTCACAGCAGAGGGCCCACCTCACAGAAGGGTGAGGAACCCAGCCAGGATCAGACTCTCACCAGAGGGCCCACATCACCAAGGGGATAGAAACCAGGCAGGAGTGTCCTCACACCAGCGGGGCCACATCATCGAAAGGTGAGGGACCCAGCACACGTGGCCTCAAACCAGAGGACACACATCACCAAGGGGCTGGGAGTGAGTCAGGCAGGAGGAGTCTCCAAACAGAGGGCCCACAGAAGAGAAAAGGTGAGGAATCCCGCAGTTGGAACCTCCCCGCAGGCGGCCAGGAGCAGCGAGGCTATGGGATCCAGGCCGGAGTGAACTCACACCAGAGGGCCCTCATCATGAAACTGAGCCACCCACCGTTGGGACCTCAGAGCAGAAGGCCCATATTCCCATGGGGTTGGAAACCTGGCAGGAGTGTACTCACACCACAGGGCGCACATCAGAAAATTTTGGGAGCCCAGGAGTTAGAGCCTGACGCCAGAGGGCCCTCATTACCGAGGGGAGGAGACTCCCAGCAGGCACCAACTCCCAACTGAGGGCCCACGTCGCCAAGGTGACGTGTGCCAGTCAGGCAGGAGTGACCTCACAGCAGAGGGCCTACCTCACAGAAGGGTGAGGAAACCAGCCAGGATAAGACTCTCACCAGAGAGCCCACATCACCAAGGGGACCGGAACAAGGCAGGAGTGTCCTCACACCAGTGTGGCCACATTATAGAAAGGTGACGAACCCAGCACATGTGGCCTAAACCAGAGGACCCACATTTCCAAGGTGCTCCGAGTGAGGCAGGCAGGAGTAGCCTAACAACACAGGGCCCACAGAATAAAAAATGTGAGGAATCCAGCAGTTGGAACCCCCCAGCAGGTGGCCCAGAGTACGGAGCCTATGTGATCCAGGCCACAGTGAACTCACAGCAGAGGGCTCACATCATGACACTGTGAGCAACCCAGCTGGTGGGACCTCAGAGCAGAAGGCCCACATCCCCATGGGGATGGGAACGTGGCAGGAGTGTACTCGCACGACAGGGCACATATCAGAAAATTTTGGGAGCCCATGAGTTAGGGCCTGACGCCAGAGGGCCCTCATTACCGAGGGGAGGAGACTCCCAGCAGGCACCAACTCCCAACTGAGGACCCACATCGCCAAGGTGATGTGTGCCAGCCAGGCAGGAGTGACCTCACAGCAGAGGGCCCACCTCCCAGAAGGGTGAGGAATCCAGCCAGGATCAGACTCTCACCAGAGGGCCCCCATCACCAAGGGGATGGGAACCAGGCAGGAGTGTCCTCACACCAGTGGGGCCACATCAATAAAGGTGAGGAAACCGGCACATGTGGCCTCAAACCAGAGGACCCACATCACAAAGGGGCCGGGAGTGAGTCAGGAAGGAGGAGCATGAAAACACAGGACCCAAAGAATAAAAATGGTAAGGAATCCAGCAGTAGGAACCTCCCAGCAGGCGGCTCAGAGCACAGAGTCTATGGGATCTAGGCCTGAGTGAACTAACACCAGAGAGCCAACATCCTGAAACTGTGAACAACACAGGTGTTGGGACCATAGAGCAGAAGGCACATGGGGATGGGAACCTGGCAGGAGTGCCCTCACACCACTTAGCACGTATCAGAAAATGTGGGTAACCAGCAGTTAGGGCCTCATGCCAGAGGGTCTCATCACTGAGGGGAGGAGGCTCCCAGCGGGCTCCAACTGCCACCAGAGGGCCGACGTCGCCAAGGCGGGGTGTGTCAGCCAGGCAGGAGTGACCTCAGAGAAGAGGGCCCACCTCACAGAAGTGTGAGGAGCCCAACCAGGATCAGACTCTCACTGGAGGGCTCACATCACCAAGGGGATGGGAACCAGGCAGGAGTGTCCGCACACCAGTGGGGCCACATCTGCGAAAGGTGAGGAACCCAGCACATGTGGCCTCAAACCAGAGGACACACATCACCAAGGGGCTGGGAGTGAGGCAGGTGTCTGGAGGGGCACATTTAACTCTAATTTCCCACCAGGAAGAGGAATTAACCAAAGGCTCAGAGTGCCGTGCGGGACCCTGATTACGGCCTGAAGCAAACCTGCGGTTCTGTGGCCAGCTTTCAAGGAAACGAGTTAAGAAAGGAAATCACAGGCACTGTAATTCACAAACCTGCAGAGTTATAAATGACAGCTATTGGCAAAAATATATTGAAGTAAGTCTGCACAGAGGACTTGAAAACGAGGCAGAATTGCAGGAATCATATTTCAGGAGGTAGATTGGAATTGCATTTAAAGCATGTGAAAAGCGGCAGATCTTTGACAGTGATGCACTTGGACAAAAAGTGCGTATACATTTTTTCCTGAATATATTCAGGAAAAAACGCATATGCCCTTTGTGGCCAACCAAGAATTCGAGCAATGGAAATCCGCACTACAATGAACTCTCATTTCCCATTCGTCAAAAGAGCCATCTGAAAAAAGTGTAAAACCCAGAAACACAGGACAGGCCATGGAGAACAGGGAGCCTTGTTATGCTGATGGACGGATTGTAAATTGCCAACAGACACTCTGGTGATGTTTATAGTGTATGCTGAAACATCTAAAAAACAAAGCTACAGAGCCTAGGGCACTTCCACTTTTGGCCCTATAGCTTAGGAAAATTAAAATCAACAAGACACAGCCAACACAATATCCAGGGCTGCTGTGTTTACAAGAACCTTGAGTCCAGTACAAATTAAATATCCCAGAAAGAAAAAAATGGATAAAGGAGTTGTCCTACTTACGTACAACGGAATATCACTCAGCAATGAAATCAATGTCATCAGGCCTGTAGCAGCAAATTGAGTGGATTTAAGTATGATGATTCTAAGAGAAATATGTCACACAGAGAAACATAATTATCATAAGATATCACAAATAGAGGGAGTGTAAACTTGGCTACACATAAACTGAATTACAAAACCGAGCAGAGTCTCACATTTAGATAAAAACGTATGCTTGCTTAACGGGAAAGTTGAGTTGGGGTGCTGTATAAAACCAGAGATTGAAATGAGCACACATACCGTTCCATAAGCCAAATATGTAATAGACAAGACCTACTCTTTGCTCAACGAAATAGACTAATCCATGGTGTATCACCTCACACCTGTTAGAATGGGCATCATCAGAAAATCTACAAACAACAAATGCTGGAAAGGGTGCGGAGATAAGGAAACCTCTTCCACTATTGTTGGGAATGTAAATTGATGCAGTCACTGTGGAGAACATTATGGAGTTTCTTATAAAACTAAGAATAGAATTACCATATAATACAGCAATCCCACTACTGGGCATATACCCAGACAAAACCATAAAACGAAAAGAGACATTCACCGCAATGTTCATTGCATCACTATTTACAATATCCAGGTAATGGAAGCAACCTAAATGCCCACAGACAGACGAATGCATAAAGATGAGGTACATATATAAAATGGAATATTACTAAGCCATAAAAAGGAATGAAATTGGGTCATTTGTAGAGACGTTGATGGATCTAGAGACTGTCATACAGAGTGAAGTAAGTCAGAAAGAGAAAAACAAATCCTGTATATAAATGCATATATGTGGAACCTAGAAAAGTTGTACAGATGAAGGGTTTTGCAAGGCAGAAATAGAGCAACAGATGTAGACAACAAACGTATGGACACCAAGGGGGGAAAGCTGTTAGGGGGGTGGTGGTGGGAGGAGTTGAGAGATTGGGATTGGCATGTATACATTTCTATGTATAAAATAGGTAACCAAAAAGAACCTGCTGTATAAAAAAATAAAATAAAATTCAAAATTACAAAAAGTAAAACAGAAAAAATATTCTTCCCTTCACATACATGTATTTATATGAATAAATTATTTCCATGCTTATATCTGTAAATACAAAAAAGAGGAATAAAATCTACCTTGAACCAAAAACGAAAAAAAGAAAAAAAAACAGAACCCACCAGTTACACAGAGGAAAACCGTATCAGGGCCCTTGCTCCAGTTGTAAACAATTCTGAAGTTGGTCAGTGGTGGGGAATCATCTCCCATTCAGCCAGCATGCCCCACGCAACAAGCGTCCTCATTGCAAAGCTGGGGGCCCGTGCCGAGGCATCTGTGAGTAAACGTGGGCCGAGCCCCAGGCCAGCTGCTGCAGAAATGTTCCCACCCTTCCCAGGTAAAACACCTGAATATGTACAAGGACTTGAAAGCCTAGAGGAAGGGCCATGGAGCCACATGAGCGACAGCATGCCAGCCGACTTGGTGCCTGCAGGCCAGACAGGATGGTCCTGGCCCTGGGTGCTCTTCTGGAAGCTTTCCATTTCCCTGCCTGAGATACCCCTCCTGTCCCGGCCCCCACTGCTTTCTTCCTTACTCACCTCTGCCCAGGGAGAAATTCCAGCGGCAGGTATGGGTGGCACATCCTCTTCTTTAGCAGGTGGCATCTTGGCAACTGCTGCAGAAAGTCCAGCAGAGCCCCACTCACACTGGGCAACCCACAAAGCCGTGGCCTCTCACTCCCTCTCACCAGTCCAGCCCCGAGACTGCTGACAGGGCAGAAAATGGCGTCAGGCACAGCTGCAGGTGCTCTTGCTGCCTGGAGCGGTGTTTATATTGATCTCAACCCAGGCACACCTGGGGAGGTCTGGCCGGCACGGTCGGGCTTCCCAGGCCAGCCAATAATCACCCCTCAGGGGCTCACAGTTGCAGAAACTGGAACTTGCTGAATCGGCCAGGTCCAAGGAACAGGTGTGGGCTCCTGAGAGTCAGGATAGACAAGGGGCTGCAGCTCTGGCTTGTTTTCTAATTATATTATCTGGCCCATGAGTGGGAGACAACTTCAAGAAAACCCTCTCCTAATGAGAGGAACCCAGGAGTCAGGGAGAGGAGGGGTGGGTGGTGGGTGGAGACAGAGGCCTGGTGCCCCGGGTGCAGTGGAAGTCTCTGGAAGACCAGGTGGAGGGAGGCCGCATAGAGTGATGCCCAGGGTCACAGACCTGTCGGAGCTGCTGTTTGTTAGTTCAAGTCCTGCTCTGAGGTGCTCTGTGTCAGATCTGAGTGACAGGTGAGCTGGGAGTGCTCTGCAATGAGGGCGATGTGCATGGCTCCTGTGTGCCCAGCCCTGCCACGGTACCTGAAAGGGTTGCTCTGTATCCTGGGAGGGGCCTGACCACGAGAGCCCCGTGGGCTGGGGTGGGGGTGGGGTACCTGCCCAGGTGAGCTCCATATCCTGGGATTGGCCTGACCTCGAGAGCCCCATGGGCTGCTGGAGTCCTGGTAAAAGATGTCAGGACAGTCAGTGAAGCCACCGAGGATATACCTCCAGTAGTTCCTAAACCCTACACCCTGCTGGTCATTCTACTAACCACCAGGACATGGTATTCTGTATTAGTCTTCAATGAAGCCTTCTTTTGTATTCTATTAGTCCCAGAGTCACAAGAAATTTTGGCTTGTGAGTGGCAGGACTCAACATACAACTAAAACAATACTTCCGGGCCGTGTTGCCCCAAGGGTTCAAAAATTCCCACACCATCTTTGGGGAAAGCTCAGCTAAAGACCTAAAAGTTCTACCTCTGGAAAAGGAAACACTCCTTCAATATGCAGACGACATTCTGATCGCCAGCCCTACTAAGGAGACCTCTGAACTACCAAGCCAATAAAGGATACAAGTTGTCCAAGAAAAAGCTCAAATATCACAGACTATGGTGACCTGCGTGGGCTGCATTCTCACAGAAGGTCGGAGAAGCCCATCCCAGGAAAGGGAAGAAACAATTTACAGCCTTACCCATTTCTAAAACTAGAAGACAGCTTAGGGGTTCCTGGGGAGGCCAGGGTTTGCTGCTTCTGGATCCCTAACTACAGTCTACTAGCTGGGCCTCTATATGAAACACTGAAAGAAAAAGATGATGATCCTTTTGAATAGAATCCAGAAGTGGCCTTTCAAGAATGGAAAGAGCAGTCAATTCAGACCCTTGCCCTGGAACTCCCTAATTTAGCTAAACCCTTTGACCTTTACATTCCTAGTGAAATTTGAAGGGCCATTGGAGTATTAGTGCAAAACCTGGGACCACTTGAAATGGAACAATGCAAGAATGCCATCCAGGTAGGATAAACTACGGTCACCAAGGGGCTTGGCCCACCGCCACATCTGGCCAAGATACTGGCAGTATCTGAAAACCTGGAAATCAGCAGCCCAAAAGGCCACCTCCCTCCTAAGGGAAAAGGACCCCACGTGGTGATCCTAACCCCCAACCATGCCCTGAAGTTGCAGGGTTTGCTCCGTGGGCACACTGACCTTGAGTGAGGAGGTCCTCCAACTCCAACCTCCAGAGAGATAACTGGGGCAAAGGGGCACCATGACGACTCGTGTGACCATCACTTGACCTGGAGTTTCTCTCATAAAACAACAAGAGTGTGTCCCAAAAGAGTAGACTACTGCTTGCAGGACTTACTGCACCCAGAGGGGAGGTAATAATCTTGGCAGGGGAACAGTATATCACGCTGTCACCATAGAAAAGCCTACAGACACTGTGATAATGGTGGCCAATAAGACCGGCTGGACTCCTGTTTGCTTCAAAAGGCTGTTGACTCAGTGGCCATCATGGTCCTTCATCACCACTGACCCTGGACTGTCTGGGAGTTGAGCAGTCAGGGTGCTGACACCTGGTGATGTTTTTACGTTAATTCAGGGGCCTAACTGAAGAAAGCACAGACTACTGGTCAGAGCATCTAGGCTGGCAGAAACGGTCAGCCTACGGTGGCCGAACAAATGTGGGGCGGGGTGAAACTGGACCTCACAGCGTCACTGCACATCTCCTTCCTGGACCCTTAAAGGTCATTAGAATCTATAACACTACCAATACTTGTGCTCAGGCGGACGAGCAGGGAGGCAGGAGGCCTGCGGACAATCAACGTCACCTGGAGGCTGCTGGGGAGAAGTTCAGACCCTCTCCCACAGGTATGAGGGCTCCTAACTCAGCACTCAGCAGTTACAGATGAAGGGTCTGCACCCTCAGCACTCTAAGAATGAGGAAGGGGACAAAATGCAGAAGAGGGGTTTGTCCCAGGCAAAGCCCCTTAAAAATCCCTGGGAGATAAAAATAGAATCTGGGCAATAAAATAAAGTCTAACCTTTTTTATCCTTTGTGCTTTGTCTAATTTCACGTGCTCCTAGGGTCCCGCATACAGAGGTTCAACAGCCGGCACTTCAGACCAGATTTCCTAGTGCAGAATGGCTGGGTCGACACTTCAGCTCCTGGAGCACAGTGCAGACTCCGCGATATAGAGCCTGAGCTGCAGCCAACCGGGCCCTCGAGAGCTCCGCCCCCTCCCTCCCACTGACTCTGACAGGATCTCTACACAGCAGCCCAGCCCACAGCCCACGGGGTAGCACATGCTCTCACCTCTGCATTCTCTGATCAAAATATAAAGTTTCCTTTGCTTCTGAACAAAACTCAGTCTCGATCTGTTGGCTCCAATGACACTGGGCAGGGGGACACTTGTTGGGGTCCACTCTGGAGGATCAGTAACAGAAATTGAGAACATTGTAACTTCAATGAACAGATGTGTGAGCCAAACTGTAATTAACATAGAACAGTGTATAAGGCTCGGGTAAAATAAGATGTTTCTAACACTTCCATTTGATATTTCCATCACTTTATTATAAGCAAGTTCAGTGAAAGGTTTGTCTTATTTGTCAGGTCAATACTAGAGAAACGAAGTGATTTCTTTCCAAGGATGTACATCTAATAATCTTGGTTAAAGCTTCAATCTTGTTTTAAATGCTTTTCCATTGAAAATTATACCTCTCTTTCAGCTCCCCCATTTCTGAGAAGTATAAAATCTTATAATTTATTATTACCAAAGAGGAAAGGTGGGAGGAGGGATAAATTAACAGTTTGGGATTAACACATACACACTGCTATGTATAAAATCGATCATCAACAAGGAACTACTGTACAGCACAGGGAACTACACTCAATATTTTGCAATAACCTATAAGGGGAAATAATCTGAAAAAAGAATAGATATTTTTATTGACATCATCTATTAATGACAGTTAAAATGGAACCTAATGGAAGCCGGTGGTGAGTGCTTCTGACCCTGAAGACTTCAATCATCTAAAGTTTGGACTCTGCCTACTTCCCAAGGCCCTTAATGAACATATGTGTAGCCGTAGCTTAAAAAATTCCCCAGTTTGGGTTGTGGAGAGACAGTGATTTTGAAAAAGCCCTGGTGTTCTCCTCACATGAATGGGACACTTCCTACAGCTAAAATATGCCTGTCACACCCAGAAGATGGTATACCGTCTGATCGGGAAGAGTTTGGAAAAGGCATCTCATCTCCTCATCTCCTGGTGCTCGGGTTCACCCCTCCAGCGTCTTTACGAACAGTCTTCCCACTTGGAGATGTCAGCACTGTCAACATCCTGTTGCATACAGTTTGGAATTTGTCCAGAGAATGAAGCAGAAGGAGGAGGAACAATGAGAGACAAGTCCTAGGTGTTCGGACAGGCACATGTCACTCTAATTTCCAATCAGGAAGACGAATTGACTAAAAGCTAGGGTTGCCCATGGAAACAGAATAGGGCTTGAGGAAATCCCGCTGCTTTGTGGCCAGTTCCCATAAACACAAGTTGAAAAATGGAACTCAGGGCCGCTAAAATTCACGAAACTGCAGAGTTGAAAATATCTCTCACTGAAAAATGTCTTGAGGAAAGTCAGAGAAAAGGACTTGTAAGCAACGGAGAATGGCAAGAAAGGGATTGGAAGAGGTAGAAAGGACTCGCCATTAAGCACAAGAAAAGGGGCTGAACATTGCCAACATTGCAGTTGGCCAAAAAGGGTGTATGCGTCTTTTTCTGTATATATTCAAGAAAAGGGCATACACTTTTTTAGCCAACCAAACAGGTGGGCACTGGAAATCAGTACTACAAAACATATCACTTCGCATCAGTCAGAAGAGCCTTCCTCATAAAGTGTAAACACCAGAAATGCAGGACAGGGCAAGGAGAAAAGGGAGCCCTGTGAGGCTTATAGTGGAAATGTATATTGCCAATGGTCACTCTTGAGAAGTGTATTGTGTTTACTAAAGCATCTAAAAAATGAGCTACAGAGCACAGGGCACTTGCACTCATGGACGTATATCTTGGGAAAGACAAAAATGGAGAGGACACAGGCACCCCAATGTTTACCGCCTCTCTGTTTCAAAGATCCTCGACTAGGATATAATTTATATGTCTCTGGAGGGAAAAAATGGATAGAGGTGTGGCACTTATATAGAGTGGAATATTACTCAGCCTGAAAATCAGTGAAATATGGCCAGTTGTAACAACCCCAGAGTAGTTACGTATGATCATTCAAAGTCACATAATTCAAAAAGAAAAAGACATACGATATTACTAATACATGGAATGTAAACGTGGCTACAAAGTACCTGAATTACAAAACAGAATGGGGTCTCAAATTTAGAAGACCAACTTATGTTTGCTTAAGGAAAAAGGAGAGTTGGGGAGCTGCATAAAACCAGAGATTGAAATTAGCACAGATACCGTTCGATAAGCCAAATATGTAATAGAAAAAACCTACTCCCTGGTCAATGAAATGGACTCAACACGCCATATTCAACACCTACGAATACACCTGACTAGTAAGAATCTTCAAACTCATGGATTTATATGTCTCCGTAAGAGAATCAAGCGTGAGTACAGCGGCATGAACACAGCAGTGAAAATGCGATAAATCCCATTATCAAAATGAATTACACAAACAAAACCCAAGGACAGTGAAATAGAGAGCAATTCTTAAATAATTCATTCAGGGCTTGTGATGCAACCTGGATTTACCACATCTACACCCAGAGCTGAGTGAGACATAAGGTTGGGCACTTCGGGCTGATAGCATTGGTGAGGTTCGATGAGCAAATGCAGACCCTTTGAAGTCATACTGCATGGTACCCATTCCATGGGTCCCAACTCTCCAGGATTAAGGGATTCTTTCTTCAGCTAAAACATGCATGGGAAACCCACAGTATGGTGCACCGTGTGACCAGGAAAGGTTTTCAAATGCATCTCAGTTTTCGTCCCCTTTTACTCGGGTTCACCATTCCAGAACGTTTACTAACACTCTCCCCACTTGGAGAGTCAGTGCCTTTAACCTCCTATTTGGCACAGTTTGCAATTTCTGCGCAAGATGAACAGGAATAGGGAGAACCAATGAGAGACTAGCAGTAAGTGTCTGCACGGGCAAATTTAATGCTCATTTCCCACCAGGAAGAGGAATTAACCGAAGGATCAGCATGCCGTGCCGGAACCAGATTAGGGCCTGAATCAATCCTGCGGGTTTGCGCCCAGCTCACAAGTTGCGAGTTGAAGAAAGGAGCTCAGGGGCACTGTAACTCACAAACATGCAGAGTTATAAATGACAGCTATCGTCCAAAAATATATTGAAGGAAGGCTGCGAAGACGACTTGTAAGTGGGGCAGAATTGCAGGAAAACGATTTCAGGGGGTAGACGGGAATTGCATTTAAAGCATAGGAAAAGAGGCAGAACGTCGACAATGATGCTCTTGGCCAAAAAGGGTGTATGCGTTTTTTCCTGAATTTATTGAGGAAAAAAAGCATATGCGCTTTTTGGCCAACCAAGCAAGCATGTTAATGAAATCTGCACTACAATGAAGTCTCACTGCCCCCCGGTCAAAAGGGACATGTGAAACAAGTGTAAAATCCACAAAAACAGGACAGGCCAAGGAGAACAGGGAGCCTTGTTATGCTGATGGTCGGGATGTAAATTGCCAACAGCCACTCTGGAGAAGTGTATGGTGTTTCCTGAAACCCCTGAAAAACAAAGCAACGGAGCCTACGGCACTTCCACTTATGGTCCTATAGCTTAGGGAAATTAAAATCAAAAACACACAGCCACCCCAAAGTGTCGGACGGCTCTGTTTACAAGAACCTCTTCTACGGTACAAGTTAAATATCCCAGAATGTGAAAAATGGATAAAGAAGTTGTGGTACGTACGTACAATGGAATATCACTCAGCAATGAAAGCTATGTCATCAGGCCCATCGCGGCATAATGAGTGGATTCAGGTACGATGATTCTAAGGGAAATAAGTCACACAGAAAATGAAACATCATAAGATATCACTAATACACGGAATGTAAACTTTGCTACACATGAACTGAATTATAAAACAGAACAGGGTCTCAAATTTAGAAAACAAACTTATGCTTGCTTAAGGGGAAAGGTGAGTTGGGGTGCTGCATAAAACCAGAGATAGAAATTAGCACAGATACCTTTCCATAAGCCAAATATGTAATAGCCCAGACCTATCCCTTGCTCAACGAAATGGACTAAACACCCCATATTCAACGCCTAGTAATACACCTGACTAGTAAGATCTTCAAACCCATGGATTTATATGTCTCCGTAAGAGAATGAAGCGTGTGTACAGCGGCATGAACGCAGCAGAGAAAATCCGATAAATCCCATTATCAAAATGAATTACACAAATAAAACCCAAGGACAGTGAAATAGAGAGCAATTCTTAAATAATTCATTCAGGGCTTGTGATGCAACCTGGATTTACCACATCTACACACAGAGCTGAGTGAGACATAAGGTTGGGCACTTTGGGCTGATAGCATTGGTGAGGTTCGATGAGCAAATGCAGACCCTTTGAAGTCATACTGCATGGTACCCATTCCATGGTTCCCACCTCTCCAGGTTTAAGCGATTCTTCCTTCAGCTAAAACATGCATGGGAAACCCACAGTATGGTGCACCGTGTGACCGACAAACGTTTTCAAATGCATCTCAGTTTTCGTCCTCTTTTACTCGGGTTCACCATTCCAGACCCTTTACGAACACTCTCCCCACTTGGAGAGTCAGTGCCTTTAACCTCCTGTTGGGCACAGTTTGCAATTTCTGCGCAAGATGAAAAGGAATAGGGAGAACCAATGAGAGACTAGCTCTAGGTGTCTGCACGGGCAAATTTAACGCTCATTTCCCACCAGGAAGAGGAATTAACCAAAGGCTCAGCATGCCGTGCCGGAACCAGATTAGGGCCTGAAGCAATCCTGTGGGTTTGCCGCCAGCTCACAAGATAGCGAGTTGAAGAAAGGAGCTCAGGGGCACTGTAACTCACAAACCTGCAGAGTTATAAATGACAGCTATCGTCCAAAAATATATTGAAGGAAGGCTGCGAAGACGACTTGTAATCGGGACAGATTTGCAGGAAAACGATTTCAGGGGGTAGACGGGAATTGCATTTAAAGCATAGGAAAAGAGGCAGAACGTCGACAATGATGCTCTTGGCCAAAAAGGGCGTATGCGTTTTTTCCTGAATATATTCAGGAAAAAACGCATACGCCCTTTTTGGCCAACCAAGCAAGCATGTTAAAGAAATCTGCACTACAATGAAGTCTCACTGCCCCCCGGTCAAAAGGGCCATCTGAAAAAAGTGTAAAATCCAGAAAGGCAGCAAGGCCATGGAGAATAGCGAGCCTTGTTATGCTGATGGGCGGGATGTAAATTGCCAACAGCCACTCTGGAGAAGTGTATGGTGTTTCCCGGAACATCTAAAAAACAAAGCAACGGAGCCTACGGCACTTCCCCTTATGGTCCTATAGCTTAGGAAAATTAAAATCAAAAACACACAGCCACCCAAAAGTCTCTGGCGGCTCTGTTTACAAGAACCTCGTCTACGGTACAAGTTAAATATCCCAGAATGTGAAAAATGGATAAAGAAGTTGTGGTACGTACGTACAATGGAATATCACTCAGCAATGAAATCTATGTCATCAGGCCCATCGCGGCATAATGAGTGGATTCAGGTACGATGATTCTAAGTGAAATAAGTCACACAGAAAATGAAACATCATAAGATATCACTAATACACGGAATGTAAACTTGGCTACACATGAACTGAATTGCAAAACAGAACAGGGTCTCAAATTTAGAAAAGCAACTTATGCTTGCTTAAGGGGAAAGGTGAGTTGGGGTGCTGCATAAAACCAGAGATAGAAATTAGCACAGATACCTTTCCATAAGCCAAATATGTAATAGTCAAGACCTACCCCTTGCTCAACGAAATGGACTAAACACCCCATATTCAACGCCTAGGAATACACCTGACTAGTAAGAATCTTCAAACCCATGGATTTATATGTCTCCGTAAGAGAATGAAGCGTGTGTACAGCGGCATGAATGCAGCAGAGAAAATCCGATAAATCCCATTATCAAAATGAATTACACAAACAAAACCCAAGGACAGTGAAATAGAGAGCAATTCTTAAATAATTCATTCAGGGCTTGTGATGCAACCTGGATTTACCACATGTACACCCAGAGCTGAGTGAGACATAAGGTTGGGCACTTCGGGCTGATAGCATTGGTGAGGTTCGATGAGCAAATGCAGACCCTTTGAAGTCATACAGCATGGTACCCATTCCATGGGTCCCAACTCTCTAAGTTTAAGGGATTCTTCCTTCAGCTAAAACATGCATGGGAAACCCACAGTATGCTGCACCGTGTGACTGGCAAACGTTTTCAAATGCATCTCAGTTTTCGTCCCCTTTTACTCGGGTTCACCATTCCAGAACGTTTTCTAACACTCTCCCCACTTGGAGAGTCAGTGCCTTTAACCTCCTGTTGGGCACAGTTTGCAATTTCTGCGCAAGATGAACAGGAATAGGGAGAACCAATGAGAGACTAGCAGTAAGTGTCTGCACGGGCAAATTTAATGCTCATTTCCCACCAGGAAGAGGAATTAACCAAAGGATCAGCATGCCGTGCCGGAAACAGATTAGGGCCTGAAGCAATCCTGCGGGTTTGCGCCCAGCTCACAAGTTGCGAGTTGAAGAAAGGAGCTCAGGGGCACTGTAACTCACAAACATGCAGAGTTATAAATGACAGCTATCGTCCAAAAATATATTGAAGGAAGGCTGCGAAGACGACTTGTAAGCGGGGCAGAATTGCAGGAAAACTATTTCAGGGGGTAGACGGGAATTGCATTTAAAGCATAGGAAAAGAGGCAGAACGTCGACAATGATGCTCTTGGCCAAAAAGGGTGTATGCGTTTTTTCCTGAATTTATTCAGGAAATAAAGCATATGCGCTTTTTGGCCAACCAAGCCAGCATGTTAAAGAAATCTGCACTACAATGAAGTCTCACTGCCCCCCGGTCAAAAGGGCCATCTGAAAAAAGTGTAAAATCGAGAAAGGCAGCACAGGCCATGGAGAACAGCGAGCCTTGTTATGCTGATGGGCGGGATGTAAATTGCCAACAGCCAGTCTGGAAAAATGTATGGTGTTTCCCGGAATATCTAAAAAACAAAGCAACGGAGCCTATGGCACTTCCCCTTATGGTCCTATAGCTTAGGAAAGTTAAAATCAAAAACACACAGCCACCCCAAAGTGTCGGACGGCTCTGTTTACAAGAACCTCGTCTACGGTACAAGTTAAATATCCCAGAATGTGAAAAATGGATAAAGAAGTTGTGGTACGTACGTACAATGGAATATCACTCAGCAATGAAATCTATGTCATCAGGCCTGTCGCGGCATAATGAGTGGATTCAGGTACGATGATTCTAAGTGAAATAAGTCACACAGAAAATGAAACATCATAAGATATCACTACTACACGGAATGTAAACTTGGCTACACATGAACTGAATTACAAAACAGAACAGGGTCTCAAATTTAGAAAACCAACGTATGCTTGCTTAAGGGGAAAGGTGAGTTGGGGTGCTGCATAAAACCAGAGATAGAAATTAGCACAGATACCTTCACATAAGCCAAATATGTAATAGTCAAGGCCTACCCTTTGCGCAATGAAATGGACTAAATACCCCATATTCAACGCCTAGGAATACACCTGACTGGTAAGAATCTTCAAACCCATGGATTTATATGTCTCCGTTAGGGAATGAAGCGTGTGTACAGCAACATGAATGCAGCAGAGAAAATCCGATAAATCCCATTATCAAAATGAATTACAAAAACCAAACACAAGGACCGTGAAATAGAGAGCAATTCTTAAATAATTCATTCAGGCTTGTGATGCAACCTGGATTTACCACATGTACACCCAGAGCTGAGTGTGACATAAGGTTGGGCACTTCGGGCTGATAGCACTGGTGAGGTTCGATGAGCAAATGCAGACCCTTTGAAGACATACTGCATGGTACCCATTCCATGGGTCCCAAATCTCCAGTTATAAGGGATTCTTCCTTCAGCTCAAAACATGCATGGGAAACCCACAGTATGGTGGACCGTGTGACCGGCAAACGTTTTCAAATGCATCTCAGTTTTCCTCCCCTTTTACACGGGTTCACCATTCCAGACCCTTTACTCACACTCTCCCCACTTGGAGAGTCAGTGCCTTTAACCTCCTGTTGGGCACAGTTTGCAATTTCTGCGCAAGATGAACAGGAATAGGGAGAACCAATGAGAGACTAGCTGTAGGTGTCTGTACGGGCAAATTTAACGCTCATTTCCCACCAGGAAGAGGAATTAACCAAAGGCTCAGCATGCCCTGCTGGAACCAGATAAGGGCCTGAAGCAATCCTGCGGGTTTGCGGCCAGCTCACAAGTTAGCGAGATGAAGAAAGGAGCTCAGGGGCACTGTAACTCACAAACCTGCAGAGTTATAAATGACAGCTATCGTCCAAAAATATATTGAAGTATGTCTGCGAAGAGGACTTAGAATTTGGGCAGAAATTCAGGAAAACGATTTCAGGGGGTAGACTGGAGTTGCACTTAAAGCCTAGGAAAAGACGGAGAACAGCGACAATGATGCACTTGGCCAAAAAGGGCGTATGCGTTTTTTCCTGAATATAATCAGGAAAAAACGCATACGCCCTTTTTGGCCAACCAAGCAAGCGTGTAAAGAAATCTGCACTAAAATGAAGTCTCTCTGCCCCCCGGTCAAAAGGGCCATCTGAATAAAGTGTAAAATCCAGAAAGGCAGGACAGGCCATGGAGAAGAGGGAGCATTGTTATCCTGATGGTCGGCATGTGAATTGCCAACAGCCACTCTGGAGAAGTGTATGGTATTTCCTGAAACACATAAGAAACAAAGCAACACAGCCTATGGCACTTCCACTTATGGTCCTATAGCTTAGGGAAATTAAAATCAAAACCACACAGGCACCCCAAAGTTTGGAACGGCTCTGTTTACAAGAACCTCTTGTACGGTACAAGTTAAATATCCCAGAGGGCGAAAAATGGATAAAGAAGTTGTGGTTCTTACGTACAATGGAATATCACTCAGCAATGAAATCTATGTCATCAGGCCTGTCGCGGCATAATGAGTGGATTCAGGTACGATGATTCTACGTGCAATAGGTCACACAGAAAAAGAAACATCATAAGATATCACTAATACACGGAATGTAAACTTGGCTACACATGAAATGAATTACAAAACAGAACAGTGTCTCAAATTTAGAAAACCAACTTATGCTTGCTTTTTGGGAAAGGTGAGTTCGGGTGCTGCATAAAAACAGAGATTGAAATTCGCACTGATACCGTTCCATAAGCCAAATATGTAATAGACAAGACCTACTGCTTGCTCAACGAAATGGGCTCAACACCCCATATTCAACGCCTAGGAATATACCTGCCTAGCAAGAATCTTAAAACCCATGGATTTATATGTGTCCATAAGAGAATCCAGCGTGTGTTCAGTGGCCTAAAGGCAACAGTGAAAATCCGATAAATCACATTATCAAAATAAATTTCAAAAACAAAACACAATGACAGTGAAATAGAGAGCAATTCTTAAATAATTCACTCAGGGCTTCTGATGCAACCTGGATTTACCACATGTACACCCAGTGCTGGGGAGACATAAGGCCGGACACTTCGCCCTGATAGTATTGTTGAGGTTCGGTGAGCAATTGCAGACCCTTTGAAGTCATACTGCATGGTACCCATTCCAAGGGTCCCAACTCTCCAGGTTTAAGGGATTCTTCCTTCCGCTACATCATGTATGGGAAACCCAGAGTATGGTCCACCATGTGATTGGGAAACGTTTTCAAATGCATCTCAGTTTTCGTCCCTTTATACTCGGGTTCACCATTCCAGATGCTTAACTAACACTCTCCCCACTTGGAGAGTCAGTGCCTTTAACCTCCTGTTTGTCACAGTTTGCAATTTCTGCGCAAGATGAACAGGAATAGGGAGAACCAATGAGAGACTAGCTGTAGGTGTCTGCACGGGCAATTTAATGCTCATTTCTCACCAGGAAGTGGAATTAACCAAAGGCTCAGAATGCCGTGCCGGAACCAGATTAGGGCCTGAAGCAATACTGCGGGTGTGCAGGCAGCTCACAAGATAGCGAGTTGAACAAAGGAGCTCAGGGGCACTGTAATTCACAAACCTGCAGAGTTATAAATGACAGCTATCGTCCAAAAATATATTGAAGGAAGGCTGCGAAGAGGACTTGAAAGCGGGGCAGAATTCCAGGAAAACGATTTCAGGAGGTAGAAGGGAAATGCACTGAAAGCATAGGAGAAGAGGCAGAACCTCAACAATGATGCACTTGTTCAAAAAGTGCATATGCGTTTTTTCCAAGGCCCTCCTTAAAGAGGGTAGGGGGCTCCCAGCATGCTTCAGTGGCCAACAGAGGGCCCACATCGCCAAGGTGACGTGAGCCAGCCAGGCAGGAGTGACCTCACATCAGAGGGCCCACCTCACAGAAGGGTAAGGGACCCAGCCATTATCAGACTCTCACCAGAGGGCCCACATCAGCAAGGGGCTGGGAACCAGGCAGGAGTGTCTTCACACCCGTGGCGCCACATCATCGCAAGTTGAGGTACCCAGCACATGTGGCCTCAAACCAGAGGACCCACATCTCCATGGGTCTCGGAGCGAGGCAGGCAGGATGAACCTCAAAACACGTGGCCCATTGTATAAAAAAGGTGAGGAATCCAGCAGTTGGAACATCCCAGCAGGCGGCCCAGAGCACCGAGGCTATGGGATCCAGGCAATGATGAACTCACAACAGAGGGCCCTCATCATGAAACTGTGAGCAACCTAGCCATTGTGACCTCAGAGCACAAGGCCCACATCCCCATGGGGAAGCGAACCAAGCAGGAGTGTCATCGCACCAGTGGGCACACATCAGAAAATGTGGGGAGCCCAGCAGTTAGGGCCTGATGCCAGAGGGCCCTCATCACCGAGGAGAGGAGGCTACCAGCAGGCTCCAACTGCTACAAGAGGGCCAACGTCGCCAATGCGGGGTGTGCCAGCCAGGCAGGAGTGACCTCAGAGCAGAGGGCCAACCTCAAAAAAGTGTGAGGAACCCAAAGAGGATTAGACTCTCACCAGAGGGCCCACATCACCAAGAGGATCAGAACCAGGCAGGACTGTCTTCACACCAGGGTGACCACATCATAGAAAGGTGAGGAACCCAGCACATGTGGCCTAAACCAGAAGACCCACATCTCCAAGGGGCTCGGAGTGAGGCATGCAGGAGTAGCCTCACAACACAGGGCCCATAGAATAAAAAAGCTGAGGAATCCTGCAGTGGGAACCTCCCAGCAGGCGGCCCAGAGCACCGAGTCTATGCGATCCAGGCTGCAGTGAACTCACAGCAGAGGGCCCATATCATGAAACTGTGAGCAACCCAGCCATTGGGACCTCACAGCAGAAGGCCCACATCCCCATGGGGTTGGGAACATGGCAAGAGTGTCCTCGCACCACTTAGCACGTATCAGAAAAAGTGGGTACCCAGCAGTTACGGCCTGACGCTAGAGAGCCCTCATCACCGAGGGGAGGTGGCTCCCAGCAGGCTCCAACTGCCACAAGAGGGCCGATGTCGCCAAGGCGGGGTGTGTCAGCCAGTCAGTAGTGACCTCACAGCAGAGGGCCCACCTCACAGAAGGGTGAGGAACCCAGCCAGGATCAGACTCTCACCAGAGGGCCCACATCACCAAGGGGATAGAAACCAGGCAGGAGTGTCCTCACACCAGCGGGGCCACATCATCGAAAGGTGAGGGACCCAGCACACGTGGCCTCAAACCAGAGGACACACATCACCAAGGGGCTGGGAGTGAGTCAGGCAGGAGGAGTCTCCAAACAGAGGGCCCACAGAAGAGAAAAGGTGAGGAATCCCGCAGTTGGAACCTCCCCGCAGGCGGCCAGGAGCAGCGAGGCTATGGGATCCAGGCCGGAGTGAACTCACACCAGAGGGCCCTCATCATGAAACTGAGCCACCCACCGTTGGGACCTCAGAGCAGAAGGCCCATATTCCCATGGGGTTGGAAACCTGGCAGGAGTGTACTCACACCACAGGGCGCACATCAGAAAATTTTGGGAGCCCAGGAGTTAGAGCCTGACGCCAGAGGGCCCTCATTACCGAGGGGAGGAGACTCCCAGCAGGCACCAACTCCCAACTGAGGGCCCACGTCGCCAAGGTGACGTGTGCCAGTCAGGCAGGAGTGACCTCACAGCAGAGGGCCTACCTCACAGAAGGGTGAGGAAACCAGCCAGGATAAGACTCTCACCAGAGAGCCCACATCACCAAGGGGACCGGAACAAGGCAGGAGTGTCCTCACACCAGTGTGGCCACATTATAGAAAGGTGACGAACCCAGCACATGTGGCCTAAACCAGAGGACCCACATTTCCAAGGTGCTCCGAGTGAGGCAGGCAGGAGTAGCCTAACAACACAGGGCCCACAGAATAAAAAATGTGAGGAATCCAGCAGTTGGAACCCCCCAGCAGGTGGCCCAGAGTACGGAGCCTATGTGATCCAGGCCACAGTGAACTCACAGCAGAGGGCTCACATCATGACACTGTGAGCAACCCAGCTGGTGGGACCTCAGAGCAGAAGGCCCACATCCCCATGGGGATGGGAACGTGGCAGGAGTGTACTCGCACGACAGGGCACATATCAGAAAATTTTGGGAGCCCATGAGTTAGGGCCTGACGCCAGAGGGCCCTCATTACCGAGGGGAGGAGACTCCCAGCAGGCACCAACTCCCAACTGAGGACCCACATCGCCAAGGTGATGTGTGCCAGCCAGGCAGGAGTGACCTCACAGCAGAGGGCCCACCTCCCAGAAGGGTGAGGAATCCAGCCAGGATCAGACTCTCACCAGAGGGCCCCCATCACCAAGGGGATGGGAACCAGGCAGGAGTGTCCTCACACCAGTGGGGCCACATCAATAAAGGTGAGGAAACCGGCACATGTGGCCTCAAACCAGAGGACCCACATCACAAAGGGGCCGGGAGTGAGTCAGGAAGGAGGAGCATGAAAACACAGGACCCAAAGAATAAAAATGGTAAGGAATCCAGCAGTAGGAACCTCCCAGCAGGCGGCTCAGAGCACAGAGTCTATGGGATCTAGGCCTGAGTGAACTAACACCAGAGAGCCAACATCCTGAAACTGTGAACAACACAGGTGTTGGGACCATAGAGCAGAAGGCACATGGGGATGGGAACCTGGCAGGAGTGCCCTCACACCACTTAGCACGTATCAGAAAATGTGGGTAACCAGCAGTTAGGGCCTCATGCCAGAGGGTCTCATCACTGAGGGGAGGAGGCTCCCAGCGGGCTCCAACTGCCACCAGAGGGCCGACGTCGCCAAGGCGGGGTGTGTCAGCCAGGCAGGAGTGACCTCAGAGAAGAGGGCCCACCTCACAGAAGTGTGAGGAGCCCAACCAGGATCAGACTCTCACTGGAGGGCTCACATCACCAAGGGGATGGGAACCAGGCAGGAGTGTCCGCACACCAGTGGGGCCACATCTGCGAAAGGTGAGGAACCCAGCACATGTGGCCTCAAACCAGAGGACACACATCACCAAGGGGCTGGGAGTGAGGCAGGTGTCTGGAGGGGCACATTTAACTCTAATTTCCCACCAGGAAGAGGAATTAACCAAAGGCTCAGAGTGCCGTGCGGGACCCTGATTACGGCCTGAAGCAAACCTGCGGTTCTGTGGCCAGCTTTCAAGGAAACGAGTTAAGAAAGGAAATCACAGGCACTGTAATTCACAAACCTGCAGAGTTATAAATGACAGCTATTGGCAAAAATATATTGAAGTAAGTCTGCACAGAGGACTTGAAAACGAGGCAGAATTGCAGGAATCATATTTCAGGAGGTAGATTGGAATTGCATTTAAAGCATGTGAAAAGCGGCAGATCTTTGACAGTGATGCACTTGGACAAAAAGTGCGTATACATTTTTTCCTGAATATATTCAGGAAAAAACGCATATGCCCTTTGTGGCCAACCAAGAATTCGAGCAATGGAAATCCGCACTACAATGAACTCTCATTTCCCATTCGTCAAAAGAGCCATCTGAAAAAAGTGTAAAACCCAGAAACACAGGACAGGCCATGGAGAACAGGGAGCCTTGTTATGCTGATGGACGGATTGTAAATTGCCAACAGACACTCTGGTGATGTTTATAGTGTATGCTGAAACATCTAAAAAACAAAGCTACAGAGCCTAGGGCACTTCCACTTTTGGCCCTATAGCTTAGGAAAATTAAAATCAACAAGACACAGCCAACACAATATCCAGGGCTGCTGTGTTTACAAGAACCTTGAGTCCAGTAC
Organism: Delphinapterus leucas; assembly: GCF_059928025.1. NCBI lineage: Eukaryota > Metazoa > Chordata > Mammalia > Artiodactyla > Monodontidae > Delphinapterus > Delphinapterus leucas. The sequence goes on along the minus strand of NW_028322236.1, from coordinate 664,867 downwards.
AAATTAAATATCCCAGAAAGAAAAAAATGGATAAAGGAGTTGTCCTACTTACGTACAACGGAATATCACTCAGCAATGAAATCAATGTCATCAGGCCTGTAGCAGCAAATTGAGTGGATTTAAGTATGATGATTCTAAGAGAAATATGTCACACAGAGAAACATAATTATCATAAGATATCACAAATAGAGGGAGTGTAAACTTGGCTACACATAAACTGAATTACAAAACCGAGCAGAGTCTCACATTTAGATAAAAACGTATGCTTGCTTAACGGGAAAGTTGAGTTGGGGTGCTGTATAAAACCAGAGATTGAAATGAGCACACATACCGTTCCATAAGCCAAATATGTAATAGACAAGACCTACTCTTTGCTCAACGAAATAGACTAATCCATGGTGTATCACCTCACACCTGTTAGAATGGGCATCATCAGAAAATCTACAAACAACAAATGCTGGAAAGGGTGCGGAGATAAGGAAACCTCTTCCACTATTGTTGGGAATGTAAATTGATGCAGTCACTGTGGAGAACATTATGGAGTTTCTTATAAAACTAAGAATAGAATTACCATATAATACAGCAATCCCACTACTGGGCATATACCCAGACAAAACCATAAAACGAAAAGAGACATTCACCGCAATGTTCATTGCATCACTATTTACAATATCCAGGTAATGGAAGCAACCTAAATGCCCACAGACAGACGAATGCATAAAGATGAGGTACATATATAAAATGGAATATTACTAAGCCATAAAAAGGAATGAAATTGGGTCATTTGTAGAGACGTTGATGGATCTAGAGACTGTCATACAGAGTGAAGTAAGTCAGAAAGAGAAAAACAAATCCTGTATATAAATGCATATATGTGGAACCTAGAAAAGTTGTACAGATGAAGGGTTTTGCAAGGCAGAAATAGAGCAACAGATGTAGACAACAAACGTATGGACACCAAGGGGGGAAAGCTGTTAGGGGGGTGGTGGTGGGAGGAGTTGAGAGATTGGGATTGGCATGTATACATTTCTATGTATAAAATAGGTAACCAAAAAGAACCTGCTGTATAAAAAAATAAAATAAAATTCAAAATTACAAAAAGTAAAACAGAAAAAATATTCTTCCCTTCACATACATGTATTTATATGAATAAATTATTTCCATGCTTATATCTGTAAATACAAAAAAGAGGAATAAAATCTACCTTGAACCAAAAACGAAAAAAAGAAAAAAAAACAGAACCCACCAGTTACACAGAGGAAAACCGTATCAGGGCCCTTGCTCCAGTTGTAAACAATTCTGAAGTTGGTCAGTGGTGGGGAATCATCTCCCATTCAGCCAGCATGCCCCACGCAACAAGCGTCCTCATTGCAAAGCTGGGGGCCCGTGCCGAGGCATCTGTGAGTAAACGTGGGCCGAGCCCCAGGCCAGCTGCTGCAGAAATGTTCCCACCCTTCCCAGGTAAAACACCTGAATATGTACAAGGACTTGAAAGCCTAGAGGAAGGGCCATGGAGCCACATGAGCGACAGCATGCCAGCCGACTTGGTGCCTGCAGGCCAGACAGGATGGTCCTGGCCCTGGGTGCTCTTCTGGAAGCTTTCCATTTCCCTGCCTGAGATACCCCTCCTGTCCCGGCCCCCACTGCTTTCTTCCTTACTCACCTCTGCCCAGGGAGAAATTCCAGCGGCAGGTATGGGTGGCACATCCTCTTCTTTAGCAGGTGGCATCTTGGCAACTGCTGCAGAAAGTCCAGCAGAGCCCCACTCACACTGGGCAACCCACAAAGCCGTGGCCTCTCACTCCCTCTCACCAGTCCAGCCCCGAGACTGCTGACAGGGCAGAAAATGGCGTCAGGCACAGCTGCAGGTGCTCTTGCTGCCTGGAGCGGTGTTTATATTGATCTCAACCCAGGCACACCTGGGGAGGTCTGGCCGGCACGGTCGGGCTTCCCAGGCCAGCCAATAATCACCCCTCAGGGGCTCACAGTTGCAGAAACTGGAACTTGCTGAATCGGCCAGGTCCAAGGAACAGGTGTGGGCTCCTGAGAGTCAGGATAGACAAGGGGCTGCAGCTCTGGCTTGTTTTCTAATTATATTATCTGGCCCATGAGTGGGAGACAACTTCAAGAAAACCCTCTCCTAATGAGAGGAACCCAGGAGTCAGGGAGAGGAGGGGTGGGTGGTGGGTGGAGACAGAGGCCTGGTGCCCCGGGTGCAGTGGAAGTCTCTGGAAGACCAGGTGGAGGGAGGCCGCATAGAGTGATGCCCAGGGTCACAGACCTGTCGGAGCTGCTGTTTGTTAGTTCAAGTCCTGCTCTGAGGTGCTCTGTGTCAGATCTGAGTGACAGGTGAGCTGGGAGTGCTCTGCAATGAGGGCGATGTGCATGGCTCCTGTGTGCCCAGCCCTGCCACGGTACCTGAAAGGGTTGCTCTGTATCCTGGGAGGGGCCTGACCACGAGAGCCCCGTGGGCTGGGGTGGGGGTGGGGTACCTGCCCAGGTGAGCTCCATATCCTGGGATTGGCCTGACCTCGAGAGCCCCATGGGCTGCTGGAGTCCTGGTAAAAGATGTCAGGACAGTCAGTGAAGCCACCGAGGATATACCTCCAGTAGTTCCTAAACCCTACACCCTGCTGGTCATTCTACTAACCACCAGGACATGGTATTCTGTATTAGTCTTCAATGAAGCCTTCTTTTGTATTCTATTAGTCCCAGAGTCACAAGAAATTTTGGCTTGTGAGTGGCAGGACTCAACATACAACTAAAACAATACTTCCGGGCCGTGTTGCCCCAAGGGTTCAAAAATTCCCACACCATCTTTGGGGAAAGCTCAGCTAAAGACCTAAAAGTTCTACCTCTGGAAAAGGAAACACTCCTTCAATATGCAGACGACATTCTGATCGCCAGCCCTACTAAGGAGACCTCTGAACTACCAAGCCAATAAAGGATACAAGTTGTCCAAGAAAAAGCTCAAATATCACAGACTATGGTGACCTGCGTGGGCTGCATTCTCACAGAAGGTCGGAGAAGCCCATCCCAGGAAAGGGAAGAAACAATTTACAGCCTTACCCATTTCTAAAACTAGAAGACAGCTTAGGGGTTCCTGGGGAGGCCAGGGTTTGCTGCTTCTGGATCCCTAACTACAGTCTACTAGCTGGGCCTCTATATGAAACACTGAAAGAAAAAGATGATGATCCTTTTGAATAGAATCCAGAAGTGGCCTTTCAAGAATGGAAAGAGCAGTCAATTCAGACCCTTGCCCTGGAACTCCCTAATTTAGCTAAACCCTTTGACCTTTACATTCCTAGTGAAATTTGAAGGGCCATTGGAGTATTAGTGCAAAACCTGGGACCACTTGAAATGGAACAATGCAAGAATGCCATCCAGGTAGGATAAACTACGGTCACCAAGGGGCTTGGCCCACCGCCACATCTGGCCAAGATACTGGCAGTATCTGAAAACCTGGAAATCAGCAGCCCAAAAGGCCACCTCCCTCCTAAGGGAAAAGGACCCCACGTGGTGATCCTAACCCCCAACCATGCCCTGAAGTTGCAGGGTTTGCTCCGTGGGCACACTGACCTTGAGTGAGGAGGTCCTCCAACTCCAACCTCCAGAGAGATAACTGGGGCAAAGGGGCACCATGACGACTCGTGTGACCATCACTTGACCTGGAGTTTCTCTCATAAAACAACAAGAGTGTGTCCCAAAAGATTAGACTACTGCTTGCAGGACTTACTGCACCCAGAGGGGAGGTAATAATCTTGGCAGGGGAACAGTATATCACGCTGTCACCATAGAAAAGCCTACAGACACTGTGATGATGGTGGCCAATAAGACCGGCTGGACTCCTGTTTGCTTCAAAAGGCTGTTGACTCAGTGGCCATCATGGTCCTTCATCACCACTGACCCTGGACTGTCTGGGAGTTGAGCAGTCAGGGTGCTGACACCTGGTGATGTTTTTACGTTAATTCAGGGGCCTAACTGAAGAAAGCACAGACTACTGGTCAGAGCATCTAGGCTGGCAGAAACGGTCAGCCTACGGTGGCCGAACAAATGTGGGGCGGGGTGAAACTGGACCTCACAGCGTCACTGCACATCTCCTTCCTGGACCCTTAAAGGTCATTAGAATCTATAACACTACCAATACTTGTGCTCAGGCGGACGAGCAGGGAGGCAGGAGGCCTGCGGACAATCAACGTCACCTGGAGGCTGCTGGGGAGAAGTTCAGACCCTCTCCCACAGGTATGAGGGCTCCTAACTCAGCACTCAGCAGTTACAGATGAAGGGTCTGCACCCTCAGCACTCTAAGAATGAGGAAGGGGACAAAATGCAGAAGAGGGGTTTGTCCCAGGCAAAGCCCCTTAAAAATCCCTGGGAGATAAAAATAGAATCTGGGCAATAAAATAAAGTCTAACCTTTTTTATCCTTTGTGCTTTGTCTAATTTCACGTGCTCCTAGGGTCCCGCATACAGAGGTTCAACAGCCGGCACTTCAGACCAGATTTCCTAGTGCAGAATGGCTGGGTCGACACTTCAGCTCCTGGAGCACAGTGCAGACTCCGCGATATAGAGCCTGAGCTGCAGCCAACCGGGCCCTCGAGAGCTCCGCCCCCTCCCTCCCACTGACTCTGACAGGATCTCTACACAGCAGCCCAGCCCACAGCCCACGGGGTAGCACATGCTCTCACCTCTGCATTCTCTGATCAAAATATAAAGTTTCCTTTGCTTCTGAACAAAACTCAGTCTCGATCTGTTGGCTCCAATGACACTGGGCAGGGGGACACTTGTTGGGGTCCACTCTGGAGGATCAGTAACAGAAATTGAGAACATTGTAACTTCAATGAACAGATGTGTGAGCCAAACTGTAATTAACATAGAACAGTGTATAAGGCTCGGGTAAAATAAGATGTTTCTAACACTTCCATTTGATATTTCCATCACTTTATTATAAGCAAGTTCAGTGAAAGGTTTGTCTTATTTGTCAGGTCAATACTAGAGAAACGAAGTGATTTCTTTCCAAGGATGTACATCTAATAATCTTGGTTAAAGCTTCAATCTTGTTTTAAATGCTTTTCCATTGAAAATTATACCTCTCTTTCAGCTCCCCCATTTCTGAGAAGTATAAAATCTTATAATTTATTATTACCAAAGAGGAAAGGTGGGAGGAGGGATAAATTAACAGTTTGGGATTAACACATACACACTGCTATGTATAAAATCGATCATCAACAAGGAACTACTGTACAGCACAGGGAACTACACTCAATATTTTGCAATAACCTATAAGGGGAAATAATCTGAAAAAAGAATAGATATTTTTATTGACATCATCTATTAATGACAGTTAAAATGGAACCTAATGGAAGCCGGTGGTGAGTGCTTCTGACCCTGAAGACTTCAATCATCTAAAGTTTGGACTCTGCCTACTTCCCAAGGCCCTTAATGAACATATGTGTAGCCGTAGCTTAAAAAATTCCCCAGTTTGGGTTGTGGAGAGACAGTGATTTTGAAAAAGCCCTGGTGTTCTCCTCACATGAATGGGACACTTCCTACAGCTAAAATATGCCTGTCACACCCAGAAGATGGTATACCGTCTGATCGGGAAGAGTTTGGAAAAGGCATCTCATCTCCTCATCTCCTGGTGCTCGGGTTCACCCCTCCAGCGTCTTTACGAACAGTCTTCCCACTTGGAGATGTCAGCACTGTCAACATCCTGTTGCATACAGTTTGGAATTTGTCCAGAGAATGAAGCAGAAGGAGGAGGAACAATGAGAGACAAGTCCTAGGTGTTCGGACAGGCACATGTCACTCTAATTTCCAATCAGGAAGACGAATTGACTAAAAGCTAGGGTTGCCCATGGAAACAGAATAGGGCTTGAGGAAATCCCGCTGCTTTGTGGCCAGTTCCCATAAACACAAGTTGAAAAATGGAACTCAGGGCCGCTAAAATTCACGAAACTGCAGAGTTGAAAATATCTCTCACTGAAAAATGTCTTGAGGAAAGTCAGAGAAAAGGACTTGTAAGCAACGGAGAATGGCAAGAAAGGGATTGGAAGAGGTAGAAAGGACTCGCCATTAAGCACAAGAAAAGGGGCTGAACATTGCCAACATTGCAGTTGGCCAAAAAGGGTGTATGCGTCTTTTTCTGTATATATTCAAGAAAAGGGCATACACTTTTTTAGCCAACCAAACAGGTGGGCACTGGAAATCAGTACTACAAAACATATCACTTCGCATCAGTCAGAAGAGCCTTCCTCATAAAGTGTAAACACCAGAAATGCAGGACAGGGCAAGGAGAAAAGGGAGCCCTGTGAGGCTTATAGTGGAAATGTATATTGCCAATGGTCACTCTTGAGAAGTGTATTGTGTTTACTAAAGCATCTAAAAAATGAGCTACAGAGCACAGGGCACTTGCACTCATGGACGTATATCTTGGGAAAGACAAAAATGGAGAGGACACAGGCACCCCAATGTTTACCGCCTCTCTGTTTCAAAGATCCTCGACTAGGATATAATTTATATGTCTCTGGAGGGAAAAAATGGATAGAGGTGTGGCACTTATATAGAGTGGAATATTACTCAGCCTGAAAATCAGTGAAATATGGCCAGTTGTAACAACCCCAGAGTAGTTACGTATGATCATTCAAAGTCACATAATTCAAAAAGAAAAAGACATACGATATTACTAATACATGGAATGTAAACGTGGCTACAAAGTACCTGAATTACAAAACAGAATGGGGTCTCAAATTTAGAAGACCAACTTATGTTTGCTTAAGGAAAAAGGAGAGTTGGGGAGCTGCATAAAACCAGAGATTGAAATTAGCACAGATACCGTTCGATAAGCCAAATATGTAATAGAAAAAACCTACTCCCTGGTCAATGAAATGGACTCAACACGCCATATTCAACACCTACGAATACACCTGACTAGTAAGAATCTTCAAACTCATGGATTTATATGTCTCCGTAAGAGAATCAAGCGTGAGTACAGCGGCATGAACACAGCAGTGAAAATGCGATAAATCCCATTATCAAAATGAATTACACAAACAAAACCCAAGGACAGTGAAATAGAGAGCAATTCTTAAATAATTCATTCAGGGCTTGTGATGCAACCTGGATTTACCACATCTACACCCAGAGCTGAGTGAGACATAAGGTTGGGCACTTCGGGCTGATAGCATTGGTGAGGTTCGATGAGCAAATGCAGACCCTTTGAAGTCATACTGCATGGTACCCATTCCATGGGTCCCAACTCTCCAGGATTAAGGGATTCTTTCTTCAGCTAAAACATGCATGGGAAACCCACAGTATGGTGCACCGTGTGACCAGGAAAGGTTTTCAAATGCATCTCAGTTTTCGTCCCCTTTTACTCGGGTTCACCATTCCAGAACGTTTACTAACACTCTCCCCACTTGGAGAGTCAGTGCCTTTAACCTCCTATTTGGCACAGTTTGCAATTTCTGCGCAAGATGAACAGGAATAGGGAGAACCAATGAGAGACTAGCAGTAAGTGTCTGCACGGGCAAATTTAATGCTCATTTCCCACCAGGAAGAGGAATTAACCAAAGGATCAGCATGCCGTGCCGGAACCAGATTAGGGCCTGAATCAATCCTGCGGGTTTGCGCCCAGCTCACAAGTTGCGAGTTGAAGAAAGGAGCTCAGGGGCACTGTAACTCACAAACATGCAGAGTTATAAATGACAGCTATCGTCCAAAAATATATTGAAGGAAGGCTGCGAAGACGACTTGTAAGTGGGGCAGAATTGCAGGAAAACGATTTCAGGGGGTAGACGGGAATTGCATTTAAAGCATAGGAAAAGAGGCAGAACGTCGACAATGATGCTCTTGGCCAAAAAGGGTGTATGCGTTTTTTCCTGAATTTATTGAGGAAAAAAAGCATATGCGCTTTTTGGCCAACCAAGCAAGCATGTTAATGAAATCTGCACTACAATGAAGTCTCACTGCCCCCCGGTCAAAAGGGACATGTGAAACAAGTGTAAAATCCACAAAAACAGGACAGGCCAAGGAGAACAGGGAGCCTTGTTATGCTGATGGTCGGGATGTAAATTGCCAACAGCCACTCTGGAGAAGTGTATGGTGTTTCCTGAAACCCCTGAAAAACAAAGCAACGGAGCCTACGGCACTTCCACTTATGGTCCTATAGCTTAGGGAAATTAAAATCAAAAACACACAGCCACCCCAAAGTGTCGGACGGCTCTGTTTACAAGAACCTCTTCTACGGTACAAGTTAAATATCCCAGAATGTGAAAAATGGATAAAGAAGTTGTGGTACGTACGTACAATGGAATATCACTCAGCAATGAAAGCTATGTCATCAGGCCCATCGCGGCATAATGAGTGGATTCAGGTACGATGATTCTAAGGGAAATAAGTCACACAGAAAATGAAACATCATAAGATATCACTAATACACGGAATGTAAACTTTGCTACACATGAACTGAATTATAAAACAGAACAGGGTCTCAAATTTAGAAAACAAACTTATGCTTGCTTAAGGGGAAAGGTGAGTTGGGGTGCTGCATAAAACCAGAGATAGAAATTAGCACAGATACCTTTCCATAAGCCAAATATGTAATAGCCCAGACCTACCCCTTGCTCAACGAAATGGACTAAACACCCCATATTCAACGCCTAGTAATACACCTGACTAGTAAGATCTTCAAACCCATGGATTTATATGTCTCCGTAAGAGAATGAAGCGTGTGTACAGCGGCATGAATGCAGCAGAGAAAATCCGATAAATCCCATTATCAAAATGAATTACACAAATAAAACCCAAGGACAGTGAAATAGAGAGCAATTCTTAAATAATTCATTCAGGGCTTGTGATGCAACCTGGATTTACCACATCTACACACAGAGCTGAGTGAGACATAAGGTTGGGCACTTTGGGCTGATAGCATTGGTGAGGTTCGATGAGCAAATGCAGACCCTTTGAAGTCATACTGCATGGTACCCATTCCATGGTTCCCACCTCTCCAGGTTTAAGCGATTCTTCCTTCAGCTAAAACATGCATGGGAAACCCACAGTATGGTGCACCGTGTGACCGACAAACGTTTTCAAATGCATCTCAGTTTTCGTCCTCTTTTACTCGGGTTCACCATTCCAGACCCTTTACGAACACTCTCCCCACTTGGAGAGTCAGTGCCTTTAACCTCCTGTTGGGCACAGTTTGCAATTTCTGCGCAAGATGAAAAGGAATAGGGAGAACCAATGAGAGACTAGCTCTAGGTGTCTGCACGGGCAAATTTAACGCTCATTTCCCACCAGGAAGAGGAATTAACCAAAGGCTCAGCATGCTGTGCCGGAACCAGATTAGGGCCTGAAGCAATCCTGTGGGTTTGCCGCCAGCTCACAAGATAGCGAGTTGAAGAAAGGAGCTCAGGGGCACTGTAACTCACAAACCTGCAGAGTTATAAATGACAGCTATCGTCCAAAAATATATTGAAGGAAGGCTGCGAAGACGACTTGTAATCGGGACAGATTTGCAGGAAAACGATTTCAGGGGGTAGACGGGAATTGCATTTAAAGCATAGGAAAAGAGGCAGAACGTCGACAATGATGCTCTTGGCCAAAAAGGGCGTATGCGTTTTTTCCTGAATATATTCAGGAAAAAACGCATACGCCCTTTTTGGCCAACCAAGCAAGCATGTTAAAGAAATCTGCACTACAATGAAGTCTCACTGCCCCCCGGTCAAAAGGGCCATCTGAAAAAAGTGTAAAATCCAGAAAGGCAGCAAGGCCATGGAGAATAGCGAGCCTTGTTATGCTGATGGGCGGGATGTAAATTGCCAACAGCCACTCTGGAGAAGTGTATGGTGATTCCCGGAACATCTAAAAAACAAAGCAACGGAGCCTACGGCACTTCCCCTTATGGTCCTATAGCTTAGGAAAATTAAAATCAAAAACACACAGCCACCCAAAAGTCTCTGGCGGCTCTGTTTACAAGAACCTCGTCTACGGTACAAGTTAAATATCCCAGAATGTGAAAAATGGATAAAGAAGTTGTGGTACGTACGTACAATGGAATATCACTCAGCAATGAAATCTATGTCATCAGGCCCATCGCGGCATAATGAGTGGAGTCAGGTACGATGATTCTAAGTGAAATAAGTCACACAGAAAATGAAACATCATAAGATATCACTAATACACGGAATGTAAACTTGGCTACACATGAACTGAATTGCAAAACAGAACAGGGTCTCAAATTTAGAAAAGCAACTTATGCTTGCTTAAGGGGAAAGGTGAGTTGGGGTGCTGCATAAAACCAGAGATAGAAATTAGCACAGATACCTTTCCATAAGCCAAATATGTAATAGTCAAGACCTACCCCTTGCTCAACGAAATGGACTAAACACCCCATATTCAACGCCTAGGAATACACCTGACTAGTAAGAATCTTCAAACCCATGGATTTATATGTCTCCGTAAGAGAATGAAGCGTGTGTACAGCGGCATGAATGCAGCAGAGAAAATCCGATAAATCCCATTATCAAAATGAATTACACAAACAAAACCCAAGGACAGTGAAATAGAGAGCAATTCTTAAATAATTCATTCAGGGCTTGTGATGCAACCTGGATTTACCACATCTACACCCAGAGCTGAGTGAGACATAAGGTTGGGCACTTCGGGCTGATAGCATTGGTGAGGTTCGATGAGCAAATGCAGACCCTTTGAAGTCATACAGCATGGTACCCATTCCATGGGTCCCAACTCTCCAAGTTTAAGGGATTCTTCCTTCAGCTAAAACATGCATGGGAAACCCACAGTATGGTGCACCGTGTGACTGGCAAACGTTTTCAAAAGCATCTCAGTTTTCGTCCCCTTTTACTCTGGTTCACCATTCCAGACCCTTTACGAACACTCTCCCCACTTGGAGAGTCAGTGCCTTTAACCTCCTGTTAGGCACAGTTTGCAATTTCTGCGCAAGATGAAAAGGAATAGGGAGAACCAATGAGAGACTAGCTCTAGGTGTCTGCACGGGGAAATTTAACGCTCATTTCCCACCAGGAAGAGGAATTAACCAAAGGCTCAGCATGCCGTGCCGGAACCAGATTAGGGCCTGAGGCAATCCTGTGGGTTTGCGGCCAGCTCACAAGATAGCGAGTTGAAGAAAGGAGCTCAGGGGCACTGTAACTCACAAACCTGCAGAGTTATAAATGACAGCTATCGTTCAAAAATATATTGAAGGAAGGCTGCGAAGACGACTTGAAAGTGGGGCAGAATTGCAGGAAAACGATTTCAGGGGGTAGACGGGAATTGCATTTAAAGCATAGGAAAAGAGGCAGAACGTCGACAATGATGCTCTTGGCCAAAAAGTGCGTATGCGTTTTTTCCTGAATATATTCAAGAAAAAACGCATATGCCCTTTTTGGCCAACCAAGCAAGCATGTTAAAGAAATCTGCACTACAATGAAGTCTCACTGCCCCCCGGTCAAAAGGGCCATCTGAAAAAAGTGTAAAATCCAGAAAGGCAGCACAGGCCATGGAGAACAGCGAGCCTTGTTATGCTGATGGGCGGGATGTAAATTGCCAACAGCCACTCTGGAGAAGTGTATGGTGTTTCCCGGAACATCTAAAAAACAAAGCAACGGAGCCTACGGCACTTCCCCTTATGGTCCTATAGCTTAGGAAAATTAAAATAAAAAACAAACAGCCACCCAAAAGTCTCGGGTGGCTCTGTTTACAAGAACCTCGTCTACGGTACAAGTTAAATATCCCAGAATGTGAAAAATGGATAAAGAAGTTGTGGTACGTACGTACAGTGGAATATCACACAGCAATGAAATCTATGTCATCAGGCCCATCGCGGCATAATGAGTGGATTCAGGTACGATGATTCTAAGTGAAATAAGTCACACAGAAAATGAAACATCATAAGATATCACTAATACACGGAATGTAAACTTGGCTACACATGAACTGAATTGCAAAACAGAACAGGGTCTCAAATTTAGAAAAGCAACTTATGCTTGCTTAAGGGGAAAGGTGAGTTGGGGTGCTGCATAAAACCAGAGATAGAAATTAGCACAGATACCTTTCCATAAGCCAAATATGTAATAGTCAAGACCTACCCCTTGCTCAACGAAATGGACTAAACACCCCATATTCAACGCCTAGGAATACACCTGACTAGTAAGAATCTTCAAACCCATGGATTTATATGTCTCCGTAAGAGAATGAAGCGTGTGTACAGCGGCATGAATGCAGCAGAGAAAATCCGATAAATCCCATTATCAAAATGAATTACACAAACAAAACCCAAGGACAGTGAAATAGAGAGCAATTCTTAAATAATTCATTCAGGGCTTGTGATGCAACCTGGATTTACCTCATCTACACCCAGAGCTGAGTGAGACATAAGGTTGGGCACTTCGGGCTGATAGCATTGGTGAGGTTCGATGAGCAAATGCAGACCCTTTGAAGTCATACAGCATGGTACCCATTCCATGGGTCCCAACTCTCCAAGTTTAAGGGATTCTTCCTTCAGCTAAAACATGCATGGGAAACCCACAGTATGGTGCACCGTGTGACTGGCAAACGTTTTCAAAAGCATCTCAGTTTTCGTCCCCTTTTACTCGGGTTCACCATTCCAGACCCTTTACGAACACTCTCCCCACTTGGAGAGTCAGTGCCTTTAAACTCCTGTTAGGCACAGTTTGCAATTTCTGCGCAAGATGAAAAGGAATAGGGAGAACCAATGAGAGACTAGCTCTAGGTGTCTGCACGGGGAAATTTAACGCTCATTTCCCACCAGGAAGAGGAATTAACCAAAGGCTCAGCATGCCGTGCCGGAACCAGATTAGGGCCTGAAGCAATCCTGTGGGTTTGCCGCCAGCTCACAAGATAGCGAGTTGAAGAAAGGAGCTCAGGGGCACTGTAACTCACAAACCTGCAGAGTTATAAATGACAGCTATCGTTCAAAAATATATTGAAGGAAGGCTGCGAAGACGACTTGAAAGTGGGGCAGAATTGCAGGAAAACGATTTCAGGGGGTAGACGGGAATTGCATTTAAAGCATAGGAAAAGAGGCAGAACGTCGACAATGATGCTCTTGGCCAAAAAGTGCGTATGCGTTTTTTCCTGAATATATTCAAGAAAAAACGCATACGCCCTTTTTGGCCAACCAAGCAAGCATGTTAAAGAAATCTGCACTACAATGAAGTCTCACTGCCCCCCGGTCAAAAGGGCCATCTGAAAAAAGTGTAAAATCCAGAAAGGCAGCACAGGCCATGGAGAACAGCGAGCCTTGTTATGCTGATGGGCGGGATGTAAATTGCCAACAGCCACTCTGGAGAAGTGTATGGTGTTTCCCGGAACATCTAAAAAACAAAGCAACGGAACCTACGGCACTTCCCCTTATGGTCCTATAGCTTAGGAAAATTAAAATAAAAAACACACAGCCACCCAAAAGTCTCGGGTGGCTCTGTTTACAAGAACCTCGTCTACGGTACAAGTTAAATATCCCAGAATGTGAAAAATGGATAAAGAAGTTGTGGTACGTACGTACAGTGGAATATCACACAGCAATGAAATCTATGTCATCAGGCCCATCGCGGCATAATGAGTGGATTCAGGTACGATGATTCTAAGTGAAATAAGTCACACAGAAAATGAAACATCATAAGATATCACTAATACACGGAATGTAAACTTGGCTACACATGAACTGAATTGCAAAACAGAACAGGGTCTCAAATTTAGAAAACCAACTTATGCTTGCTTAAGGGGAAAGGTGAGTTGGGGTGCTGCATAAAACCAGAGATAGAAATTAGCACAGATACCTTTCCATAAGCCAAATATGTAATAGTCAAGACCTACCCCTTGCTCAACGAAATGGACTAAACACCCCATATTCAACGCCTAGGAATACACCTGACTAGTAAGAATCTTCAAACCCATGGATTTATATGTCTCCGTAAGAGAATGAAGCGTGTGTACAGCGGCATGAATGCAGCAGAGAAAATCCGATAAATCCCATTATCAAAATGAATTACACAAACAAAACCCAAGGACAGTGAAATAGAGAGCAATTCTTAAATAATTCATTCAGGGCTTGTGATGCAACCTGGATTTACCACATGTACACCCAGAGCTGAGTGAGACATAAGGTTGGGCACTTCGGGCTGATAGCATTGGTGAGGTTCGATGAGCAAATGCAGACCCTTTGAAGTCATACAGCATGGTACCCATTCCATGGGTCCCAACTCTCCAAGTTTAAGGGATTCTTCCTTCAGCTAAAACATGCATGGGAAACCCACAGTATGGTGCACCGTGTGACTGGCAAACGTTTTCAAAAGCATCTCAGTTTTCGTCCCCTTTTACTCGGGTTCACCATTCCAGACCCTTTACGAACACTCTCCCCACTTGGAGAGTCAGTGCCTTTAACCTCCTGTTAGGCACAGTTTGCAATTTCTGCGCAAGATGAAAAGGAATAGGGAGAACCAATGAGAGACTAGCTCTAGGTGTCTGCACGGGGAAATTTAACGCTCATTTCCCACCAGGAAGAGGAATTAACCAAAGGCTCAGCATGCCGTGCCGGAACCAGATTAGGGCCTGAGGCAATCCTGTGGGTTTGCGGCCAGCTCACAAGATAGCGAGTTGAAGAAAGGAGCTCAGGGGCACTGTAACTCACAAACCTGCAGAGTTATAAATGACAGCTATCGTTCAAAAATATATTGAAGGAAGGCCGCGAAGACGACTTGAAAGTGGGGCAGAATTGCAGGAAAACGATTTCAGGGGGTAGACGGGAATTGCATTTAAAGCATAGGAAAAGAGGCAGAACGTCGACAATGATGCTCTTGGCCAAAAAGTGCGTATGCGTTTTTTCCTGAATATATTCAAGAAAAAACGCATACGCCCTTTTTGGCCAACCAAGCAAGCATGTTAAAGAAATCTGCACTACAATGAAGTCTCACTGTCCCCCGGTCAAAAGGGCCATCTGAAAAAAGTGTAAAATCCAGAAAGGCAGCACAGGCCATGGAGAACAGCGAGCCTTGTTATGCTGATGGGCGGGATGTAAATTGCCAACAGCCACTCTGGAGAAGTGTATGGTGTTTCCCGGAACATCTAAAAAACAAAGCAACGGAGCCTACGGCACTTCCCCTTATGGTCCTATAGCTTAGGAAAATTAAAATCAAAAACACACAGCCACCCAAAAGTCTCGGGCGGCTCTGTTCACAAGAACCTCGTCTACGGTACAAGTTAAATATCCCAGAATGTGAAAAATGGATAAAGAAGTTGTGGTACGTACGTACAGTGGAATATCACACAGCAATGAAATCTATGTCATCAGGCCCGTCGCGGCATAATGAGTGGATTCAGGTACGATGATTCTAAGTGAAATAAGTCACACAGAAAATGAAACATCATAAGATATCACTAATACACGGAATGAAAACTTGGCTACACATGAACTGAATTACAAAACAGAACAGGGTCTCAAATTTAGAAAACCAACTTATGCTTGCTTAAGGGGAAAGGTGAGTTGGGGTGCTGCATAAAACCAGAGATAGAAATTAGCACAGATACCTTTCCATAAGCCAAATATGTAATAGTCAAGACCTACCCCTTGCTCAACGAAATGGACTAAACACCCCATATTCAACGCCTAGGAATACACCTGACTAGTAAGAATCTTCAAACCCATGGATTTATATGTCTCCGTAAGAGAATGAAGCGTGTGTACAGCGACATGAATGCAGCAGAGAAAATCCGATAAATCCCATTATCAAAATGAATTACACAAACAAAACCCAAGGACAGTGAAATAGAGAGCAATTCTTAAATAATTCATTCAGGGCTTGTGATGCAACCTGGATTTACCACATCTACACCCAGAGCTGAGTGAGACATAAGGTTGGGCACTTCGGGCTGATAGCATTGGTGAGGTTCGATGAGCAAATGCAGACCCTTTGAAGTCATACAGCATGGTACCCATTCCATGGGTCCCAACTCTCCAAGTTTAAGGGATTCTTCCTTCAGCTAAAACATGCATGGGAAACCCACAGTATGGTGCACCGTGTGACTGGCAAACGTTTTCAAATGCATCTCAGTTTTCGTCCCCTTTTACTCGGGTTCACCATTCCAGACCCTTTACGAACACTCTCCCCACTTGCAGAGTCAGTGCCTTTAACCTCCTGTTTGGGACAGTTTGCAATTTCTGCGCAAGATGAACAGGAATAGGGAGAACCAATGAGAGACTAGCTGTAGGTGTCTGCAGGGGCAAATTTAACGCTCATTTCCCACCAGGAATTGGAATTAACCAAAGGCTCAGCATGCCGTGCCGGAACAAGATTAGGGCCTGAAGCAATCCTGCGGGTTTGCGGCCAGCTCACAAGAAAGCGATTTTAAGAAAGGAGCTCAGGGGCACTGTAATTCACAAACCTGCAGAGTTATAAATGACAGCTATCGTCCAAAAATATATTGAAGGAAGGCTGCGAAGAGGACTTGAAAGCGGGGCAGAATTGCAGGAAAACGATTTCAGGGGGTAGACTGGAATTGCATTTAAAGCATAGGAAAAGAGGCAGAACGTCGACAATGATGCACTTGGCCAAAAAGGGCGTATGCGTTTTTTCCTGAATATATTCAGGAAAAAACGCATACGCACTTTTTGGCCAACCAAGCAAGCATGTTAAAGAAATCTGCACTACAATGAAGTCTCACTGCCCCCCGGTCAAAAGGGCCATGTGAAAAAAGTGTAAAATCCAGAAATGCAGCACAGGCCATGGAGAACAGGGAGCCTTGTTATGCTGATGGGTGGGATGTAAATTGCCAACAGCCACTCTGGAGAAGTGTATGGTGTTTCCTGAAACACCTAAAAAACAAAGCAACGGAGCCTACGGCACTTCCACTTATGGTCCTATAGCTTAGGGAAGTTAAAATCAAAAACACACAGCCACGCCAAAGTTTCAGATGGCTCTGTTTACAAGAACCTCGTCTACGGTACAAGTTAAATATCCCAGAAAGCGAAAAATGAATAAAGAATTTGTGGTACGTACGTACAATGGAATATCAGTCACCAATGAAATCTATGTCATCTGGCCCGTCGTGGCATAATGAGTGGATTCAGGTACGATGATTCTAAGTGAAAAAAGTCACACAGAAAATGAAACATCATAAGATATCACTAATACACCGAATGTAATCTTGGCTACACATGAACTGAATTACAAAACAGAACAGGGTCTCAAATTTAGAAAACCAACTAATGTTTGCTTAAGGGGAAAGGTGAGTTGGGGTGCTGCATAAAACGAGAGATAGAAATTAGCACAGATACCATTCCATACGTCAAATATGTAATAGTCAAGACCTACCCCTTGCTCAACGAAATGGGCTAAACACCCTATATTCAAAGCCTAGGAATACACCTGACTACTAAGACTCTTCAAACCCATGGATTTACATGTCTCCATAAGAGAATCAAGCGTGTGTACAGCTGCATGAAGGCAGCAGAGAAAATCCGATAAATCCTATTATCAAAATGAATTACAAAAACAAAACACAATGACAGTGAAATAGAGAGCAATTCTTAAATTATTCATTCAGGGCTTGTGATGCAACCTGGATTTACCTCATCTAAACCCAGAGCTGAGTGAGACATAAGGTTGGACCCTTCGGGCTGATAGCATTGGTGAGGTTCGATGAGCAAATGCAGACCTTTTGAAGTCATAATACATGGTACACATTCCATGGGTCCCAACTCTCCAGGTTTAAGCGATTCTTCCTTCAGCTAAACCATGCATGGGAAACCCACAGTATGGTGCACCATGTGACCGGGAAACGTTATCAAATGCATCTCAGTTTTTGTCCTCTTTTACTCGGGTTCACAATTCCAGACCCTTTACTAACACTCTCCCCACTTGGAGAGTCAGTGCCTTTAACCTCCTGTTTCGCACACTTTGCAATTTCTGCGCAAGATGAACAGGAATAGGGAGAACCAATGAGTGACTAGCTGTAGGTGTCTGCAGGGGCTAATTTAACGCTCATTTCCAACCAGGAAGAGGATTTAACCAAACGCTCAGCATGCCGGGCCGGAACCTGATTAAGGTCTGAAGCAATCCTGCGGGTTTGCGGACAGCTCACAAGAAAGCGATTTGAAGAAAGGAGCTCAGGGGCACTGTAATTCACAAACCTGCAGAGTTATAAATGACAGCTATCGTCCAAAAATATATTGAAGGAAGGCTGCGAAGAGGACTTGAAAGCGGGGCAGAATTTCAGGAAAACGATTTCATGGGGTAGACTGGAATTGCATTTAAAGCATAGGAAAAGAGGCAGAACGTCGACAATGATGCACTTGGCCAAAAAGGGCGTATGCGTTTTTTCCTGAATATATTCAGGAAAAAACGCATACGCCCTTTTTGGCCAACCAAGCAAGCATGTTAAAGAAATCTGCACTACAATGAAGTCTCATGCCCCCCGGTAAAAACGGCCATCTGAAAAAAGTGTAACATCCAGAAATGCAGCACAGGCCATGGAGAACAGGGAGCCTTGTTATGCTGATGGGTGGGATGTAAATTGCCAACAGCCACTCTGCAGAAGTGTATGGTGTTTCCTGAAACACCTAAAAAACAAAGCAACAGAGCCTACGGCACTTCCACTTATGGTCCTATAGCTTAGGGAAATTAAAATAAAAAACACACAGCCACCCCAAAGTTTCAGACGGCTCTCTTTACAAGAACCTCGTCTACGGTACAAGTTAAATATCCCAGAAAGCGAAAAATGGATAAAGAAGTTGTGGTACGTACGTACAATGGAATATCACTCACCAATGAAATCTATGTCATCTGGCCCGTCGTGGCATAATGAGTGGATTCAGGTACGATGATTCTAAGAGAAATAAGTCACACAGAAAATGAAACATCATAAGATATCACTAATACACCGAATGTAATCTTGGCTACACATGAACTGAATTACAAAACAGAACAGGGTCTCAAATTTAGAAAACCAACTTATGTTTGCTTAAGGGGAAAGGTGAGTTGGGGTGCTGCATAAAACCAGAGATAGAAATTAGCACAGATACCATTCCATACGTCATATATGTAATAGTCAAGGGTGCTTCCCTGGTGGCGCACTGGTTGAGAGTTCGCCTGCCGATGCAGGGGACGCGGGTTCGTGCCCCGGTCCGAGAGGATCCCACATGCCGCGGAGCTACTGGCCCCGTGAGTCATGGCCGTTGAGCCTGCGCGTCCGGAGCCTGTGCTCCGCAACGGGAGAGGCCACAACACTGAGAGGCCCGCGTACAGCAAAAAAAAAAAAAAAAATATGTAATAGTCAAGACCTACCCCTTGCTCAACGAAATGGGCTAAACACCCTATATTCAACGCCTAGGAATACACCTGACTAGTAAGAATCTTCAAACCCATGGATTTATATGTCTCCATAAGAGAATCAAGCATGTGTACAGCTGCATGAAGGCAGCAGAGAAAATCCGATAAATCCTATTATCAAAATGAATTACAAAAACAAAACACAATGACAGTGAAAGAGAGAACAATTCTTAAATTATTCATTCAGGGCTTGTGATGCAACCTGGATTTACCTCATCTACACCCAGAGCTGAGTGAGACATAAGGTTGGACACTTCGGGGTGATACCACTGGTGAGGTTCGATGAGCAAATGCAGACCATTTGAAGTCATACTGCATGGTACCCATTCCATGGGTCCCAACTCTCCAGGTTTAAGCGATTCTTCCTTCAGCTAAAACATGCATGGGAAGCCCACAGTATGGTGCACCGTGTGACCGGGAAACATTTTCAAATGCATCTCAGTTTTTGTCCCCGTTTACTCGGGTTCAGAATTCCAGACCCTTTACAAACACTCTCCCCACTTGGAGAGTCAGTGCCTTTAACCTGCTGTTTGGCACAGTTTGCAATTTCTGCGCAAAAGGAATAGGAATAGGAAGAACCAATGAGAGACTAGCTGTAGGTTTCTGCACGGGCAAATTTAACGCTCATTTCCAACCAGGAAGAGGAATTAACCAAACGCTCAGCATGCCGTGCCGGAACCAGATTAGGGCCTGAAGCAATCCTGCGGGTTTGCGGCCAGCTCAAAAGAAAGCGATTTGAAGAAAGGAGCTCAGGGGCACTGTAATTCACAAACCTGCAGAGTTATAAATGACAGCTATCGTCCAAAAATATATTGAAGGAAGGCTGCGAAGATGACTTGAAAGCGGGGCAAAATTGCAGGAAAACGATTTCAGGGGTTAGACTGGAATTGCATTTAAAGCATAGGAAAAGAGGCAGAACGTCGACAATGATGCACTTGGCCAAAAAGGGCGTATGCGTTTTTTCCGGAATATACGCATACGCCCTTTTTGGCCAACCAAGCAAGCATGTTAAAGAAATCTGCACTACAATGAAGTCTCACTGCCCCCCGGTCAAAAGGGCCATCTGAAAAAAGTGTAAAATCCAGAAAGGCAGCACAGGCCATGGAGAACAGGGAGCCTTGTTATGCTCATGGGTGGGATGTAAATTGCCAACAGCCACTCTGGAGAAGTGTATGGTGTTTCCTGAAACACCTAAAAAACAAAGCAACGGAGCCTACGGCACTTCCACTTATGGTCCTATAGCTTAGGGAAATTAAAATAAAAAACACACAGCCACCCCAAAGTTTCAGACGGCTCTGTTTACAAGAACCTCGTCTACGGTACAAGTTAAATATCCCAGAAAGCGAAAAATGGATAAAGAAGTTGTGGTACGTACGTACAATGGAATATCACTCACCAATGAAATCTATGTCATCTGGCCCGTCGTGGCATAATGAGTGGATTCAGGTACGATGATTCTAAGAGAAATAAGTCACACAGAAAATGAAACATCATAAGTTATCTCTAATACACCGAATGTAATCTTGGCTACACATGAACTGAATTACAAAACAGAACAGGGTCTCAAATTTAGAAAACCAACTTATGTTTGCTTAAGGGGAAAGGTGAGTTGGGGTGCTGCATAAAACCAGAGATAGAAATTAGCACAGATACCATTCCATACGTCAAATATGTAATAGTCAAGACCTACACCTTGCTCAACGAAATGGGCTAAACACCCTATATTCAACGCCTAGGAATACACCTGACTAGTAAGAATCTTCAAACCCATGGATTTATATGTCTCCATAAGAGAATCAAGCGTGTGTACAGCTGCATGAAGGTAGCAGAGAAAATCCGATAAATACTATTATCAAAATGAATTACAAAAACAAAACACAATGACAGTGAAATAGAGAGCAATTCTTAAATAATTCATTCAGGGCTTGTGATGCAACCTGGATTTACCTCATCTACACCCAGAGCTGAGTGAGACATAAAGTTGGACACTTCGGGCTGATAGCATTGGTGAGGTTCGAAGAGCAAATGCAGACCATTTGAAGTCATACTGCATGGTACCCATTCCATGGGTCCCAACTCTCCAGGTTTAAGCGATTCTTCCTTCAGCTAAAACATGCATGGGAAACCCACAGTATGGTGCACCGTGTGACCGGGAAACGTTTTCAAATGCATCTCAGTTTTCGTCCCCTTTTACTCGGGTTCACAATTCCAGACCCTTTACTAACACTCTACCCACTTGGAGAGTCAGTGCCTTTAACCTGCTGTTTGGCACAGTTTGCAATTTCTGCGCAAGATGAACAGGAATAGGGAGAACCAATGAGAGACTAGCTGTAGGTGTCTGCACGGGCAAATTTAACGCTCATTTCCCACCAGGAAGAGGAATTAACCAAACGCTCAGCATGCCGTGCCGGAACCAGATTAGGGCCTGAAGCAACCCTGCGAGTTTGCGGCCAGCTCACAAGAAAGCGATTTGAAGAAAGGAGCTCCGGGGCACTCTAATTCACAAACCTGCAGAGTTATAAATGACAGCTATCGTCCAAAAATATATTGAAGGAAGCCTGCGAAGAGGACTTGAAAGCGGGGCAGAATTGCAGGAAAACGATTTCAGGGGGTAGACTGGAATTGCATTTAAAGCATAGGAAAAGAGGCAGAACGTCGACAATGATGCACTTGGCCAAAAAGGGCGTATGCGTTTTTTCCTGAATATATTCAGGAAAAAACGCATACGCCCTTTTTGGCCAACCAAGCAAGCATGTTAAAGAAATCTGCACTACAATGAAGTCTCACTGCCCCCGGATCAAAAGGGCCATCTGAAAAAAGTGTAAAATCCAGAAAGGCAGCACAGGCCATGGAGAACAGGGAGCCTTGTTATGCTGATGGGCGGGATGTAAATTGCCAACAGCCACTCTGGAGAAGTGTATGGTGTTTCCTGAAACACCTAAAAAACAAAGCAACAGAGCCTACGGCACTTCCACTTATGGTCCTATAGCTTAGGGAAATTTAAATCAAAAACACACAGCCAAGCCAAAGTTTCAGATGGCTCTGTTTACAAGAACCTCTTCTACGGTACAAGTTAAATATCCCAGAAAGCGAAAAATGGATAAAGAAGTTGTGGTACGTACGTACAATGGAATATCAGTCACCAAGGAAAGCTATGTCATCTGGCCCGTCGTGGTGTAATGAGTGGATTCAGGTACGATGATTCTAAGTGAAATAAGTCACACAGAAAATGAAACATCATAAGATATCACTAACACACCGAATGTAATCTTGGCTACACATGAACTGAATTACAAAACAGAACAGGGTCTCAAATTTAGAAAACCAACTTATGTTTGCTTAAGGGGAAAGGTGAGTTGGGGTGCTGCATAAAACCAGAGATAGAAATTAGCACAGATACCATTCCATACGTCAAATATGTAATAGTCAAGACCTACCCCTTGCTCAACGAAATGGGCTAAACACCCTATATTCAACGCCTAGGAATACACCTGACTAGTAAGAATCTTCAAACCCATGGATTTATATGTCTCCATAAGAGAATCAAGCGTGTGTACAGCTGCATGAATGCAGCAGAGAAAATCCGATAAATCCTATTATCAAAATGAATTACAAAAACAAAACACAATGACAGTGAAATAGAGAGCAATTCTTAAATAATTCATTCAGGGCTTGTGATGCAACCTGGATTTACCTCATCTACACCCAGAGCTGAGTGAGACATAAAGTTGGACACTTCGGGCTGATAGCATTGGTGAGGTTCGATGAGCAAATGCAGACCATTTGAAGTCATACTGCATGGTACCCATTCCATGGGTCCCAACTCTCCAGGTTTAAGCGATTCTTCCTTCAGCTAAAACATGCATGGGAAACCCACAGTATGGTGCACCGTGTGACCGGGAAACGTTTTCAAATGCATCTCAGTTTTCGTCCCCTTTTACTCGGGTTCACAATTCCAGACCCTTTACTAACACTCTCCCCACTTGGAGAGTCAGTGCCTTTAACCTCCTGTTTGGCACAGTTTGCAATTTCTGCGCAAGATGAACAGGAATAGGGAGAACCAATGAGAGACTATCTGTAGGTGTCTGCACGGGCAAATTTAACGCTCATTTCCCACCAGGAAGAGGAATTAACCGAAGGCTCAGCATGCTGTGCCGGAAACAGTTTAGGGCCTTAAGCAATCCTGAGGGTTTGCGGCCAGCTCCCAAGAAAGCGATTTGAAGAAAGGAGCTCCGGGGCACTGTAATTCAAAACCTGCAGTGTTGTAAATGACAGCTATCGTCCAAAAATATATTGAAGGAAGGCTGCGAAGAGGACTTGAAAGCGGGGCAGAATTTCAGGAAAACGATTTCATGGGGTAGACTGGAATTGCATTTAAAGCATAGGAAAAGAGGCAGAACGTCGACAATGATGCACTTGGCCAAAAAGAGCGTATGCGTTTTTTCCTGAATATATTCAGGAAAAAACGCATACGCTCTTTTTGGCCAACCAAGCAAGCATGTTAAAGAAATCTGCACTACAATGAAGTCTCACTGCCCCCCGGTCAAAAGGGCCATCTGAAAAAAGTGTAAAATCCAGAAATGCAGCACAGGCCATGGAGAACAGGGAGCCTTGTTATGCTGATGGGCGGGATGTAAATTGCCAACAGCCACTCTGGAGAAGTGTATGGTGTTTCCTGAAACACCTAAAAAACAAAGCAACAGAGCCTACGGCACTTCCACTTATGGTCCTATAGCTTAGGGAAATTTAAATCAAAAACACACAGCCAAGCCAAAGTTTCAGATGGCTCTGTTTACAAGAACCTCTTCTACGGTACAAGTTAAATATCCCAGAAAGCGAAAAATGGATAAAGAAGTTGTGGTACGTACGTACCATGGAATATCAGTCACCAAGGAAAGCTATGTCATCTGGCCCGTCGTGGTGTAATGAGTGGATTCAGGTATGATGATTCTAAGTGAAATAAGTCACACAGAAAATGAAACATCATAAGATATCACTAACACACCGAATGTAATCTTGGCTACACATGAACTGAATTACAAAACAGAACAGGGTCTCAAATTTAGAAAACCAACTTATGTTTGCTTAAGGGGAAAGGTGAGTTGGGGTGCTGCATAAAACCAGAGATAGAAATTAGCACAGATACCATTCCATACGTCAAATATGTAATAGTCAAGACCTACCCCTTGCTCAACGAAATGGGCTAAACACCCTATATTCAACGCCTAGGAATACACCTGACTAGTAAGAATCTTCAAACCCATGGATTTATATGTCTCCATAAGAGAATCAAGCGTGTGTACAGCTGCATGAATGCAGCAGAGAAAATCCGATAAATCCTATTATCAAAATGAATTACAAAAACAAAACACAATGACAGTGAAATAGAGAGCAATTCTTAAATAATTCATTCAGGGCTTGTGATGCAACCTGGATTTACCTCATCTACACCCAGAGCTGAGTGAGACATAAAGTTGGACACTTCGGGCTGATAGCATTGGTGAGGTTCGATGAGCAAATGCAGACCATTTGAAGTCATACTGCATGGTACCCATTCCATGGGTCCCAACTCTCCAGGTTTAAGCGATTCTTCCTTCAGCTAAAACATGCATGGGAAACCCACAGTATGGTGCACCGTGTGACCGGGAAACGTTTTCAAATGCATCTCAGTTTTCGTCCCCTTTTACTCGGGTTCACAATTCCAGACCCTTTACTAACACTCTCCCCACTTGGAGAGTCAGTGCCTTTAACCTCCTGTTTGGCACAGTTTGCAATTTCTGCGCAAGATGAACAGGAATAGGGAGAACCAATGAGAGACTAGCTGTAGGTGTCTGCACGGGCAAATTTAACGCTCATTTCCCACCAGGAAGAGGAATTAACCGAAGGCTCAGCATGCTGTGCCGGAAACAGTTTAGGGCCTGAAGCAATCCTGAGGGTTTGCGGCCAGCTCCCAAGAAAGCGATTTGAAGAAAGGAGCTCCGGGGCACTGTAATTCAAAACCTGCAGTGTTGTAAATGACAGCTATCGTCCAAAAATATATTGAAGGAAGGCTGCGAAGAGGACTTGAAAGCGGGGCAGAATTTCAGGAAAACGATTTCATGGGGTAGACTGGAATTGCATTTAAAGCATAGGAAAAGAGGCAGAACGTCGACAATGATGCACTTGGCCAAAAAGAGCGTATGCGTTTTTTCCTGAATATATTCAGGAAAAAACGCATACGCTCTTTTTGGCCAACCAAGCAAGCATGTTAAAGAAATCTGCACTACAATGAAGTCTCACTGCCCCCCGGTCAAAAGGGCCATCTGAAAAAAGTGTAAAATCCAGAAATGCAGCACAGGCCATGGAGAACAGGGAGCCTTGTTATGCTGATGGGCGGGATGTAAATTGCCAACAGCCACTCTGGAGAAGTGTATGGTGTTTCCTGAAACACCTAAAAAACAAAGCAACAGAGCCTACGGCACTTCCACTTATGGTCCTATAGCTTAGGGAAATTTAAATCAAAAACACACAGCCAAGCCAAAGTTTCAGATGGCTCTGTTTACAAGAACCTCTTCTACGGTACAAGTTAAATATCCCAGAAAGCGAAAAATGGATAAAGAAGTTGTGGTACGTACGTACAATGGAATATCAGTCACCAAGGAAAGCTATGTCATCTGGCCCATCGTGGTGTAATGAGTGGATTCAGGTACGATGATTCTAAGTGAAATAAGTCACACAGAAAATGAAACATCATAAGATATCACTAACACACCGAATGTAATCTTGGCTACACATGAACTGAATTACAAAACAGAACAGGGTCTCAAATTTAGAAAACCAACTTATGTTTGCTTAAGGGGAAAGGTGAGTTGGGGTGCTGCATAAAACCAGAGATAGAAATTAGCACAGATACCATTCCATACGTCAAATATGTAATAGTCAAGACCTACCCCTTGCTCAACGAAATGGGCTAAACACCCTATATTCAACGCCTAGGAATACACCTGACTAGTAAGAATCTTCAAACCCATGGATTTATATGTCTCCATAAGAGAATCAAGCGTGTGTACAGCTGCATGAATGCAGCAGAGAAAATCCGATAAATCCTATTATCAAAATGAATTACAAAAACAAAACACAATGACAGTGAAATAGAGAGCAATTGTTAAATAATTCATTCAGGGCTTGTGATGCAACCTGGATTTACCTCATCTACACCCAGAGCTGAGTGAGACATAAAGTTGGACACTTCGGGCTGATAGCATTGGTGAGGTTCGAAGAGCAAATGCAGACCATTTGAAGTCATACTGCATGGTACCCATTCCATGGGTCCCAACTCTCCAGGTTTAAGCGATTCTTCCTTCAGCTAAAACATGCATGGGAAACCCACAGTATGGTGCACCGTGTGACCGGGAAACGTTTTCAAATGCATCTCAGTTTTCGTCCCCTTTTACTCGGGTTCACAATTCCAGACCCTTTACTAACACTCTCCCCACTTGGAGAGTCAGTGCCTTTAACCTCCTGTTTGGCACAGTTTGCAATTTCTGCGCAAGATGAACAGGAATAGGGAGAACCAATGAGAGACTAGCTGTAGGTGTCTGCACGGGCAAATTTAACGCTCATTTCCCACCAGGAAGAGGAATTAACCGAAGGCTCAGCATGCTGTGCCGGAACCAGTTTAGGGCCTGAAGCAATCCTGAGGGTTTGCGGCCAGCTCCCAAGAAAGCGATTTGAAGAAAGGAGCTCCGGGGCACTGTAATTCAAAACCTGCAGTGTTGTAAATGACAGCTATCGTCCAAAAATATATTGAAGGAAGGCTGCGAAGAGGACTTGAAAGCGGGGCAGAATTTCAGGAAAACGATTTCATGGGGTAGACTGGAATTGCATTTAAAGCATAGGAAAAGAGGCAGAACGTGGACAATGATGCACTTGGCCAAAAAGAGCGTATGCGTTTTTTCCTGAATATATTCAGGAAAAAACGCATACGCTCTTTTTGGCCAACAAAGCAACCATGTTAAAGAAATCTGCACTACAATGAAGTCTCACTGCCCCCCGGTCAAAAGGGCCATCTGAAAAAAGTGTAAAATCCAGAAATGCAGCACAGGCCATGGAGAACAGGGAGCCTTGTTATGCTCATGGGTGGGATGTAAATTGCCAACAGCCACTCTGGAGAAGTGTATGGTGTTTCCTGAAACACCTAAAAAACAAAGCAACGGAGCCTACGGCACTTCCACTTATGGTCCTATAGCTTAGGGAAATTAAAATCAAAAACACACAGCCACGCCAAAGTTTCAGACGGCTCTGTTTACAAGAACCTCGTCTACGGTACAAGTTAAATATCCCAGAAAGCGAAAAATGGATAAAGAAGTTGTGGTACGTACGTACAATGGAATATCACTCACCAATGAAGTCTATGTCATCTGGCCCGTCGTGGCATAATGAGTGGATTCAGGTACGATGATTCTAAGTGAAATAAGTCACACAGAAAATGAAACATCATAAGATATCACTGATACAACGAATGTAATCTTGGCTACACATGAACTGAATTACAAAACAGAACAGGGTCTCAAATTTAGAAAACCAACTTATGTTTGCTTAAGGGGAAAGGTGAGTTGGGGTGCTGCATAAAACCAGAGATAGAAATTAGCACAGATACCATTCCATACGTCAAATATGTAATAGTCAAGACCTACCCCTTGCTCAACGAAATGGGCTAAACACCCTATATTCAACGCCTAGGAATACACCTGACTAGTAAGAATCTTCAAACCCATGGATTTATATGTCTCCATAAGAGAATCAAGCATGTGTACAGCTGCATGAAAGCAGCAGAGAAAATCCGATAAATCCTATTATCAAAATGAATTACAAAAACAAAACACAATGACAGTGAAATAGAGAGCAATTCTTAAATAATTCATTCAGGGCTTGTGATGCAACCTGGATTTACCTCATCTAAACCCAGAGCTGAGTGAGACCTAAGGTTGGACACATCGGGCTGATAGCATTGGTGAGGTTCGATGAGCAAATGCAGACCATTTGAAGTCATACTACATGGTACCCATTCCATGGGTCCCAACTCTCCAGGTTTAAGGGATTCTTCCTTCAGCTAAAACATGCATGGGAAACCCACAGTATGGTGCACCGTGTGACTGGCAAACGTTTTCAAATGCATCTCAGTTTTCGTCCCCTTTTACTCGGGTTCACCATTCCAGACCCTTTACAAACACTCTCCCCACTTGGAGAGTCAGTGCCTTTAACCTCCTGTTGGGCACAGTTTGCAATTTCTGCGCAAGATTAACAGGAATAGGGAGAACAAATGAGAGACTAGCTGTAGGTGTCTGCACGGGCAAACTTAATGCTCATTTCGCACCAGGAAGAGGAATTAACCAAAGGCTCAACATGCCGTGCCTGAAACAGATTAGGGCCTGACAATCGTGCGGGTTTGCGGCCAGCTCACAAGATAGCGAGCTGAAGAAAGGAGCTCAGGGGCACTGTAACTCACAAACCTGCAGAGTAATAAATGACAGCTATCGTCCAAAACTATATTGAAGGAGGTCTGCAAAGACGACTTGTAAGCGGGACAGATTTGCAGGAAATCGATTTCAGGGGGTGAGGGGGAATTGCATTTAAAGCATAGGAAAAGAGGCAGAACGTCGACAATGATGCTCTTGGCCAAAAAGGGCGTATGCGTTTTTTCCTGAATATATTCAGGAAAAAACGCATACGCCCTTTTTGGCCAACCAAGCAAGCATGTTAATGAAATCTGCACAACAATGAAGTCTCACTGCCCCCCGGTCAAAAGGGCCATCTGAAAAAAGTGTAAAATCCAGAAAGGCAGCACAGGCCATGGAGAACAGGGAGCCTTGTTATGCTGATGGGCGGGATGTAAATTGCCAACAGCCACTCTGGAGAAGTGTATGGTGTTTCCCGGAACACCTAAAAAACAAAGCTACGGAGACTACGGCACTTCCACTTATGGTTCTATAGCTTAGGGAAATTAAAATCAAAAACACACAGCCACCCCAAAGTGTCGGACGGCTCTGTTTACAAGAACCTCGTCTACGGTACAAGTTAAATATCCCAGAATGTGAAAAATGGATAAAGAAGTTGTGGTACGTACGTACAATGGAATATCACTCAGCAATGAAATCTATGTCATCAGGCCCATCGCGGCATAATGAGTGGATTCAGGTACGATGATTCTAAGTGAAATAAGTCACACAGAAAATGAAACATCATAAGATATCACTAATACACCGAATGTAATCTTGGCTACACATGAACTGAATTACAAAACAGAACAGGGTCTCAAATTTAGAAATCCAACTAATGTTTGCTTAAGGGGAAAGGTGAGTTGGGGTGCTGCATAAAACGAGAGATAGAAATTAGCACAGATACCATTCCATACGTCAAATATATAATAGTCAAGACCTACCCCTTGCTCAACGAAATGGGCTAAACACCCTATATTCAAAGCCTAGGAATACACCTGACTACTAAGACTCTTCAAACCCATGGATTTACATGTCTCCATAAGAGAATCAAGCGTGTGTACAGCTGCATGAAGGCAGCAGAGAAAATCCGATAAATCCTATTATCAAAATGAATTACAAAAACAAAACACAATGACAGTGAAATAGAGAGCAATTCTTAAATTATTCATTCAGGGCTTGTGATGCAACCTGGATTTACCTCATCTAAACCCAGAGCTGAGTGAGACATAAGGTTGGACCCTTCGGGCTGATAGCATTGGTGAGGTTCGATGAGCAAATGCAGACCTTTTGAAGTCATAATACATGGTACACATTCCATGGGTCCCAACTCTCCAGGTTTAAGCGATTCTTCCTTCAGCTAAACCATGCATGGGAAACCCACAGTATGGTGCACCATGTGACCGGGAAACGTTATCAAATGCATCTCAGTTTTTGTCCTCTTTTACTCGGGTTCACAATTCCAGACCCTTTACTAACACTCTCCCCACTTGGAGAGTCAGTGCCTTTAACCTCCTGTTTCGCACACTTTGCAATTTCTGCGCAAGATGAACAGGAATAGGGAGAACCAATGAGTGACTAGCTGTAGGTGTCTGCAGGGGCTAATTTAACGCTCATTTCCAACCAGGAAGAGGATTTAACCAAACGCTCAGCATGCCGGGCCGGAACCTGATTAAGGTCTGAAGCAATCCTGCGGGTTTGCGGACAGCTCACAAGAAAGCGATTTGAAGAAAGGAGCTCAGGGGCACTGTAATTCACAAACCTGCAGAGTTATAAATGACAGCTATCGTCCAAAAATATATTGAAGGAAGGCTGCGAAGAGGACTTGAAAGCAGGGCAGAATTTCAGGAAAACGATTTCATGGGGTAGACTGGAATTGCATTTAAAGCATAGGAAAAGAGGCAGAACGTCGACAATGATGCACTTGGCCAAAAAGGGCGTATGCGTTTTTTCCTGAATATATTCAGGAAAAAACGCATACGCCCTTTTTGGCCAACCAAGCAAGCATGTTAAAGAAATCTGCACTACAATGAAGTCTCATGCCCCCCGGTAAAAACGGCCATCTGAAAAAAGTGTAACATCCAGAAATGCAGCACAGGCCATGGAGAACAGGGAGCCTTGTTATGCTGATGGGTGGGATGTAAATTGCCAACAGCCACTCTGCAGAAGTGTATGGTGTTTCCTGAAACACCTAAAAAACAAAGCAACAGAGCCTACGGCACTTCCACTTATGGTCCTATAGCTTAGGGAAATTAAAATAAAAAACACACAGCCACCCCAAAGTTTCAGACGGCTCTCTTTACAAGAACCTCGTCTACGGTACAAGTTAAATATCCCAGAAAGCGAAAAATGGATAAAGAAGTTGTGGTACGTACGTACAATGGAATATCACTCACCAATGAAATCTATGTCATCTGGCCCGTCGTGGCATAATGAGTGGATTCAGGTACGATGATTCTAAGAGAAATAAGTCACACAGAAAATGAAACATCATAAGATATCACTAATACACCGAATGTAATCTTGGCTACACATGAACTGAATTACAAAACAGAACAGGGTCTCAATTTAGAAAACCAACTTATGTTTGCTTAAGGGGAAAGGTGAGTTGGGGTGCTGCATAAAACCAGAGATAGAAATTAGCACAGATACCATTCCATACGTCATATATGTAATAGTCAAGGGTGCTTCCCTGGTGGCGCACTGGTTGAGAGTTCGCCTGCCGATGCAGGGGACGCGGGTTCGTGCCCCAGTCCGAGAGGATCCCACATGCCGCGGAGCTACTGGCCCCGTGAGTCATGGCCGTTGAGCCTGCGCGTCCGGAGCCTGTGCTCCGCAACGGGAGAGGCCACAACACTGAGAGGCCCGCGTACAGCAAAAAAAAAAAAAAAATATGTAATAGTCAAGTCCTACCCCTTGCTCAACGAAATGGGCTAAACACCCTATATTCAACGCCTAGGAATACACCTGACTAGTAAGAATCTTCAAACCCATGGATTTATATGTCTCCATAAGAGAATCAAGCATGTGTACAGCTGCATGAAGGCAGCAGAGAAAATCCGATAAATCCTATTATCAAAATGAATTACAAAAACAAAACACAATGACAGTGAAAGAGAGAACAATTCTTAAATTATTCATTCAGGGCTTGTGATGCAACCTGGATTTACCTCATCTACACCCAGAGCTCAGTGAGACATAAGGTTGGACACTTCGGGGTGATACCACTGGTGAGGTTCGATGAGCAAATGCAGACCATTTGAAGTCATACTGCATGGTACCCATTCCATGGGTCCCAACTCTCCAGGTTTAAGCGATTCTTCCTTCAGCTAAAGCATGCATGGGAAGCCCACAGTATGGTGCACCGTGTGACCAGGAAACGTTTTCAAAGGCATCTCAATTTTCGTCCCCTTTTACTCGGGTTCACAATTCCAGACCCTTTTCTAACACTCTCCAGACTTTGAGAGTCAGGGCCTTTAACCTCCTGTTTGGCACAGTTTGCAATTTCTGCGCAAGATGAACAGGAATACGGAGAACCAATGAGAGACTAGCTGTAGGTGTCTGCACGGGCAAATTTAACGCACATTTCCCACCAGAAAGACGAATTAACCAAAGGCTCAGCATGCCGTGCCGGAACAAGATTAGGGCCTGAAGCAATCCTGCGGGTTTGCGGCCAGCTCACAAGAAAGCGATTTGAAGAAAGGAGCTCAGGGGCACTGTAATTCACAAACCTGCAGAGTTATAAATGACAGCTATCGTCCAAAAATATATTGAAGGAAGGCTGCGAAGAGGACTTGAAAGCGGGGCAGAATTTCAGGAAAACGATTTCAGGGGGTAGACTGGAATTGCATTTAAAGCATAGGAAAAGAGGCAGAACGTCGACAATGATGCACTTGGCCAAAAAGGGCGTATGCGTTTTTTCCTGAATATATTCAGGAAAAAACGCATACGCACTTTTTGGCCAACCAAGCAAGCATGTTAAAGAAATCTGCACTACAATGAAGTCTCACTGCCCCCCGGTCAAAAGAGCCATCTGAAAAAAGTGTAAAATCCAGAAATGCAGCACACGCCATGGAGAACAGGGAACCTTGTTATGCTGATGGGTGGGATGTAAATTGCCAACAGCCACTCTGCAGAAGTGTATGGTGTTTCCTGAAACACCTAAAAAACAAAGCAACGGAGCCTACGGCACTTCCACTTATTGTCCTATAGCTTAGGGAAATTAAAATAAAAAACACACAGCCACCCCAAAGTTTCAGACGGCTCTGTTTACAAGAACCTCTTCTACGGTACAAGTTAAATATCCCAGAAAGCGAAAAATGGATAAAGAATTTGTGGTACGTACGTACAATGGAATATCACTCACCAATGAAATCTATGTCATCTGGCCCGTCGTGGCATAATGAGTGGATTCAGGTACGATGATTCTAAGAGAAATAAGTCACACAGAAAATGAAACATCATAAGATATCACTAATACACCGAATGTAATCTTGGCTACACATGAACTGAATTACAAAACAGAACAGGGTCTCAAATTTAGAAAACCAACTTATGTTTGCTTAAGGGGAAAGGTGAGTTGGGGTGCTGCATAAAACCAGAGATAGAAATTAGCACAGATACTATTCCATACGTCATATATGTAATAGTCAAGGGGGCTTCCCTGGTGGCGCACTGGTTGAGAGACCGCCTGCCGATGCAGGGGACGCGGGTTCGTGCCCCTGTCCGAGAGGATCCCACATGCCGTGGAGCTACTGGTCCCGTCAGTCATGGCTGTTGAGCCTGCGCGTCCGGAGCCTGTGCTCCGCAATGGGAGAGGCTACAACACTGAGAGGCCCGCGTACAGCAAAAAAAAAAAAAAAAAATATGTAATAGTCAAGACCTACCCCTTGCTCAACGAAATGGGCTAAACACCCTATATTCAACGCCTAGGAATACACCTGACTAGTAAGAAGCTTCAAACCCATGGATTTATATGTCTCCATAAGAGAATCAAGCGTGTGTACAGCTGCATGAATGCAGCAGAGAAAATCCGGTAAATCCTATTATCAAAATGAATTACAAAAACAAAACACAATGACAGTGAAATAGAGAGCAATTCTTAAATAATTCATTCAGGGCTTGTGATGCAACCTGGATTTACCTCATCTACACCCAGAGCTGAGTGAGACATAAAGTTGGACACTTCGGGCTGATAGCATTGGTGAAGTTCGATGAGCAAATGCAGACCATTTGAAGTCATACTGCATGGTACCCATTCCATGGGTCCCAACTCTCCAGGTTTAAGCGATTCTTCCTTCAGCTAAAACATGCATGGGAAGCCCACAGTATGGTGCACCGTGTGACCGGGAAACATTTTCAAATGCATCTCAGTTTTTGTCCCCGTTTACTCGGGTTCAGAATTCCAGACCCTTTACAAACACTCTCCCCACTTGGAGAGTCAGTGCCTTTAACCTGCTGTTTGGCACAGTTTGCAATTTCTGCGCAAAAGGAATAGGAATAGGAAGAACCAATGAGAGACTAGCTGTAGGTTTCTGCACGGGCAAATTTAACGCTCATTTCCAACCAGGAAGAGGAATTAACCAAACGCTCAGCATGCCGTGCCGGAACCAGATTAGGGCCTGAAGCAATCCTGCGGGTTTGCGGCCAGCTCAAAAGAAAGCGATTTGAAGAAAGGAGCTCAGGGGCACTGTAATTCACAAACCTGCAGAGTTATAAATGACAGCTATCGTCCAAAAATATATTGAAGGAAGGCTGCGAAGAGGACTTGAAAGCGGGGCAAAATTGCAGGAAAACGATTTCAGGGGTTAGACTGGAATTGCATTTAAAGCATAGGAAAAGAGGCAGAACGTCGACAATGATGCACTTGGCCAAAAAGGGCGTATGCGTTTTTTCCGGAATATACGCATACGCCCTTTTTGGCCAACCAAGCAAGCATGTTAAAGAAATCTGCACTACAATGAAGTCTCACTGCCCCCCGGTCAAAAGGGCCATCTGAAAAAAGTGTAAAATCCAGAAAGGCAGCACAGGCCATGGAGAACAGGGAGCCTTGTTATGCTCATGGGTGGGATGTAAATTGCCAACAGTCACTCTGGAGAAGTGTATGGTGTTTCCTGAAACACCTAAAAAACAAAGCAACGGAGCCTACGGCACTTCCACTTATGGTCCTATAGCTTAGGGAAATTAAAATAAAAAACACACAGCCACCCCAAAGTTTCAGACGGCTCTGTTTACAAGAACCTCGTCTACGGTACAAGTTAAATATCCCAGAAAGCGAAAAATGGATAAAGAAGTTGTGGTACGTACGTACAATGGAATATCACTCACCAATGAAATCTATGTCATCTGGCCCGTCGTGGCATAATGAGTGGATTCAGGTACGATGATTCTAAGAGAAATAAGTCACACAGAAAATGAAACATCATAAGTTATCTCTAATACACCGAATGTAATCTTGGCTACACATGAACTGAATTACAAAACAGAACAGGGTCTCAAATTTAGAAAACCAACTTATGTTTGCTTAAGGGGAAAGGTGAGTTGGGGTGCTGCATAAAACCAGAGATAGAAATTAGCACAGATACCATTCCATACGTCAAATATGTAATAGTCAAGACCTACACCTTGCTCAACGAAATGGGCTAAACACCCTATATTCAACGCCTAGGAATACACCTGACTAGTAAGAATCTTCAAACCCATGGATTTATATGTCTCCATAAGAGAATCAAGCGTGTGTACAGCTGCATGAAGGTAGCAGAGAAAATCCGATAAATACTATTATCAAAATGAATTACAAAAACAAAACACAATGACAGTGAAATAGAGAGCAATTCTTAAATAATTCATTCAGGGCTTGTGATGCAACCTGGATTTACCTCATCTACACCCAGAGCTGAGTGAGACATAAAGTTGGACACTTCGGGCTGATAGCATTGGTGAGGTTCGAAGAGCAAACGCAGACCATTTGAAGTCATACTGCATGGTACCCATTCCATGGGTCCCAACTCTCCAGGTTTAAGCGATTCTTCCTTCAGCTAAAACATGCATGGGAAACCCACAGTATGGTGCACCGTGTGACCGGGAAACGTTTTCAAATGCATCTCAGTTTTCGTCCCCTTTTACTCGGGTTCACAATTCCAGACCCTTTACTAACACTCTACCCACTTGGAGAGTCAGTGCCTTTAATCTGCTGTTTGGCACAGTTTGCAATTTCTGCGCAAGATGAACAGGAATAGGGAGAACCAATGAGAGACTAGCTGTAGGTGTCTGCACGGGCAAATTTAACGCTCATTTCCCACCAGGAAGAGGAATTAACCAAACGCTCAGCATGCCGTGCCGGAACCAGATTAGGGCCTGAAGCAACCCTGCGAGTTTGCGGCCAGCTCACAAGAAAGCGATTTGAAGAAAGGAGCTCCGGGGCACTCTAATTCACAAACCTGCAGAGTTATAAATGACAGCTATCGTCCAAAAATATATTGAAGGAAGCCTGCGAAGAGGAATTGAAAGCGGGGCAGAATTGCAGGAAAACGATTTCAGGGGGTAGACTGGAATTGCATTTAAAGCATAGGAAAAGAGGCAGAACGTCGACAATGATGCTCTTGGCCAAAAAGGGCGTATGCGTTTTTTCCGGAATATACGCATACGCCCTTTTTGGCCAACCAAGCAAGCATGTTAAAGAAATCTGCACTACAATGAAGTCTCACTGCCCCCCGGTCAAAAGGGCCATCTGAAAAAAGTGTAAAATCCAGAAGGCAGCACAGGCCATGGAGAACAGGGAGCCTTGTTATGCTCATGGGTGGGATATAAATTGCCAACAGCCACTCTGGAGAAGTGTATGGTGTTTCCTGAAACACCTAAAAAACAAAGCAACGGAGCCTACGGCACTTCCACTTATGGTCCTATAGCTTAGGGAAATTAAAATAAAAAACACACAGCCACCCCAAAGTTTCAGACGGCTCTGTTTACAAGAACCTCGTCTACGGTACAAGTTAAATATCCCAGAAAGCGAAAAATGGATAAAGAAGTTGTGGTACGTACGTACAATGGAATATCACTCACCAATGTAATCTATGTCATCTGGCCCGTCGTGGCATAATGAGTGGATTCAGGTACGATGATTCTAAGAGAAATAAGTCACACAGAAAATGAAACATCATAAGTTATCTCTAATACACCGAATGTAATCTTGGCTACACATGAACTGAATTACAAAACAGAACAGGGTCTCAAATTTAGAAAACCAACTTATGTTTGCTTAAGGGGAAAGGTGAGTTGGGGTGCTGCATAAAACCAGAGATAGAAATTAGCACAGATACCATTCCATACGTCAAATATGTAATAGTCAAGACCTACACCTTGCTCAACGAAATGGGCTAAACACCCTATATTCAACGCCTAGGAATACACCTGACTAGTAAGAATCTTCAAACCCATGGATTTATATGTCTCCATAAGAGAATCAAGCGTGTGTACAGCTGCATGAAGGTAGCAGAGAAAATCCGATAAATACTATTATCAAAATGAATTACAAAAACAAAACACAATGACAGTGAAATAGAGAGCAATTCTTAAATAATTCATTCAGGGCTTGTGATGCAACCTGGATTTACCTCATCTACACCCAGAGCTGAGTGAGACATAAAGTTGGACACTTCGGGCTGATAGCATTGGTGAGGTTCGAAGAGCAAATGCAGACCATTTGAAGTCATACTGCATGGTACCCATTCCATGGGTCCCAACTCTCCAGGTTTAAGCGATTCTTCCTTCAGCTAAAACATGCATGGGAAACCCACAGTATGGTGCACCGTGTGACCGGGAAACGTTTTCAAATGCATCTCAGTTTTCGTCCCCTTTTACTCGGGTTCACAATTCCAGACCCTTTACTAACACTCTACCCACTTGGAGAGTCAGTGCCTTTAACCTGCTGTTTGGCACAGTTTGCAATTTCTGCGCAAGATGAACAGGAATAGGGAGAACCAATGAGAGACTAGCTGTAGGTGTCTGCACGGGCAAATTTAACGCTCATTTCCCACCAGGAAGAGGAATTAACCAAACGCTCAGCATGCCGTGCCGGAACCAGATTAGGGCCTTAAGCAACCCTGTGAGTTTGCGGCCAGCTCACAAGAAAGCGATTTGAAGAAAGGAGCTCCGGGGCACTCTAATTCACAAACCTGCAGAGTTATAAATGACAGCTATCGTCCAAAAATATATTGAAGGAAGCCTGCGAAGAGGACTTAAAAGCGGGGCAGAATTGCAGGAAAACGATTTCAGGGGGTAGACTGGAATTGCATTTAAAGCATAGGAAAAGAGGCAGAACGTCGACAATGATGCACTTGGCCAAAAAGGGCGTATGCGTTTTTTCCTGAATATATTCAGGAAAAAACGCATACGCCCTTTTTGGCCAACCAAGCAAGCATGTTAAAGAAATCTGCACTACAATGAAGTCTCACTGCCCCCCGGTCAAAAGGGCCATCTGAAAAAAGTGTAAAATCCAGAAAGGCAGCACAGGCCATGGAGAACAGGGAGCCTTGTTATGCTGATGGGCGGGATGTAAATTGCCAACAGCCACTCTGGAGAAGTGTATGGTGTTTCCTGAAACACCTAAAAAACAAAGCAACAGAGCCTACGGCACTTCCACTTATGGTCCTATAGCTTAGGGAAATTTAAATCAAAAACACACAGCCAAGCCAAAGTTTCAGATGGCTCTGTTTACAAGAACCTCTTCTACGGTACAAGTTAAATATCCCAGAAAGCGAAAAATGGATAAAGAAGTTGTGGTACGTACGTACAATGGAATATCAGTCACCAAGGAAAGCTATGTCATCTGGCCCGTCGTGGTGTAATGAGTGGATTCAGGTACGATGATTCTAAGTGAAATAAGTCACACAGAAAATGAAACATCATAAGATATCACTAACACACCGAATGTAATCTTGGCTACACATGAACTGAATTACAAAACAGAACAGGGTCTCAAATTTAGAAAACCAACTTATGTTTGCTTAAGGGGAAAGGTGAGTTGGGGTGCTGCATAAAACCAGAGATAGAAATTAGCACAGATACCATTCCATACGTCAAATATGTAATAGTCAAGACCTACCCCTTGCTCAACGAAATGGGCTAAACACCCTATATTCAACGCCTAGGAATACACCTGACTAGTAAGAATCTTCAAACCCATGGATTTATATGTCTCCATAAGAGAATCAAGCGTGTGTACAGCTGCATGAATGCAGCAGAGAAAATCCGATAAATCCTATTATCAAAATGAATTACAAAAACAAAACACAATGACAGTGAAATAGAGAGCAATTCTTAAATAATTCATTCAGGGCTTGTGATGCAACCTGGATTTACCTCATCTACACCCAGAGCTGAGTGAGACATAAAGTTGGACACTTCGGGCTGATAGCATTGGTGAGGTTCGATGAGCAAATGCAGACCATTTGAAGTCATACTGCATGGTACCCATTCCATGGGTCCCAACTCTCCAGGTTTAAGCGATTCTTCCTTCAGCTAAAACATGCATGGGAAACCCACAGTATGGTGCACCGTGTGACCGGGAAACGTTTTCAAATGCATCTCAGTTTTCGTCCCCTTTTACTCGGGTTCACAATTCCAGACCCTTTACTAACACTCTCCCCACTTGGAGAGTCAGTGCCTTTAACCTCCTGTTTGGCACAGTTTGCAATTTCTGCACAAGATGAACAGGAATAGGGAGAACCAATGAGAGACTAGCTGTAGGTGTCTGCACGGGCAAATTTAACGCTCATTTCCCACCAGGAAGAGGAATTAACCGAAGGCTCAGCATGCTGTGCCGGAAACAGTTTAGGGCCTGAAGCAATCCTGAGGGTTTGCGGCCAGCTCCCAAGAAAGCGATTTGAAGAAAGGAGCTCCGGGGCACTGTAATTCAAAACCTGCAGTGTTGTAAATGACAGCTATCGTCCAAAAATATATTGAAGGAAGGTTGCGAAGAGGACTTGAAAGCGGGGCAGAATTTCAGGAAAACGATTTCATGGGGTAGACTGGAATTGCATTTAAAGCATAGGAAAAGAGGCAGAACGTCGACAATGATGCAGTTGGCCAAAAAGTGCGTATGCGTTTTTTCCTGAATATATTCAGGAAAAAACGCATACGCACTTTTTGGCCAACCAAGCAAGCATGTTAAAGAAATCTGCACTACAATGAAGTCTCACTGCCCCCCGGTCAAAAGGGCCATCTGAAAAAAGTGTAAAATCCAGAAAGGCAGCACAGGCCATGGAGAACAGGGAGCCTTGTTATGCTGATGGGCGGGATGTAAATTGCCAACAGCCACTCTGGAGAAGTGTATGGTGTTTCCTGAAACACCTAAAAAACAAAGCAACAGAGCCTACGGCACTTCCACTTATGGTCCTATAGCTTAGGGAAATTTAAATCAAAAACACACAGCCAAGCCAAAGTTTCAGATGGCTCTGTTTACAAGAACCTCTTCTACGGTACAAGTTAAATATCCCAGAAAGCGAAAAATGGATAAAGAAGTTGTGGTACGTACGTACAATGGAATATCAGTCACCAAGGAAAGCTATGTCATCTGGCCCGTCGTGGTGTAATGAGTGGATTCAGGTACGATGATTCTAAGTGAAATAAGTCACACAGAAAATGAAACATCATAAGATATCACTAACACACCGAATGTAATCTTGGCTACACATGAACTGAATTACAAAACAGAACAGGGTCTCAAATTTAGAAAACCAACTTATGTTTGCTTAAGGGGAAAGGTGAGTTGGGGTGCTGCATAAAACCAGAGATAGAAATTAGCACAGATACCATTCCATACGTCAAATATGTAATAGTCAAGACCTACCCCTTGCTCAACGAAATGGGCTAAACACCCTATATTCAACGCCTAGGAATACACCTGACTAGTAAGAATCTTCAAACCCATGGATTTATATGTCTCCATAAGAGAATCAAGCGTGTGTACAGCTGCATGAATGCAGCAGAGAAAATCCGATAAATCCTATTTTCAAAATGAATTACAAAAACAAAACACAATGACAGTGAAATAGAGAGCAATTCTTAAATAATTCATTCAGGGCTTGTGATGCAACCTGGATTTACCTCATCTACACCCAGAGCTGAGTGAGACATAAAGTTGGACACTTCGGGCTGATAGCATTGGTGAGGTTCGATGAGCAAATGCAGACCATTTGAAGTCATACTGCATGGTACCCATTCCATGGGTCCCAACTCTCCAGGTTTAAGCGATTCTTCCTTCAGCTAAAACATGCATGGGAAACCCACAGTATGGTGCACCGTGTGACCGGGAAACGTTTTCAAATGCATCTCAGTTTTCGTCCCCTTTTACTCGGGTTCACAATTCCAGACCCTTTACTAACACTCTCCCCACTTGGAGAGTCAGTGCCTTTAACCTCCTGTTTGGCACAGTTTGCAATTTCTGCGCAAGATGAACAGGAATAGGGAGAACCAATGAGAGACTAGCTGTAGGTGTCTGCACGGGCAAATTTAACGCTCATTTCCCACCAGGAAGAGGAATTAACCGAAGGCTCAGCATGCTGTGCCGGAAACAGTTTAGGGCCTGAAGCAATCCTGAGGGTTTGCGGCCAGCTCCCAAGAAAGCGATTTGAAGAAAGGAGCTCCGGGGCACTGTAATTCAAAACCTGCAGTGTTGTAAATGACAGCTATCGTCCAAAAATATATTGAAGGAAGGCTGCGAAGAGGACTTGAAAGCGGGGCAGAATTTCAGGAAAACGATTTCATGGGGTAGACTGGAATTGCATTTAAAGCATAGGAAAAGAGGCAGAACGTCGACAATGATGCAGTTGGCCAAAAAGTGCGTATGCGTTTTTTCCTGAATATATTCAGGAAAAAACGCATACGCTCTTTTTGGCCAACCAAGCAAGCATGTTAAAGAAATCTGCACTACAATGAAGTCTCACTGCCCCCCGGTCAAAAGGGCCATCTGAAAAAAGTGTAATATCCAGAAATGCAGCACAGGCCTTGGAGAACAGGGAGCCTTGTTATGCTGATGGGCGGGATGTAAATTGCCAACAGCCACTCTGGAGAAGTGTATGGTGTTTCCTGAAACACCTAAAAAACAAAGCAACAGAGCCTACGGCACTTCCACTTATGGTCCTATAGCTTAGGGAAATTTAAATCAAAAACACACAGCCAAGCCAAAGTTTCAGATGGCTCTGTTTACAAGAACCTCTTCTACGGTACAAGTTAAATATCCCAGAAAGCGAAAAATGGATAAAGAAGTTGTGGTACGTACGTACCATGGAATATCAGTCACCAAGGAAACCTATGTCATCTGGCCCGTCGGGGTGTAATGAGTGGATTCAGGTACGATGATTCTAAGTGAAATAAGTCACACAGAAAATGAAACATCATAAGATATCACTAACACACCGAATGTAATCTTGGCTACACATGAACTGAATTACAAAACAGAACAGGGTCTCAAATTTAGAAAACCAACTTATGTTTGCTTAAGGGGAAAGGTGAGTTGGGGTGCTGCATAAAACCAGAGATAGAAATTAGCACAGATACCATTCCATACGTCAAATATGTAATAGTCAAGACCTACCCCTTGCTCAACGAAATGGGCTAAACACCCTATATTCAAGGCCTAGGAATACACCTGACTAGTAAGAATCTTCAAACCCATGGATTTATATGTCTCCATAAGAGAATCAAGCGTGTGTACAGCTGCATGAATGCAGCAGAGAAAATCCGATAAATCCTATTATCAAAATGAATTACAAAAACAAAACACAATGACAGTGAAATAGAGAGCAATTCTTAAATAATTCATTCAGGGCTTGTGATGCAACCTGGATTTACCTCATCTACACCCAGAGCTGAGTGAGACATAAAGTTGGACACTTCGGGCTGATAGCATTGGTGAGGTTCGATGAGCAAATGCAGACCATTTGAAGTCATACTGCATGGTACCCATTCCATGGGTCCCATCTCTCCAGGTTTAAGCGATTCTTCCTTCAGCTAAAACATGCATGGGAAACCCACAGTATGGTGCACCGTGTGACCGGGAAACGTTTTCAAATGCATCTCAGTTTTCGTCCCCTTTTACTCGGGTTCACAATTCCAGACCCTTTACTAACACTCTCCCCACTTGGAGAGTCAGTGCCTTTAACCTCCTGTTTGGCACAGTTTGCAATTTCTGCGCAAGATGAACAGGAATAGGGAGAACCAATGAGAGACTAGCTGTAGGTGTCTGCACGGGCAAATTTAACGCTCATTTCCCACCAGGAAGAGGAATTAACCGAAGGCTCAGCATGCTGTGCCGGAAACAGTTTAGGGCCTGAAGCAATCCTGAGGGTTTGCGGCCAGCTCCCAAGAAAGCGATTTGAAGAAAGGAGCTCCGGGGCACTGTAATTCAAAACCTGCAGTGTTGTAAATGACAGCTATCGTCCAAAAATATATTGAAGGAAGGCTGCGAAGAGGACTTGAAAGCGGGGCAGAATTTCAGGAAAACGATTTCATGGGGTAGACTGGAATTGCATTTAAAGCATAGGAAAAGAGGCAGAACGTCGACAATGATGCACTTGGCCAAAAAGAGCGTATGCGTTTTTTCCTGAATATATTCAGGAAAAAACGCATACGCTCTTTTTGGCCAACCAAGCAAGCATGTTAAAGAAATCTGCACTACAATGAAGTCTCACTGCCCCCCGGTCAAAAGGGCCATCTGAAAAAAGTGTAAAATCCAGAAATGCAGCACAGGCCATGGAGAACAGGGAGCCTTGTTATGCTGATGGGCGGGATGTAAATTGCCAACAGCCACTCTGGAGAAGTGTATGGTGTTTCCTGAAACACCTAAAAAACAAAGCAACAGAGCCTACGGCACTTCCACTTATGGTCCTATAGCTTAGGGAAATTTAAATCAAAAACACACAGCCAAGCAAAAGTTTCAGATGGCTCTGTTTACAAGAACCTCTTCTACGGTACAAGTTAAATATCCCAGAAAGCGAAAAATGGATAAAGAAGTTGTGGTACGTCCGTACAATGGAATATCAGTCACCAAGGAAAGCTATGTCATCTGGCCCATCGTGGTGTAATGAGTGGATTCAGGTACGATGATTCTAAGTGAAATAAGTCACACAGAAAATGAAACATCATAAGATATCACTAACACACCGAATGTAATCTTGGCTACACATGAACTGAATTACAAAACAGAACAGGGTCTCAAATTTAGAAAACCAACTTATGTTTGCTTAAGGGGAAAGGTGAGTTGGGGTGCTGCATAAAACCAGAGATAGAAATTAGCACAGATACCATTCCATACGTCAAATATGTAATAGTCAAGACCTACCCCTTGCTCAACGAAATGGGCTAAACACCCTATATTCAACGCCTAGGAATACACCTGACTAGTAAGAATCTTCAAACCCATGGATTTATATGTCTCCATAAGAGAATCAAGCGTGTGTACAGCTGCATGAATGCAGCAGAGAAAATCCGATAAATCCTATTATCAAAATGAATTACAAAAACAAAACACAATGACAGTGAAATAGAGAGCAATTCTTAAATAATTCATTCAGGGCTTGTGATGCAACCTGGATTTACCTCATCTACACCCAGAGCTGAGTGAGACATAAAGTTGGACACTTCGGGC
This sequence comes from Delphinapterus leucas, assembly GCF_059928025.1. Taxonomy (NCBI): domain Eukaryota; kingdom Metazoa; phylum Chordata; class Mammalia; order Artiodactyla; family Monodontidae; genus Delphinapterus; species Delphinapterus leucas. The sequence continues at coordinate 620,379 of NW_028322236.1, read as the reverse complement.
TGATAGCATTGGTGAGGTTCGATGAGCAAATGCAGACCATTTGAAGTCATACTGCATGGTACCCATTCCATGGGTCCCAACTCTCCAGGTTTAAGCGATTCTTCCTTCAGCTAAAACATGCATGGGAAACCCACAGTATGGTGCACCGTGTGACCGGGAAACGTTTTCAAATGCATCTCAGTTTTCGTCCCCTTTTACTCGGGTTCACAATTCCAGACCCTTTACTAACACTCTCCCCACTTGGAGAGTCAGTGCCTTTAACCTCCTGTTTGGCACAGTTTGCAATTTCTGCGCAAGATGAACAGGAATAGGGAGAACCAATGAGAGACTAGCTGTAGGTGTCTGCACGGGCAAATTTAACGCTCATTTCCCACCAGGAAGAGGAATTAACCGAAGGCTCAGCATGCTGTGCCGGAACCAGTTTAGGGCCTGAAGCAATCCTGAGGGTTTGCGGCCAGCTCCCAAGAAAGCGATTTGAAGAAAGGAGCTCCGGGGCACTGTAATTCAAAACCTGCAGTGTTGTAAATGACAGCTATCGTCCAAAAATATATTGAAGGAAGGCTGCGAAGAGGACTTGAAAGCGGGGCAGAATTTCAGGAAAACGATTTCATGGGGTAGACTGGAATTGCATTTAAAGCATAGGAAAAGAGGCAGAACGTCGACAATGATGCACTTGGCCAAAAAGAGCGTATGCGTTTTTTCCTGAATATATTCAGGAAAAAACGCATACGCTCTTTTTGGCCAACCAAGCAACCATGTTAAAGAAATCTGCACTACAATGAAGTCTCACTGCCCCCCGGTCAAAAGGGCCATCAGAAAAAAGTGTAAAATCCAGAAATGCAGCACAGGCCATGGAGAACAGGGAGCCTTGTTATGCTCATGGGTGGGATGTAAATTGCCAACAGCCACTCTGGAGAAGTGTATGGTGTTTCCTGAAACACCTAAAAAACAAAGCAACGGAGCCTACGGCACTTCCACTTATGGTCCTATAGCTTAGGGAAATTAAAATCAAAAACACACAGCCACGCCAAAGTTTCAGACGGCTCTGTTTACAAGAACCTCGTCTACGGTACAAGTTAAATATCCCAGAAAGCGAAAAATGGATAAAGAAGTTGTGGTACGTACGTACAATGGAATATCACTCACCAATGAAGTCTATGTCATCTGGCCCGTCGTGGCATAATGAGTGGATTCAGGTACGATGATTCTAAGTGAAATAAGTCACACAGAAAATGAAACATCATAAGATATCACTAATACACCGAATGTAATCTTGGCTACACATGAACTGAATTACAAAACAGAACAGGGTCTCAAATTTAGAAAACCAACTTATGTTTGCTTAAGGGGAAAGGTGAGTTGGGGTGCTGCATAAAACCAGAGATAGAAATTAGCACAGATACCATTCCATACGTCAAATATATAATAGTCAAGACCTACCCCTTGCTCAACGAAATGGGCTAAACACCCTATATTCAACGCCTAGGAATACACCTGACTAGTAAGAATCTTCAAACCCATGGATTTATATGTCTCCATAAGAGAATCAAGCATGTGTACAGCTGCATGAAGGCAGCAGAGAAAATCCGATAAATCCTATTATCAAAATGAATTACAAAAACAAAACACAATGACAGTGAAATAGAGAGCAATTCTTAAATAATTCATTCAGGGCTTGTGATGCAACCTGGATTTACCTCATCTAAACCCAGAGCTGAGTGAGACCTAAGGTTGGACACTTCGGGCTGATAGCATTGGTGAGGTTCGATGAGCAAATGCAGACCATTTGAAGTCATACTACATGGTACCCATTCCATGGGTCCCAACTCTCCAGGTTTAAGCGATTCTTCCTTCAGGTAAAGCATGCATGGGAAGCCCACAGTATGGTGCACCGTGTGACCGGGAAACATTTTCAAATGCATCTCAGTTTTTGTCCCCGTTTACTCGGGTTCAGAATTCCAGACCCTTTACAAACACTCTCCCCACTTGGAGAGTCAGTGCCTTTAACCTGCTGTTTGGCACAGTTTGCAATTTCTGCGCAAGAGGAATAGGAATAGGAAGAACCAATGAGAGACTAGCTGTAGGTTTCTGCACGGGCAAATTTAACGCTCATTTCCAACCAGGAAGAGGAATTAACCAAACGCTCAGCATGCCGTGCCGGAACCAGATTAGGGCCTGAAGCAATCCTGCGGGTTTGCGGCCAGCTCAAAAGAAAGCGATTTGAAGAAAGGAGCTCAGGGGCACTGTAATTCACAAACCTGCAGAGTTATAAATGACAGCTATCGTCCAAAAATATATTGAAGGAAGGCTGCGAAGAGGACTTGAAAGCGGGGCAAAATTGCAGGAAAACGATTTCAGGGGTTAGACTGGAATTGCATTTAAAGCATAGGAAAAGAGGCAGAACGTCGACAATGATGCACTTGGCCAAAAAGGGCGTATGCGTTTTTTCCGGAATATACGCATACGCCCTTTTTGGCCAACCAAGCAAGCATGTTAAAGAAATCTGCACTACAATGAAGTCTCATTGCCCCCCGGTCAAAAGGGCCATCTGAAAAAAGTGTAAAATCCAGAAAGGCAGCACAGGCCATGGAGAACAGGGAGCCTTGTTATGCTCATGGGTGGGATGTAAATTGCCAACAGCCACTCTGGAGAAGTGTATGGTGTTTCCTGAAACACCTAAAAAACAAAGCAACGGAGCCTACGGCACTTCCACTTATGGTCCTATAGCTTAGGGAAATTAAAATAAAAAACACACAGCCACCCCAAAGTTTCAGACGGCTCTGTTTACAAGAACCTCGTCTACGGTACAAGTTAAATATCCCAGAAAGCGAAAAATGGATAAAGAAGTTGTGGTACGTACGTACAATGGAATATCACTCACCAATGAAATCTATGTCATCTGGCCCGTCGTGGCATAATGAGTGGATTCAGGTACGATGATTCTAAGAGAAATAAGTCACACAGAAAATGAAACATCATAAGTTATCTCTAATACACCGAATGTAATCTTGGCTACACATGAACTGAATTACAAAACAGAACAGGGTCTCAAATTTAGAAAACCAACTTATGTTTGCTTAAGGGGAAAGGTGAGTTGGGGTGCTGCATAAAACCAGAGATAGAAATTAGCACAGATACCATTCCATACGTCAAATATGTAATAGTCAAGACCTACACCTTGCTCAACGAAATGGGCTAAACACCCTATATTCAACGCCTAGGAATACACCTGACTAGTAAGAATCTTCAAACCCATGGATTTATATGTCTCCATAAGAGAATCAAGCGTGTGTACAGCTGCATGAAGGTAGCAGAGAAAATCCGATAAATCCTATTATCAAAATGAATTACAAAAACAAAACACAATGACAGTGAAATAGAGAGCAATTCTTAAATAATTCATTCAGGGCTTGTGATGCAACCTGGATTTACCTCATCTACACCCAGAGCTGAGTGAGACATAAAGTTGGACACTTCGGGCTGATAGCATTGGTGAGGTTCGAAGAGCAAACGCAGACCATTTGAAGTCATACTGCATGGTACCCATTCCATGGGTCCCAACTCTCCAGGTTTAAGCGATTCTTCCTTCAGCTAAAACATGCATGGGAAACCCACAGTATGGTGCACCGTGTGACCGGGAAACGTTTTCAAATGCATCTCAGTTTTCGTCCCCTTTTACTCGGGTTCACAATTCCAGACCCTTTACTAACACTCTACCCACTTGGAGAGTCAGTGCCTTTAATCTGCTGTTTGGCACAGTTTGCAATTTCTGCGCAAGATGAACAGGAATAGGGAGAACCAATGAGAGACTAGCTGTAGGTGTCTGCACGGGCAAATTTAACGCTCATTTCCCACCAGGAAGAGGAATTAACCAAACGCTCAGCATGCCGTGCCGGAACCAGATTAGGGCCTGAAGCAACCCTGCGAGTTTGCGGCCAGCTCACAAGAAAGCGATTTGAAGAAAGGAGCTCCAGGGCACTCTAATTCACAAACCTGCAGAGTTATAAATGACAGCTATCGTCCAAAAATATATTGAAGGAAGCCTGCGAAGAGGACTTGAAAGCGGGGCAGAATTGCAGGAAAACGATTTCAGGGGGTAGACTGGAATTGCATTTAAAGCATAGGAAAAGAGGCAGAACGTCGACAATGATGCACTTGGCCAAAAAGGGCGTATGCGTTTTTTCCTGAATATATTCAGGAAAAAACGCATACGCACTTTTTGGCCAACCAAGCAAGCATGTTAAAGAAATCTGCACTACAATGAAGTCTCACTGCCCCCCGGTCAAAAGGGCCATCTGAAAAAAGTGTAAAATCCAGAAAGGCAGCACAGGCCATGGAGAACAGGGAGCCTTGTTATGCTGATGGGTGGGATGTAAATTGCCAACAGCCACTCTGGAGAAGTGTATGGTGTTTCCTGAAACACCTAAAAAACAAAGCAACAGAGCCTACGGCACTTCCACTTATGGTCCTATAGCTTAGGGAAATTTAAATCAAAAACACACAGCCAAGCCAAAGTTTCAGATGGCTCTGTTTACAAGAACCTCTTCTACGGTACAAGTTAAATATCCCAGAAAGCGAAAAATGGATAAAGAAGTTGTGGTACGTACGTACAATGGAATATCAGTCACCAAGGAAAGCTATGTCATCTGGCCCGTCGTGGTGTAATGAGTGGATTCAGGTACGATGATTCTAAGTGAAATAAGTCACACAGAAAATGAAACATCATAAGATATCACTAACACACCGAATGTAATCTTGGCTACACATGAACTGAATTACAAAACAGAACAGGGTCTCAAATTTAGAAAACCAACTTATGTTTGCTTAAGGGGAAAGGTGAGTTGGGGTGCTGCATAAAACCAGAGATAGAAATTAGCACAGATACCATTCCATACGTCAAATATGTAATAGTCAAGACCTACCCCTTGCTCAACGAAATGGGCTAAACACCCTATATTCAACGCCTAGGAATACACCTGACTAGTAAGAATCTTCAAACCCATGGATTTATATGTCTCCATAAGAGAATCAAGCATGTGTACAGCTGCATGAAGGCAGCAGAGAAAATCCGATAAATCCTATTATCAAAATGAATTACAAAAACAAAACACAATGACAGTGAAATAGAGAACAATTCTTAAATAATTCATTCAGGGCTTGTGATGCAACCTGGATTTACCTCATCTACACCCAGAGCTGAGTGAGACATAAGGTTGGACACTTCGGGGTGATACCACTGGTGAGGTCGATGAGCAAATGCAGACCATTTGAAGTCATACTGCATGGTACCCATTCCATGGGTCCCAACTCTCCAGGTTTAAGCGATTCTTCCTTCAGCTAAAGCATGCATGGGAAGCCCACAGTATGGTGCACCGTGTGACCAGGAAACGTTTTCAAAGGCATCTCAATTTTCGTCCCCTTTTACTCGGGTTCACAATTCCAGACCCTTTTCTAACACTCTCCAGACTTGGAGAGTCAGTGCCTTTAACCTCCTGTTTGGCACAGTTTGCAATTTCTGCGCAAGATGAACAGGAATAGGGAGAACCAATGAGAGACTAGCTGTAGTTGTCTGCACGGGCAAAATTAACGCTCATTTCAAACCAGGAAGAGGAATTAACCAAACGCTCAGCATGCCGTGCCGGAACCAGATTAGGGCCTGAAGCAATCCTGCGGGTTTGCGGCCAGCTCACAAGAAAGCGATTTGAAGAAAGGAGCTCAGGGGCACTGTAATTCACAAACCTGTAGAGTTATAAATGACAGCTATCGTCCAAAAATATATTGAAGGAAGGCTGCGAAGAGGACTTGAAAGCGGGGCAGAATTGCAGGAAAACGATTTCAGGGGGTAGACTGGAATTGCATTTAAAGCATAGGAAAAGAGGCAGAACGTCGACAATGATGCACTTGGCCAAAAAGGGCGTATGCGTTTTTTCCTGAATATATTCAGGGAAAAACGCATACGCCCTTTTTGGCCAACCAAGCAAGCATGTTAAAGAAATCTGCACTACAATGAAGTCTCACTGCCCCCCGGTCAAAAGGGCCATCTGAAAAAAGTGTAAAATCCAGAAATGCAGCACACGCCATGGAGAACAGGGAGCCTTGTTATGCTGATGGGTGGGATGTAAATTGCCAACAGCCACTCTGCAGAAGTGTATGGTGTTTCCTGAAACACCTAAAAAACAAACAACGGAGCCTACGGCACTTCCACTTATGGTCCTATAGCTTAGGGAAATTAAAATAAAAAACACACAGCCACCCCAAAGTTTCAGACGGCTCTGTTTACAAGAACCTCTTCTACGGTACAAGTTAAATATCCCAGAAAGCGAAAAATGGATAAAGAATTTGTGGTACGTATGTACAATGGAATATCACTCAACAATGAAATCTATGTCATCTGGCCCGTCGTGGCATAATGAGTGGATTCAGGTACGATGATTCTAAGAGAAATAAGTCACACAGAAAATGAAACATCATAAGATATCACTAATACACCGAATGTAATCTTGGCTACACATGAACTGAATTACAAAACAGAACAGGGTCTCAATTTAGAAAACCAACTTATGTTTGCTTAAGGCGAAAGGTGAGTTGGGGTGCTGCATAAAACCAGAGATAGAAATTAGCACAGATACTATTCCATACGTCATATATGTAATAGTCAAGGGGGCTTCCCTGGTGGCGCACTGGTTGAGAGACCGCCTGCCGATGCAGGGGACGCGGGTTCGTGCCCCGGTCCGAGAGGATCCCACATGCCGTGGAGCTACCTGTCCCGTCAGTCATGGCTGTTGAGCCTGCGCGTCCGGAGCCTGTGCTCCGCAACGGGAGAGGCTACAACACTGAGAGGCCCGCGTACAGCAAAAAAAAAAAAAAAAAATATGTAATAGTCAAGACCTACCCCTTGCTCAACGAAATGGGCTAAACACCCTATATTCAACGCCTAGGAATACACCTGACTAGTAAGAAGCTTCAAACCCATGGATTTATATGTCTCCATAAGAGAATCAAGCGTGTGTACAGCTGCATGAATGCAGCAGAGAAAATCCGATAAATCCTATTATCAAAATGAATTACAAAAACAAAACACAATGACAGTGAAATAGAGAGCAATTCTTAAATAATTCATTCAGGGCTTGTGATGCAACCTGGATTTACCTCATCTACACCCAGAGCTGAGTGAGACATAAAGTTGGACACTTCGGGCTGATAGCATTGGTGAAGTTCGATGAGCAAATGCAGACCATTTGAAGTCATACTGCATGGTACCCATTCCATGGGTCCCAACTCTCCAGGTTTAAGCGATTCTTCCTTCAGCTAAAACATGCATGGGAAGCCCACAGTATGGTGCACCGTGTGACCGGGAAACATTTTCAAATGCATCTCAGTTTTTGTCCCCGTTTACTCGGGTTCAGAATTCCAGACCCTTTACAAACACTCTCCCCACTTGGAGAGTCAGTGCCTTTAACCTGCTGTTTGGCACAGTTTGCAATTTCTGCGCAAGAGGAATAGGAATAGGAAGAACCAATGAGAGACTAGCTGTAGGTTTCTGCACGGGCAAATTTAACGCTCATTTCCAACCAGGAAGAGGAATTAACCAAACGCTCAGCATGCCGTGCCGGAACCAGATTAGGGCCTGAAGCAATCCTGCGGGTTTGCGGCCAGCTCAAAAGAAAGCGATTTGAAGAAAGGAGCTCAGGGGCACTGTAATTCACAAACCTGCAGAGTTATAAATGACAGCTATCGTCCAAAAATATATTGAAGGAAGGCTGCGAAGAGGACTTGAAAGCGGGGCAAAATTGCAGGAAAACGATTTCAGGGGTTAGACTGGAATTGCATTTAAAGCATAGGAAAAGAGGCAGAAGGTCGACAATGATGCACTTGGCCAAAAAGGGCGTATGCGTTTTTTCCGGAATATACGCATACGCCCTTTTTGGCCAACCAAGCAAGCATGTTAAAGAAATCTGCACTACAATGAAGTCTCACTGCCCCCCGGTCAAAAGGGCCATCTGAAAAAAGTGTAAAATCCAGAAAGGCAGCACAGGCCATGGAGAACAGGGAGCCTTGTTATGCTCATGGGTGGGATGTAAATTGCCAACAGCCACTCTGGAGAAGTGTATGGTGTTTCCTGAAACACCTAAAAAACAAAGCAACGGAGCCTACGGCACTTCCACTTATGGTCCTATAGCTTAGGGAAATTAAAATAAAAAACACACAGCCACCCCAAAGTTTCAGACGGCTCTGTTTACAAGAACCTCGTCTACGGTACAAGTTAAATATCCCAGAAAGCGAAAAATGGATAAAGAAGTTGTGGTACGTACGTACAATGGAATATCACTCACCAATGAAATCTATGTCATCTGGCCCGTCGTGGCATAATGAGTGGATTCAGGTACGATGATTCTAAGAGAAATAAGTCACACAGAAAATGAAACATCGTAAGTTATCTCTAATACACCGAATGTAATCTTGGCTACACATGAACTGAATTACAAAACAGAACAGGGTCTCAAATTTAGAAAACCAACTTATGTTTGCTTAAGGGGAAAGGTGAGTTGGGGTGCTGCATAAAACCAGAGATAGAAATTAGCACAGATACCATTCCATACGTCAAATATGTAATAGTCAAGACCTACACCTTGCTCAACGAAATGGGCTAAACACCCTATATTCAACGCCTAGGAATACACCTGACTAGTAAGAATCTTCAAACCCATGGATTTATATGTCTCCATAAGAGAATCAAGCGTGTGTACAGCTGCATGAAGGTAGCAGAGAAAATCCGATAAATACTATTATCAAAATGAATTACAAAAACAAAACACAATGACAGTGAAATAGAGAGCAATTCTTAAATAATTCATTCAGGGCTTGTGATGCAACCTGGATTTACCTCATCTACACCCAGAGCTGAGTGAGACATAAAGTTGGACACTTCGGGCTGATAGCATTGGTGAAGTTCGATGAGCAAACGCAGACCATTTGAAGTCATACTGCATGGTACCCATTCCATGGGTCCCAACTCTCCAGGTTTAAGCGATTCTTCCTTCAGCTAAAACATGCATGGGAAACCCACAGTATGGTGCACCGTGTGACCGGGAAACGTTTTCAAATGCATCTCAGTTTTCGTCCCCTTTTACTCGGGTTCACAATTCCAGACCCTTTACTAACACTCTACCCACTTGGAGAGTCAGTGCCTTTAATCTGCTGTTTGGCACAGTTTGCAATTTCTGCGCAAGATGAACAGGAATAGGGAGAACCAATGAGAGACTAGCTGTAGGTGTCTGCACGGGCAAATTTAACGCTCATTTCCCACCAGGAAGAGGAATTAACCAAACGCTCAGCATGCCGTGCCGGAACCAGATTAGGGCCTGAAGCAACCCTGCGAGTTTGCGGCCAGCTCACAAGAAAGCGATTTGAAGAAAGGAGCTCCGGGGCACTCTAATTCACAAACCTGCAGAGTTATAAATGACAGCTATCGTCCAAAAATATATTGAAGGAAGCCTGCGAAGAGGACTTGAAAGCGGGGCAGAATTGCAGGAAAACGATTTCAGGGGGTAGACTGGAATTGCATTTAAAGCATAGGAAAAGAGGCAGAACGTCGACAATGATGCACTTGGCCAAAAAGGGCGTATGCGTTTTTTCCTGAATATATTCAGGAAAAAACGCATACGCCCTTTTTGGCCAACCAAGCAAGCATGTTAAAGAAATCTGCACTACAATGAAGTCTCACTGCCCCCCGGTCAAAAGGGCCATCTGAAAAAAGTGTAAAATCCAGAAAGGCAGCACAGGCCATGGAGAACAGGGAGCCTTGTTATGCTGATGGGTGGGATGTAAATTGCCAACAGCCGCTCTGGAGAAGTGTATGGTGTTTCCTGAAACACCTAAAAAACAAAGCAACAGAGCCTACGGCACTTCCACTTATGGTCCTATAGCTTAGGGAAATTTAAATCAAAAACACACAGCCAAGCCAAAGTTTCAGATGGCTCTGTTTACAAGAACCTCTTCTACGGTACAAGTAAAATATCCCAGAAAGCGAAAAATGGATAAAGAAGTTGTGGTACGTACGTACAATGGAATATCAGTCACCAAGGAAAGCTATGTCATCTGGCCCGTCGTGGTGTAATGAGTGGATTCAGGTACGATGATTCTAAGTGAAATAAGTCACACAGAAAATGAAACATCATAAGATATCACTAACACACCGAATGTAATCTTGGCTACACATGAACTGAATTACAAAACAGAACAGGGTCTCAAATTTAGAAAACCAACTTATGTTTGCTTAAGGGGAAAGGTGAGTTGGGGTGCTGCATAAAACCAGAGATAGAAATTAGCACAGATACCATTCCATATGTCAAATATGTAATAGTCAAGACCTACCCCTTGCTCAACGAAATGGGCTAAACACCCTATATTCAACGCCTAGGAATACACCTGACTAGTAAGAATCTTCAAACCCATGGATTTATATGTCTCCATAAGAGAATCAAGCATGTGTACAGCTGCATGAAGGCAGCAGAGAAAATCCGATAAATCCTATTATCAAAATGAATTACAAAAACAAAACACAATGACAGTGAAATAGAGAGCAATTCTTAAATAATTCATTCAGGGCTTGTGATGCAACCTGGATTTACCTCATCTACACCCAGAGCTGAGTGAGACATAAGGTTGGACACTTCGGGGTGATACCACTGGTGAGGTTCGATGAGCAAATGCAGACCATTTGAAGTCATACTGCATGGTACCCATTCCATGGGTCCCAACTCTCCAGGTTTAAGCGATTCTTCCTTCAGCTAAAGCATGCATGGGAAGCCCACAGTATGGTGCACCGTGTGACCAGGAAACGTTTTCAAAGGCATCTCAATTTTCGTCCCCTTTTACACGGGTTCACAATTCCAGACCCTTTTCTAACACTCTCCAGACTTGGAGAGTCAGTGCCTTTAACCTCCTGTTTGGCACAGTTTGCAATTTCTGCGCAAGATGAACAGGAATAGGGAGAACCAATGAGAGACTAGCTGTAGGTGTCTGCACGGGCAAATTTAACGCACATTTCCCACCAGAAAGACGAATTAACCAAAGGCTCAGCATGCCGTGCCGGAACAAGATTAGGGCCTGAAGCAATCCTGCGGGTTTGCGGCCAGCTCACAAGAAAGCGATTTGAAGAAAGGAGCTCAGGGGCACTGTAATTCACAAACCTGCAGAGTTATAAATGACAGCTATCGTCCAAAAATATATTGAAGGAAGGCTGCGAAGAGGACTTGAAAGCGGGGCAGAATTGCAGGAAAACGATTTCAGGGGGTAGACTGGAATTGCATTTAAAGCATAGGAAAAGAGGCAGGACGTCGACAATGATGCACTTGGCCAAAAAGGGCGTATGCGTTTTTTCCTGAATATATTCAGGAAAAAACGCATACGCCCTTTTTGGCCAACCAAGCAAGCATGTTAAAGAAATCTGCACTACAATGAAGTCTCACTGCCCCCCGGTCAAAAGGGCCATGTGAAAAAAGTGTAAAATCCAGAAATGCAGCACAGGCCATGGAGAACGGGGAGCCTTGTTATGCTGATGGGTGGGATGTAAATTGCCAACAGCCACTCTGGAGAAGTGTATGGTGTTTCCTGAAACACCTAAAAAACAAAGCAACGGAGCCTACGGCACTTCCACTTATGGTCCTATAGCTTAGGGAAATTAAAATCAAAAACACACAGCCACCCCAAAGTTTCAGACGGCTCTGTTTACAAGAACCTCGTCTGCGGTACAAGTTAAATATCCCTGAAAGCGAAAAATGGATAAAGAAGTTGTGGTACGTACGTACAATGGAATATCAGTCACCAAGGAAATCTATGTCATCTGGCCCGTCGTGGCATAATGAGTGGATTCAGGTACGATGATTCTAAGTGAAATAAGTCACACAGAAAATGAAACATCATAAGTTATCTCTAATACACCGAATGTAATCTTGGCTACACATGAACTGAATTACAAAACAGAACAGGGTCTCAAATTTAGAAAACCAACTTATGTTTGCTTAAGGGGAAAGGTGAGTTGGGGTGCTGCATAAAACCAGAGATAGAAATTAGCACAGATACCATTCCATACGTCAAATATGTAATAGTCAAGACCTACCCCTTGCTCAACGAAATGGGCTAAACACCCTATATTCAACGCCTAGGAATACACCTGACTAGTAAGAATCTTCAAACCCATGGATTTATATGTCTCCATAAGAGAATCAAGCGTGTGTACAGCTGCATGAATGCAGCAGAGAAAATCCGATAAATCCTATTATCAAAATGAATTACAAAAACAAAACACAATGACAGTGAAATAGAGAGCAATTCTTAAATAATTCATTCAGGGCTTGTGATGCAACCTGGATTTACCTCATCTACACCCAGAGCTGAGTGAGACATAAAGTTGGACACTTCGGGCTGATAGCATTGGTGAGGTTCGATGAGCAAATGCAGACCATTTGAAGTCATACTGCATGGTACCCATTCCATGGGTCCCAACTCTCCAGGTTTAAGCGATGCTTCCTTCAGCTAAAACATGCATGGGAAACCCACAGTATGGTGCACCGTGTGACCGGGAAACGTTTTCAAATGCATCTCAGTTTTCGTCCCCTTTTACTCGGGTTCACAATTCCAGACCCTTTTCTAACACTCTCCCCACTTGGAGAGTCAGTGCCTTTAACCTGCTGTTTGGCACAGTTTGCAATTTCTGCGCAAGATGAACAGGAATAGGGAGAAACAATGAGAGACTAGCTGTAGTTGTCTGCACGGGCAAAATTAACGCTCATTTCAAACCAGGAAGAGGAATTAACCAAACGCTCAGCATGCCGTGCCGGAACCAGATTAGGGCCTGAAGCAATCCTGCGGGTTTGCGGCCAGCTCACAAGAAAGCGATTTGAAGAAAGGAGCTCAGGGGCACTCTAATTCACAAACCTGCAGAGTTATAAATGACAGCTATCGTCCAAAAATATATTGAAGGAAGGCTGCGAAGAGGACTTGAAAGCGGGGCAGAATTTCAGGAAAACGATTTCAGGGGGTAGACTGGAATTGCATTTAAAGCATAGGAAAAGAGGCAGAACGTCGACAATGATGCACTTGGCCAAAAAGGGCGTATGCGTTTTTTCCTGAATATATTCAGGAAAAAACGCATACGCCCTTTTTGGCCAACCAAGCAAGCATGTTAAAGAAATCTGCACTACAATGAAGTCTCACTGCCCCCCGGTCAAAAGGGCCATCTGAAAAAACTGTAAAATCCAGAAATGCAGCACACGCCATGGAGAACGGGGAGCCTTGTTATGCTGATGGGTGGGATGTAAATTGCCAACAGCCACTCTGCAGAAGTGTATGGTGTTTCCTGAAACACCTAAAAAACAAAGCAACGGAGCCTACGGCACTTCCACTTATGGTCCTATAGCTTAGGGAAATTAAAATAAAAAACACACAGCCACCCCAAAGTTTCAGACGGCTCTGTTTACAAGAACCTCTTCTACGGTACAAGTTAAATATCCCAGAAAGCGAAAAATGGATAAAGAAGTTGTGGTACGTATGTACAATGGAATATCACTCACCAATGAAATCTATGTCATCTGGCCCGTCGTGGCATAATGAGTGGATTCAGGTACGATGATTCTAAGAGAAATAAGTCACACAGAAAATGAAACATCATAAGATATCACTAATACACCGAATGTAATCTTGGCTACACATGAACTGAATTACAAAACAGAACAGGGTCTCAATTTAGAAAACCAACTTATGTTTGCTTAAGGGGAAAGGTGAGTTGGGGTGCTGCATAAAACCAGAGATAGAAATTAGCACAGATACTATTCCATACGTCATATATGTAATAGTCAAGGGGGCTTCCCTGGTGGCGCACTGGTTGAGAGACCGCCTGCCGATGCAGGGGACGCGGGTTCGTGCCCCGGTCCGAGAGGATCCCACATGCCGTGGAGCTACCTGTCCCGTCAGTCATGGCTGTTGAGCCTGCGCGTCCGGAGCCTGTGCTCCGCAACGGGAGAGGCTACAACACTGAGAGGCCCGCGTACAGCAAAAAAAAAAAAAAAAATATGTAATAGTCAAGACCTACCCCTTGCTCAACGAAATGGGCTAAACACCCTATATTCAACGCCTAGGAATACACCTGACTAGTAAGAAGCTTCAAACCCATGGATTTATATGTCTCCATAAGAGAATCAAGCGTGTGTACAGCTGCATGAATGCAGCAGAGAAAATCCGATAAATCCTATTATCAAAATGAATTACAAAAACAAAACACAATGACAGTGAAATAGAGAGCAATTCTTAAATAATTCATTCAGGGCTTGTGATGCAACCTGGATTTACCTCATCTACACCCAGAGCTGAGTGAGACATAAAGTTGGACACTTCGGGCTGATAGCATTGGTGAAGTTCGATGAGCAAATGCAGACCATTTGAAGTCATACTGCATGGTACCCATTCCATGGGTCCCAACTCTCCAGGTTTAAGCGATTCTTCCTTCAGCTAAAACATGCATGGGAAGCCCACAGTATGGTGCACCGTGTGACCGGGAAACATTTTCAAATGCATCTCAGTTTTTGTCCCCGTTTACTCGGGTTCAGAATTCCAGACCCTTTACAAACACTCTCCCCACTTGGAGAGTCAGTGCCTTTAACCTGCTGTTTGGCACAGTTTGCAATTTCTGCGCAAGAGGAATAGGAATAGGAAGAACCAATGAGAGACTAGCTGTAGGTTTCTGCACGGGCAAATTTAACGCTCATTTCCAACCAGGAAGAGGAATTAACCAAACGCTCAGCATGCCGTGCCGGAACCAGATTAGGGCCTGAAGCAATCCTGCGGGTTTGCGGCCAGCTCACAAGAAAGCGATTTGAAGAAAGGAGCTCCGGGGCACTGTAATTCAAAACCTGCAGTGTTGTAAATGACAGCTATCGTCCAAAAATATATTGAAGGAAGGCTGCGAAGAGGACTTGAAAGCGGGGCAGAATTTCAGGAAAACGATTTCATGGGGTGGACTGGAATTGCATTTAAAGCATAGGAAAAGAGGCAGAACGTCGACAATGATGCACTTGGCCAAAAAGAGCGTATGCGTTTTTTCCTGAATATATTCAGGAAAAAACGCATACGCTCTTTTTGGCCAACCAAGCAAGCATGTTAAAGAAATCTGCACTACAATGAAGTCTCACTGCCCCCCGGTCAAAAGGGCCATCTGAAAAAAGTGTAAAATCCAGAAAGGCAGCACAGGCCATGGAGAACAGGGAGCCTTGTTATGCTCATGGGTGGGATGTAAATTGCCAACAGCCACTCTGGAGAAGTGTATGGTGTTTCCTGAAACACCTAAAAACAAAGCAACGGAGCCTACGGCACTTCCACTTATGGTCCTATAGCTTAGGGAAATTAAAATAAAAAACACACAGCCACCCCAAAGTTTCAGACGGCTCTGTTTACAAGAACCTCGTCTACGGTACAAGTTAAATATCCCAGAAAGCGAAAAATGGATAAAGAAGTTGTGGTACGTACGTACAATGGAATATCACTCACCAATGAAATCTATGTCATCTGGCCCGTCGTGGCATAATGAGTGGATTCAGGTACGATGATTCTAAGAGAAATAAGTCACACAGAAAATGAAACATCGTAAGTTATCTCTAATACACCGAATGTAATCTTGGCTACACATGAACTGAATTACAAAACAGAACAGGGTCTCAAATTTAGAAAACCAACTTATGTTTGCTTAAGGGGAAAGGTGAGTTGGGGTGCTGCATAAAACCAGAGATAGAAATTAGCACAGATACCATTCCATACGTCAAATATGTAATAGTCAAGACCTACACCTTGCTCAACGAAATGGGCTAAACACCCTATATTCAACGCCTAGGAATACACCTGACTAGTAAGAATCTTCAAACCCATGGATTTATATGTCTCCATAAGAGAATCAAGCGTGTGTACAGCTGCATGAAGGTAGCAGAGAAAATCCGATAAATCCTATTATCAAAATGAATTACAAAAACAAAACACAATGACAGTGAAATAGAGAGCAATTCTTAAATAATTCATTCAGGGCTTGTGATGCAACCTGGATTTACCTCATCTACACCCAGAGCTGAGTGAGACATAAAGTTGGACACTTCGGGGTGATACCACTGGTGAGGTTCGATGAGCAAATGCAGACCATTTGAAGTCATACTGCATGGTACCCATTCCATGGGTCCCAACTCTCCAGGTTTAAGCGATTCTTCCTTCAGCTAAAGCATGCATGGGAAGCCCACAGTATGGTGCACCGTGTGACCAGGAAACGTTTTCAAAGGCATCTCAATTTTCGTCCCCTTTTACTCGGGTTCACAATTCCAGACCCTTTTCTAACACTCTCCAGACTTGGAGAGTCAGTGCCTTTAACCTCCTGTTTGGCACAGTTTGCAATTTCTGCGCAAGATGAACAGGAATAGGGAGAACCAATGAGAGACTAGCTGTAGGTGTCTGCACGGGCAAATTTAACGCACATTTCCCACCAGAAAGACGAATTAACCAAAGGCTCAGCATGCCGTGCCGGAACAAGATTAGGGCCTGAAGCAATCCTGCGGGTTTGCGGCCAGCTCACAAGAAAGCGATTTGAAGAAAGGAGCTCAGGGGCACTGTAATTCACAAACCTGCAGAGTTATAAATGACAGCTATCGTCCAAAAATATATTGAAGGAAGGCTGCGAAGAGGACTTGAAAGCGGGGCAGAATTGCAGGAAAACGATTTCAGGGGGTAGACTGGAATTGCATTTAAAGCATAGGAAAAGAGGCAGGACGTCGACAATGATGCACTTGGCCAAAAAGGGCGTATGCGTTTTTTCCTGAATATATTCAGGAAAAAACGCATACGCCCTTTTTGGCCAACCAAGCAAGCATGTTAAAGAAATCTGCACTACAATGAAGTCTCACTGCCCCCCGGTCAAAAGGGCCATGTGAAAAAAGTGTAAAATCCAGAAATGCAGCACAGGCCATGGAGAACGGGGAGCCTTGTTATGCTGATGGGTGGGATGTAAATTGCCAACAGCCACTCTGGAGAAGTGTATGGTGTTTCCTGAAACACCTAAAAAACAAAGCAACGGAGCCTACGGCACTTCCACTTATGGTCCTATACCTTAGGGAAATTAAAATCAAAAACACACAGCCACCCCAAAGTTTCAGACGGCTCTGTTTACAAGAACCTCGTCTGCGGTACAAGTTAAATATCTCAGAAAGCGAAAAATGGATAAAGAAGTTGTGGTACGTACGTACAATGGAATATCAGTCACCAAGGAAATCTATGTCATCTGGCCCGTCGTGGCATAATGAGTGGATTCAGGTACGATGATTCTAAGTGAAATAAGTCACACAGAAAATGAAACATCATAAGTTATCTCTAATACACCGAATGTAATCTTGGCTACACATGAACTGAATTACAAAACAGAACAGGGTCTCAAATTTAGAAAACCAACTTATGTTTGCTTAAGGGGAAAGGTGAGTTGGGGTGCTGCATAAAACCAGAGATAGAAATTAGCACAGATACCATTCCATACGTCAAATATGTAATAGTCAAGACCTACCCCTTGCTCAACGAAATGGGCTAAACACCCTATATTCAACGCCTAGGAATACACCTGACTAGTAAGAATCTTCAAACCCATGGATTTATATGTCTCCATAAGAGAATCAAGCGTGTGTACAGCTGCATGAATGCAGCAGAGAAAATCCGATAAATCCTATTATCAAAATGAATTACAAAAACAAAACACAATGACAGTGAAATAGAGAGCAATTCTTAAATAATTCATTCAGGGCTTGTGATGCAACCTGGATTTACCTCATCTACACCCAGAGCTGAGTGAGACATAAAGTTGGACACTTCGGGCTGATAGCATTGGTGAGGTTCGATGAGCAAATGCAGACCATTTGAAGTCATACTGCATGGTACCCATTCCATGGGTCCCAACTCTCCAGGTTTAAGCGATGCTTCCTTCAGCTAAAACATGCATGGGAAACCCACAGTATGGTGCACCGTGTGACCGGGAAACGTTTTCAAATGCATCTCAGTTTTCGTCCCCTTTTACTCGGGTTCACAATTCCAGACCCTTTACAAACACTCTCCCCACTTGGAGAGTCAGTGCCTTTAACCTGCTGTTTGGCACAGTTTGCAATTTCTGCGCAAGATGAACAGGAATAGGGAGAAACAATGAGAGACTAGCTGTAGTTGTCTGCACGGGCAAAATTAACGCTCATTTCAAACCAGGAAGAGGAATTAACCAAACGCTCAGCATGCCGTGCCGGAACCAGATTAGGGCCTGAAGCAATCCTGCGGGTTTGCGGCCAGCTCACAAGAAAGCGATTTGAAGAAAGGAGCTCAGGGGCACTGTAATTCACAAACCTGCAGAGTTATAAATGACAGCTATCGTCCAAAAATATATTGAAGGAAGGCTGCGAAGAGGACTTGAAAGCGGGGCAGAATTTCAGGAAAACGATTTCAGGGGGTAGACTGGAATTGCATTTAAAGCATAGGAAAA
Organism: Delphinapterus leucas; assembly: GCF_059928025.1. Lineage (NCBI taxonomy): Eukaryota > Metazoa > Chordata > Mammalia > Artiodactyla > Monodontidae > Delphinapterus > Delphinapterus leucas. Next base: position 601,841 of record NW_028322236.1, on the reverse strand, counting down.
GAGGCAGAACGTCGACAATGATGCACTTGGCCAAAAAGGGCGTATGCGTTTTTTCCTGAATATATTCAGGAAAAAACGCATACGCCCTTTTTGGCCAACCAAGCAAGCATGTTAAAGAAATCTGCACTACAATGAAGTCTCACTGCCCCCCGGTCAAAAGGGCCATCTGAAAAAAGTGTAAAATCCAGAAATGCAGCACACGCCATGGAGAACGGGGAGCCTTGTTATGCTGATGGGTGGGATGTAAATTGCCAACAGCCACTCTGCAGAAGTGTATGGTGTTTCCTGAAACACCTAAAAAACAAAGCAACGGAGCCTACGGCACTTCCACTTATGGTCCTATAGCTTAGGGAAATTAAAATAAAAAACACACAGCCACCCCAAAGTTTCAGACGGCTCTGTTTACAAGAACCTCTTCTACGGTACAAGTTAAATATCCCAGAAAGCGAAAAATGGATAAAGAATTTGTGGTACGTACGTACAATGGAATATCACTCACCAATGAAATCTATGTCATCTGGCCCGTCGTGGCATAATGAGTGGATTCAGGTACGATGATTCTAAGAGAAATAAGTCACACAGAAAATGAAACATCATAAGATATCACTAATACACCGAATGTAATCTTGGCTACACATGAACTGAATTACAAAACAGAACAGGGTCTCAATTTAGAAAACCAACTTATGTTTGCTTAAGGGGAAAGGTGAGTTGGGGTGCTGCATAAAACCAGAGATAGAAATTAGCACAGATACTATTCCATACGTCATATATGTAATATTCAAGGGGGCTTCCCTGGTGGCGCACTGGTTGAGAGACCGCCTGCCGATGCAGGGGACGCGGGTTCGTGCCCCGGTCCGAGAGGATCCCACATGCCGTGGAGCTACCTGTCCCGTCAGTCATGGCTGTTGAGCCTGCGCGTCCGGAGCCTGTGCTCCGCAACGGGAGAGGCTACAACACTGAGAGGCCCGCGAACAGCAAAAAAAAAAAAAAAAATATGTAATAGTCAAGACCTACCCCTTGCTCAACGAAATGGGCTAAACACCCTATATTCAACGCCTAGGAATACACCTGACTAGTAAGAAGCTTCAAACCCATGGATTTATATGTCTCCATAAGAGAATCAAGCGTGTGTACAGCTGCATGAATGCAGCAGAGAAAATCCGATAAATCCTATTATCAAAATGAATTACAAAAACAAAACACAATGACAGTGAAATAGAGAGCAATTCTTAAATAATTCATTCAGGGCTTGTGATGCAACCTGGATTTACCTCATCTACACCCAGAGCTGAGTGAGACATAAAGTTGGACACTTCGGGCTGATAGCATTGGTGAGGTTCGATGAGCAAATGCAGACCATTTGAAGTCATACTGCATGGTACCCATTCCATGGGTCCCAACTCTCCAGGTTTAAGCGATGCTTCCTTCAGCTAAAACATGCATGGGAAACCCACAGTATGGTGCACCGTGTGACCGGGAAACGTTTTCAAATGCATCTCAGTTTTCGTCCCCTTTTACTCGGGTTCAGAATTCCAGACCCTTTACAAACACTCTCCCCACTTGGAGAGTCAGTGCCTTTAACCTGCTGTTTGGCACAGTTTGCAATTTCTGCGCAAGAGGAATAGGAATAGGAAGAACCAATGAGAGACTAGCTGTAGGTTTCTGCACGGGCAAATTTAACGCTCATTTCCAACCAGGAAGAGGAATTAACCAAACGCTCAGCATGCCGTGCCGGAACCAGATTAGGGCCTGAAGCAATCCTGCGGGTTTGCGGCCAACTCACAAGAAAGCGATTTGAAGAAAGGAGCTCCGGGGCACTGTAATTCAAAACCTGCAGTGTTGTAAATGACAGCTATCGTCCAAAAATATATTGAAGGAAGGCTGCGAAGAGGACTTGAAAGCGGGGCAGAATTTCAGGAAAACGATTTCATGGGGTAGACTGGAATTGCATTTAAAGCATAGGAAAAGAGGCAGAACGTCGACAATGATGCACTTGGCCAAAAAGAGCGTATGCGTTTTTTCCTGAATATATTCAGGAAAAAACGCATACGCTCTTTTTGGCCAACCAAGCAAGCATGTTAAAGAAATCTGCACTACAATGAAGTCTCACTGCCCCCCGGTCAAAAGGGCCATCAGAAAAAAGTGTAAAATCCAGAAAGGCAGCACAGGCCATGGAGAACAGGGAGCCTTGTTATGCTAATGGGTGGGATGTAAATTGCCAACAGCCACTCTGGAGAAGTGTATGGTGTTTCCTGAAACACCTAAAATACAAAGCAACGGAGCCTACGGCACTTCCACTTATGGTCCTATAGCTTAGGGAAATTAAAATCAAAAACACACAGCCACGCCAAAGTTTCAGACGGCTCTGTTTACAAGAACCTCGTCTACGGTACAAGTTAAATATCCCAGAAAGCGAAAAATGGATAAAGAAGTTGTGGTACGTACGTACAATGGAATATCACTCACCAATGAAGTCTATGTCATCTGGCCCGTCGTGGCATAATGAGTGGATTCAGGTACGATGATTCTAAGTGAAATAAGTCACACAGAAAATGAAACATCATAATATATCACTAATACACCGAATGTAATCTTGGCTACACATGAACTGAATTACAAAACAGAACAGGGTCTCAAATTTAGAAAACCAACTTATGTTTGCTTAAGGGAAAGGTGAGTTGGGGTGCTGCATAAAACCAGAGATAGAAATTAGCACAGATACCATTCCATACGTCAAATATGTAATAGTCAAGACCTACCCCTTGCTCAACGAAATGGGCTAAACACCCTATATTCAACGCCTAGGAATACACCTGACTAGTAAGAATCTTCAAACCCATGGATTTATATGTCTCCATAAGAGAATCAAGCATGTGTACAGCTGCATGAAGGCAGCAGAGAAAATCCGATAAATCCTATTATCAAAATGAATTACAAAAACAAAACACAATGACAGTGAAATAGAGAGCAATTCTTAAATAATTCATTCAGGGCTTGTGATGCAACCTGGATTTACCTCATCTAAACCCAGAGCTGAGTGAGACCTAAGGTTGGACACTTCGGGCTGATAGCATTGGTGAGGTTCGATGAGCAAATGCAGACCATTTGAAGTCATACTACATGGTACCCATTCCATGGGTCCCAACTCTCCAGGTTTAAGCGATTCTTCCTTCAGGTAAAGCATGCATGGGAAGCCCACAGTATGGTGCACCGTGTGACCGGGAAACATTTTCAAATGCATCTCAGTTTTTGTCCCCGTTTACTCGGGTTCAGAATTCCAGACCCTTTACAAACACTCTCCCCACTTGGAGAGTCAGTGCCTTTAACCTGCTGTTTGGCACAGTTTGCAATTTCTGCGCAAGAGGAATAGGAATAGGAAGAACCAATGAGAGACTAGCTGTAGGTTTCTGCACGGGCAAATTTAACGTTCATTTCCAACCAGGAAGAGGAATTAACCAAACGCTCAGCATGCCGTGCCGGAACCAGATTAGGGCCTGAAGCAATCCTGCGGGTTTGCGGCCAGCTCAAAAGAAAGCGATTTGAAGAAAGGAGCTCAGGGGCACTGTAATTCACAAACCTGCAGAGTTATAAATGACAGCTATCGTCCAAAAATATATTGAAGGAAGGCTGCGAAGAGGACTTGAAAGCGGGGCAAAATTGCAGGAAAACGATTTCAGGGGTTAGACTGGAATTGCATTTAAAGCATAGGAAAAGAGGCAGAACGTCGACAATGATGCACTTGGCCAAAAAGGGCGTATGCGTTTTTTCCGGAATATACGCATACGCCCTTTTTGGCCAACCAAGCAAGCATGTTAAAGAAATCTGCACTACAATGAAGTCTCACTGCCCCCCGGTCAAAAGGGCCATCTGAAAAAAGTGTAAAATCCAGAAAGGCAGCACAGGCCATGGAGAACAGGGAGCCTTGTTATGCTCATGGGTGGGATGTAAATTGCCAACAGCCACTCTGGAGAAGTGTATGGTGTTTCCTGAAACACCTAAAAAACAAAGCAACGGAGCCTACGGCACTTCCACTTATGGTCCTATAGCTTAGGGAAATTAAAATCAAAAACACACAGCCACCCCAAAGTTTCAGACGGCTCTGTTTACAAGAACCTCGTCTACGGTACAAGTTAAATATCCCAGAAAGCGAAAAATGGATAAAGAAGTTGTGGTACGTACGTACAATGGAATATCACTCACCAATGAAATCTATGTCATCTGGCCCGTCGTGGCATAATGAGTGGATTCAGGTACGATGATTCTAAGAGAAATAAGTCACACAGAAAATGAAACATCATAAGTTATCTCTAATACACCGAATGTAATCTTGGCTACACATGAACTGAATTACAAAACAGAACAGGGTCTCAAATTTAGAAAACCAACTTATGTTTGCTTAAGGGGAAAGGTGAGTTGGGGTGCTGCATAAAACCAGAGATAGAAATTAGCACAGATACCATTCCATACGTCAAATATGTAATAGTCAAGACCTACACCTTGCTCAACGAAATGGGATAAACACCCTATATTCAACGCCTAGGAATACACCTGACTAGTAAGAAGCTTCAAACCCATGGATTTATATGTCTCCATAAGAGAATCAAGCGTGTGTACAGCTGCATGAAGGTAGCAGAGAAAATCCGATAAATCCTATTATCAAAATGAATTACAAAAACAAAACACAATGACAGTGAAATAGAGAGCAATTCTTAAATAATTCATTCAGGGCTTGTGATGCAACCTGGATTTACCTCATCTACACCCAGAGCTGAGTGAGACATAAAGTTGGACACTTCGGGCTGATAGCATTGGTGAGGTTCGAAGAGCAAATGCAGACCATTTGAAGTCATACTGCATGGTACCCATTCCATGGGTCCCAACTCTCCAGGTTTAAGCGATTCTTCCTTCAGCTAAAACATGCATGGGAAACCCACAGTATGGTGCACCGTGTGACCGGGAAACGTTTTCAAATGCATCTCAGTTTTCGTCCCCTTTTACTCGGGTTCACAATTCCAGACCCTTTACTAACACTCTACCCACTTGGAGAGTCAGTGCCTTTAACCTGCTGTTTGGCACAGTTTGCAATTTCTGCGCAAGATGAACAGGAATAGGGAGAACCAATGAGAGACTAGCTGTAGGTGTCTGCACGGGCAAATTTAACGCTCATTTCCCACCAGGAAGAGGAATTAACCAAACGCTCAGCATGCCGTGCCGGAACCAGATTAGGGCCTGAAGCAACCCTGCGAGTTTGCGGCCAGCTCACAAGAAAGCGATTTGAAGAAAGGAGCTCCGGGGCACTCTAATTCACAAACCTGCAGAGTTATAAATGACAGCTATCGTCCAAAAATATATTGAAGGAAGCCTGCGAAGAGGACTTGAAAGCAGGGCAGAATTGCAGGAAAACGATTTCAGGGGTTAGACTGGAATTGCATTTAAAGCATAGGAAAAGAGGCAGAACGTCGACAATGATGCACTTGGCCAAAAAGGGCGTATGCGTTTTTTCCTGAATATACGCATACGCCCTTTTTGGCCAACCAAGCAAGCATGTTAAAGAAATCTGCACTACAATGAAGTCTCACTGCCCCCAGGTCAAAAGGGCCATCTGAAAAAAGTGTAAAATCCAGAAAGGCAGCACAGGCCATGGAGAACAGGGAGCCTTGTTATGCTGATGGGCGGGATGTAAATTGCCAACAGCCACTCTGGAGAAGTGTATGGTGTTTCCTGAAACACCTAAAAAACAAAGCAACAGAGCCTACGGCACTTCCACTTATGGTCCTATAGCTTAGGGAAATTTAAATCAAAAACACACAGCCAAGCCAAAGTTTCAGATGGCTCTGTTTACAAGAACCTCTTCTACGGTACAAGTTAAATATCCCAGAAAGCGAAAAATGGATAAAGAAGTTGTGGTACGTACGTACAATGGAATATCACTCACCAATGAAGTCTATGTCATCTGGCCCGTCGTGGCATAATGAGTGGATTCAGGTACGATGATTCTAAGTGAAATAAGTCACACAGAAAATGAAACATCATAATATATCACTAATACACCGAATGTAATCTTGGCTACACATGAACTGAATTACAAAACAGAACAGGGTCTCAAATTTAGAAAACCAACTTATGTTTGCTTAAGGGGAAAGGTGAGTTGGGGTGCTGCATAAAACCAGAGATAGAAATTAGCACAGATACCATTCCATACGTCAAATATGTAATAGTCAAGACCTACCCCTTGCTCAACGAAATGGGCTAAACACCCTATATTCAACGCCTAGGAATACACCTGACTAGTAAGAAGCTTCAAACCCATGGATTTATATGTCTCCATAAGAGAATCAAGCATGTGTACAGCTGCATGAAAGCAGCAGAGAAAATCCGATAAATCCTATTATCAAAATGAATTACAAAAACAAAACACAATGACAGTGAAATAGAGAGCAATTCTTAAATAATTCATTCAGGGCTTGTGATGCAACCTGGATTTACCTCATCTAAACCCAGAGCTGAGTGAGACCTAAGGTTGGACACTTCGGGCTGATAGCATTGGTGAGGTTCGATGAGCAAATGCAGACCATTTGAAGTCATACTACATGGTACCCATTCCATGGGTCCCAACTCTCCAGGTTTAAGCGATTCTTCCTTCAGGTAAAGCATGCATGGGAAGCCCACAGTATGGTGCACCGTGTGACCGGGAAACATTTTCAAATGCATCTCAGTTTTTGTCCCCGTTTACTCGGGTTCAGAATTCCAGACCCTTTACAAACACTCTCCCCACTTGGAGAGTCAGTGCCTTTAACCTGCTGTTTGGCACAGTTTGCAATTTCTGCGCAAGAGGAATAGGAATAGGAAGAACCAATGAGAGACTAGCTGTAGGTTTCTGCACGGGCAAATTTAACGCTCATTTCCAACCAGGAAGAGGAATTAACCAAACGCTCAGCATGCCGTGCCGGAACCAGATTAGGGCCTGAAGCAATCCTGCGGGTTTGCGGCCAGCTCAAAAGAAAGCGATTTGAAGAAAGGAGCTCAGGGGCACTGTAATTCACAAACCTGCAGAGTTATAAATGACAGCTATCGTCCAAAAATATATTGAAGGAAGGCTGCGAAGAGGACTTGAAAGCGGGGCAAAATTGCAGGAAAACGATTTCAGGGGTTAGACTGGAATTGCATTTAAAGCATAGGAAAAGAGGCAGAACGTCGACAATGATGCACTTGGCCAAAAAGGGCGTATGCGTTTTTTCCGGAATATACGCATACGCCCTTTTTGGCCAACCAAGCAAGCATGTTAAAGAAATCTGCACTACAATGAAGTCTCACTGCCCCCCGGTCAAAAGGGCCATCTGAAAAAAGTGTAAAATCCAGAAAGGCAGCACAGGCCATGGAGAACAGGGAGCCTTGTTATGCTCATGGGTGGGATGTAAATTGCCAACAGCCACTCTGGAGAAGTGTATGGTGTTTCCTGAAACACCTAAAAAACAAAGCAACGGAGCCTACGGCACTTCCACTTATGGTCCTATAGCTTAGGGAAATTAAAATAAAAAACACACAGCCACCCCAAAGTTTCAGACGGCTCTGTTTACAAGAACCTCGTCTACGGTACAAGTTAAATATCCCAGAAAGCGAAAAATGGATAAAGAAGTTGTGGTACGTACGTACAATGGAATATCACTCACCAATGAAATCTATGTCATCTGGCCCGTCGTGGCATAATGAGTGGATTCAGGTACGATGATTCTAAGAGAAATAAGTCACACAGAAAATGAAACATCATAAGTTATCTCTAATACACCGAATGTAATCTTGGCTACACATGAACTGAATTACAAAACAGAACAGGGTCTCAAATTTAGAAAACCAACTTATGTTTGCTTAAGGGGAAAGGTGAGTTGGGGTGCTGCATAAAACCAGAGATAGAAATTAGCACAGATACCATTCCATACGTCAAATATGTAATAGTCAAGACCTACACCTTGCTCAACGAAATGGGCTAAACACCCTATATTCAACGCCTAGGAATACACCTGACTAGTAAGAATCTTCAAACCCATGGATTTATATGTCTCCATAAGAGAATCAAGCGTGTGTACAGCTGCATGAAGGTAGCAGAGAAAATCCGATAAATACTATTATCAAAATGAATTACAAAAACAAAACACAATGACAGTGAAATAGAGAGCAATTCTTAAATAATTCATTCAGGGCTTGTGATGCAACCTGGATTTACCTCATCTACACCCAGAGCTGAGTGAGACATAAAGTTGGACACTTCGGGCTGATAGCATTGGTGAGGTTCGAAGAGCAAACGCAGACCATTTGAAGTCATACTGCATGGTACCCATTCCATGGGTCCCAACTCTCCAGGTTTAAGCGATTCTTCCTTCAGCAAAAACGTGCATGGGAAACCCACAGTATGGTGCACCGTGTGACCGGGAAACGTTTTCAAATGCATCTCAGTTTTCGTCCCCTTTTACTCGGGTTCACAATTCCAGACCCTTTACAAACACTCTCCCCACTTGGAGAGTCAGTGCCTTTAACCTGCTGTTTGGCACAGTTTGCAATTTCTGCGCAAGATGAACAGGAATAGGGAGAAACAATGAGAGACTAGCTGTAGTTGTCTGCACGGGCAAAATTAACGCTCATTTCAAACCAGGAAGAGGAATTAACCAAACGCTCAGCATGCCGTGCCGGAACCAGATTAGGGCCTGAAGCAATCCTGCGGGTTTGCGGCCAGCTCACAAGAAAGCGATTTGAAGAAAGGAGCTCAGGGGCACTGTAATTCACAAACCTGCAGAGTTATAAATGACAGCTATCGTCCAAAAATATATTGAAGGAAGGCTGCGAAGAGGACTTGAAAGCGGGGCAGAATTTCAGGAAAACGATTTCAGGGGGTAGACTGGAATTGCATTTAAAGCATAGGAAAAGAGGCAGAACGTCGACAATGATGCACTTGGCCAAAAAGGGCGTATGCGTTTTTTCCTGAATATATTCAGGAAAAAACGCATACGCCCTTTTTGGCCAACCAAGCAAGCATGTTAAAGAAATCTGCACTACAATGAAGTCTCACTGCCCCCCGGTCAAAAGGGCCATCTGAAAAAAGTGTAAAATCCAGAAATGCAGCACACGCCATGGAGAACAGGGAGCCTTGTTATGCTGATGGGTGGGATGTAAATTGCCAACAGCCACTCTGCAGAAGTGTATGGTGTTTCCTGAAACTCCTAAAAAACAAAGCAACGGAGCCTACGGCACTTCCACTTATGGTCCTATAGCTTAGGGAAATTAAAATAAAAAACACACAGCCACCCCAAAGTTTCAGACGGCTCTGTTTACAAGAACCTCTTCTACGGTACAAGTTAAATATCCCAGAAAGCGAAAAATGGATAAAGAATTTGTGGTACGTACGTACAATGGAATATCACTCACCAATGAAATCTATGTCATCTGGCCCGTCGTGGCATAATGAGTGGATTCAGGTACGATGATTCTAAGAGAAATAAGTCACACAGAAAATGAAACATCATAAGATATCACTAATACACCGAATGTAATCTTGGCTACACATGAACTGAATTACAAAACAGAACAGGGTCTCAATTTAGAAAACCAACTTATGTTTGCTTAAGGGGAAAGGTGAGTTGGGGTGCTGCATAAAACCAGAGATAGAAATTAGCACAGATACTACTCCATACGTCATATATGTAGTAGTCAAGGGGGCTTCCCTGGTGGCGCACTGGTTGAGAGACCGCCTGCCGATGCAGGGGACGCGGGTTCGTGCCCCGGTCCGAGAGGATCCCACATGCCGTGGAGCTACTGGTCCCGTCAGTCATGGCTGTTGAGCCTGCGCGTCCGGAGCCTGTGCTCCGCAACGGGAGAGGCTACAACACTGAGAGGCCCGCGTACAGCAAAAAAAAAAAAAAAAAATATGTAATAGTCAAGACCTACCCCTTGCTCAACGAAATGGGCTAAACACCCTATATTCAACGCCTAGGAATACACCTGACTAGTAAGAAGCTTCAAACCCATGGATTTATATGTCTCCATAAGAGAATCAAGCGTGTGTACAGCTGCATGAATGCAGCAGAGAAAATCCGATAAATCCTATTATCAAAATGAATTACAAAAACAAAACACAATGACAGTGAAATAGAGAGCAATTCTTAAATAATTCATTCAGGGCTTGTGATGCAACCTGGATTTACCTCATCTACACCCAGAGCTGAGTGAGACATAAAGTTGGACACTTCGGGCTGATAGCATTGGTGAAGTTCGATGAGCAAATGCAGACCATTTGAAGTCATACTGCATGGTACCCATTCCATGGGTCCCAACTCTCCAGGTTTAAGCGATTCTTCCTTCAGCTAAAACATGCATGGGAAGCCCACAGTATGGTGCACCGTGTGACCGGGAAACATTTTCAAATGCATCTCAGTTTTTGTCCCCGTTTACTCGGGTTCAGAATTCCAGACCCTTTACAAACACTCTCCCCACTTGGAGAGTCAGTGCCTTTAACCTGCTGTTTGGCACAGTTTGCAATTTCTGCGCAAGAGGAATAGGAATAGGAAGAACCAATGAGAGACTAGCTGTAGGTTTCTGCACGGGCAAATTTAACGCTCATTTCCAACCAGGAAGAGGAATTAACCAAACGCTCAGCATGCCGTGCCGGAAACAGATTAGGGCCTGAAGCAATCCTGCGGGTTTGCGGCCAGCTCAAAAGAAAGCGATTTGAAGAAAGGAGCTCAGGGGCACTGTAATTCACAAACCTGCAGAGTTATAAATGACAGCTATCGTCCAAAAATATATTGAAGGAAGGCTGCGAAGAGGACTTGAAAGCGGGGCAAAATTGCAGGAAAACGATTTCAGGGGTTAGACTGGAATTGCATTTAAAGCATAGGAAAAGAGGCAGAACGTCGACAATGATGCACTTGGCCAAAAAGGGCGTATGCGTTTTTTCCGGAATATACGCATACGCCCTTTTTGGCCAACCAAGCAAGCATGTTAAAGAAATCTGCACTACAATGAAGTCTCACTGCCCCCCGGTCAAAAGGGCCATCTGAAAAAAGTGTAAAATCCAGAAAGGCAGCACAGGCCATGGAGAACAGGGAGCCTTGTTATGCTCATGGGTGGGATGTAAATTGCCAACAGCCACTCTGGAGAAGTGTATGGTGTTTCCTGAAACACCTAAAAAACAAAGCAACGGAGCCTACGGCACTTCCACTTATGGTCCTATAGCTTAGGGAAATTAAAATAAAAAACACACAGCCACCCCAAAGTTTCAGACGGCTCTGTTTACAAGAACCTCGTCTACGGTACAAGTTAAATATCCCAGAAAGCGAAAAATGGATAAAGAAGTTGTGGTACGTACGTACAATGGAATATCACTCACCAATGAAATCTATGTCATCTGGCCCGTCGTGGCATAATGAGTGGATTCAGGTACGATGATTCTAAGAGAAATAAGTCACACAGAAAATGAAACATCGTAAGTTATCTCTAATACACCGAATGTAATCTTGGCTACACATGAACTGAATTACAAAACAGAACAGGGTCTCAAATTTAGAAAACCAACTTATGTTTGCTTAAGGGGAAAGGTGAGTTGGGGTGCTGCATAAAACCAGAGATAGAAATTAGCACAGATACCATTCCATACGTCAAATATGTAATAGTCAAGACCTACACCTTGCTCAACGAAATGGGCTAAACACCCTATATTCAACGCCTAGGAATACACCTGACTAGTAAGAATCTTCAAACCCATGGATTTATATGTCTCCATAAGAGAATCAAGCGTGTGTACAGCTGCATGAAGGTAGCAGAGAAAATCCGATAAATCCTATTATCAAAATGAATTACAAAAACAAAACACAATGACAGTGAAATAGAGAGCAATTCTTAAATAATTCATTCAGGGCTTGTGATGCAACCTGGATTTACCTCATCTACACCCAGAGCTGAGTGAGACATAAAGTTGGACACTTCGGGCTGATAGCATTGGTGAAGTTCGATGAGCAAACGCAGACCATTTGAAGTCATACTGCATGGTACCCATTCCATGGGTCCCAACTCTCCAGGTTTAAGCGATTCTTCCTTCAGCTAAAACATGCATGGGAAACCCACAGTATGGTGCACCGTGTGACCGGGAAACGTTTTCAAATGCATCTCAGTTTTCGTCCCCTTTTACTCGGGTTCACAATTCCAGACCCTTTACTAACACTCTACCCACTTGGAGAGTCAGTGCCTTTAATCTGCTGTTTGGCACAGTTTGCAATTTCTGCGCAAGATGAACAGGAATAGGGAGAACCAATGAGAGACTAGCTGTAGGTGTCTGCACGGGCAAATTTAACGCTCATTTCCCACCAGGAAGAGGAATTAACCAAACGCTCAGCATGCCGTGCCGGAACCAGATTAGGGCCTGAAGCAACCCTGCGAGTTTGCGGCCAGCTCACAAGAAAGCGATTTGAAGAAAGGAGCTCCGGGGCACTCTAATTCACAAACCTGCAGAGTTATAAATGACAGCTATCGTCCAAAAATATATTGAAGGAAGCCTGCGAAGAGGACTTGAAAGCGGGGCAGAATTGCAGGAAAACGATTTCAGGGGGTAGACTGGAATTGCATTTAAAGCATAGGAAAAGAGGCAGAACGTCGACAATGATGCACTTGGCCAAAAAGGGCGTATGCGTTTTTTCCTGAATATATTCAGGAAAAAACGCATACGCCCTTTTTGGCCAACCAAGCAAGCATGTTAAAGAAATCTGCACTACAATGAAGTCTCACTGCCCCCCGGTCAAAAGGGCCATCTGAAAAAAGTGTAAAATCCAGAAAGGCAGCACAGGCCATGGAGAACAGGGAGCCTTGTTATGCTGATGGGTGGGATGTAAATTGCCAACAGCCACTCTGGAGAAGTGTATGGTGTTTCCTGAAACACCTAAAAAACAAAGCAACAGAGCCTACGGCACTTCCACTTATGGTCCTATAGCTTAGGGAAATTTAAATCAAAAACACACAGCCAAGGCAAAGTTTCAGATGGCTCTGTTTACAAGAACCTCTTCTACGGTACAAGTAAAATATCCCAGAAAGCGAAAAATGGATAAAGAAGTTGTGGTACGTATGTACAATGGAATATCAGTCACCAAGGAAAGCTATGTCATCTGGCCCGTCGTGGTGTAATGAGTGGATTCAGGTACGATGATTCTAAGTGAAATAAGTCACACAGAAAATGAAACATCATAAGATATCACTAACACACCGAATGTAATCTTGGCTACACATGAACTGAATTACAAAACAGAACAGGGTCTCAAATTTAGAAAACCAACTTATGTTTGCTTAAGGGGAAAGGTGAGTTGGGGTGCTGCATAAAACCAGAGATAGAAATTAGCACAGATACCATTCCATACGTCAAATATGTAATAGTCAAGACCTACCCCTTGCTCAACGAAATGGGCTAAACACCCTATATTCAACGCCTAGGAATACACCTGACTAGTAAGAATCTTCAAACCCATGGATTTATATGTCTCCATAAGAGAATCAAGCATGTGTACAGCTGCATGAAGGCAGCAGAGAAAATCCGATAAATCCTATTATCAAAATGAATTACAAAAACAAAACACAATGACAGTGAAATAGAGAGCAATTCTTAAATAATTCATTCAGGGCTTGTGATGCAACCTGGATTTACCTCATCTACACCCAGAGCTGAGTGAGACATAAGGTTGGACACTTCGGGGTGATACCACTGGTGAGGTTCGATGAGCAAATGCAGACCATTTGAAGTCATACTGCATGGTACCCATTCCATGGGTCCCAACTCTCCAGGTTTAAGCGATTCTTCCTTCAGCTAAAGCATGCATGGGAAGCCCACAGTATGGTGCACCGTGTGACCAGGAAACGTTTTCAAAGGCATCTCAATTTTCGTCCCCTTTTACACGGGTTCACAATTCCAGACCCTTTTCTAACACTCTCCAGACTTGGAGAGTCAGTGCCTTTAACCTCCTGTTTGGCACAGTTTGCAATTTCTGCGCAAGATGAACAGGAATAGGGAGAACCAATGAGAGACTAGCTGTAGGTGTCTGCACGGGCAAATTTAACGCACATTTCCCACCAGAAAGACGAATTAACCAAAGGCTCAGCATGCCGTGCCGGAACAAGATTAGGGCCTGAAGCAATCCTGCGGGTTTGCGGCCAGCTCACAAGAAAGCGATTTGAAGAAAGGAGCTCAGGGGCACTGTAATTCACAAACCTGCAGAGTTATAAATGACAGCTATCGTCCAAAAATATATTGAAGGAAGGCTGCGAAGAGGACTTGAAAGCGGGGCAGAATTGCAGGAAAACGATTTCAGGGGGTAGACTGGAATTGCATTTAAAGCATAGGAAAAGAGGCAGGACGTCGACAATGATGCACTTGGCCAAAAAGGGCGTATGCGTTTTTTCCTGAATATATTCAGGAAAAAACGCATACGCCCTTTTTGGCCAACCAAGCAAGCATGTTAAAGAAATCTGCACTACAATGAAGTCTCACTGCCCCCCGGTCAAAAGGGCCATGTGAAAAAAGTGTAAAATCCAGAAATGCAGCACAGGCCATGGAGAACGGGGAGCCTTGTTATGCTGATGGGTGGGATGTAAATTGCCAACAGCCACTCTGGAGAAGTGTATGGTGTTTCCTGAAACACCTAAAAAACAAAGCAACGGAGCCTACGGCACTTCCACTTATGGTCCTATAGCTTAGGGAAATTAAAATCAAAAACACACAGCCACCCCAAAGTTTCAGACGGCTCTGTTTACAAGAACCTCGTCTGCGGTACAAGTTAAATATCCCTGAAAGCGAAAAATGGATAAAGAAGTTGTGGTACGTACGTACAATGGAATATCAGTCACCAAGGAAATCTATGTCATCTGGCCCGTCGTGGCATAATGAGTGGATTCAGGTACGATGATTCTAAGTGAAATAAGTCACACAGAAAATGAAACATCATAAGTTATCTCTAATACACCGAATGTAATCTTGGCTACACATGAACTGAATTACAAAACAGAACAGGGTCTCAAATTTAGAAAACCAACTTATGTTTGCTTAAGGGGAAAGGTGAGTTGGGGTGCTGCATAAAACCAGAGATAGAAATTAGCACAGATACCATTCCATACGTCAAATATGTAATAGTCAAGACCTACCCCTTGCTCAACGAAATGGGCTAAACACCCTATATTCAACGCCTAGGAATACACCTGACTAGTAAGAATCTTCAAACCCATGGATTTATATGTCTCCATAAGAGAATCAAGCGTGTGTACAGCTGCATGAATGCAGCAGAGAAAATCCGATAAATCCTATTATCAAAATGAATTACAAAAACAAAACACAATGACAGTGAAATAGAGAGCAATTCTTAAATAATTCATTCAGGGCTTGTGATGCAACCTGGATTTACCTCATCTACACCCAGAGCTGAGTGAGACATAAAGTTGGACACTTCGGGCTGATAGCATTGGTGAGGTTCGATGAGCAAATGCAGACCATTTGAAGTCATACTGCATGGTACCCATTCCATGGGTCCCAACTCTCCAGGTTTAAGCGATGCTTCCTTCAGCTAAAACATGCATGGGAAACCCACAGTATGGTGCACCGTGTGACCGGGAAACGTTTTCAAATGCATCTCAGTTTTCGTCCCCTTTTACTCGGGTTCACAATTCCAGACCCTTTACAAACACTCTCCCCACTTGGAGAGTCAGTGCCTTTAACCTGCTGTTTGGCACAGTTTGCAATTTCTGCGCAAGATGAACAGGAATAGGGAGAAACAATGAGAGACTAGCTGTAGTTGTCTGCACGGGCAAAATTAACGCTCATTTCAAACCAGGAAGAGGAATTAACCAAACGCTCAGCATGCCGTGCCGGAACCAGATTAGGGCCTGAAGCAATCCTGCGGGTTTGCGGCCAGCTCACAAGAAAGCGATTTGAAGAAAGGAGCTCAGGGGCACTGTAATTCACAAACCTGCAGAGTTATAAATGACAGCTATCGTCCAAAAATATATTGAAGGAAGGCTGCGAAGAGGACTTGAAAGCGGGGCAGAATTTCAGGAAAACGATTTCAGGGGGTAGACTGGAATTGCATTTAAAGCATAGGAAAAGAGGCAGAACGTCGACAATGATGCACTTGGCCAAAAAGGGCGTATGCGTTTTTTCCTGAATATATTCAGGAAAAAACGCATACGCCCTTTTTGGCCAACCAAGCAAGCATGTTAAAGAAATCTGCACTACAATGAAGTCTCACTGCCCCCCGGTCAAAAGGGCCATCTGAAAAAACTGTAAAATCCAGAAATGCAGCACACGCCATGGAGAACGGGGAGCCTTGTTATGCTGATGGGTGGGATGTAAATTGCCAACAGCCACTCTGCAGAAGTGTATGGTGTTTCCTGAAACACCTAAAAAACAAAGCAACGGAGCCTACGGCACTTCCACTTATGGTCCTATAGCTTAGGGAAATTAAAATAAAAAACACACAGCCACCCCAAAGTTTCAGACGGCTCTGTTTACAAGAACCTCTTCTACGGTACAAGTTAAATATCCCAGAAAGCGAAAAATGGATAAAGAATTTGTGGTACGTATGTACAATGGAATATCACTCACCAATGAAATCTATGTCATCTGGCCCGTCGTGGCATAATGAGTGGATTCAGGTACGATGATTCTAAGAGAAATAAGTCACACAGAAAATGAAACATCATAAGATATCACTAATACACCGAATGTAATCTTGGCTACACATGAACTGAATTACAAAACAGAACAGGGTCTCAATTTAGAAAACCAACTTATGTTTGCTTAAGGGGAAAGGTGAGTTGGGGTGCTGCATAAAACCAGAGATAGAAATTAGCACAGATACTATTCCATACGTCATATATGTAATAGTCAAGGGGGCTTCCCTGGTGGCGCACTGGTTGAGAGACCGCCTGCCGATGCAGGGGACGCGGGTTCGTGCCCCGGTCCGAGAGGATCCCACATGCCGTGGAGCTACCTGTCCCGTCAGTCATGGCTGTTGAGCCTGCGCGTCCGGAGCCTGTGCTCCGCAACGGGAGAGGCTACAACACTGAGAGGCCCGCGTATAGCAAAAAAAAAAAAAAAAATATGTAATAGTCAAGACCTACCCCTTGCTCAACGAAATGGGCTAAACACCCTATATTCAACGCCTAGGAATACACCTGACTAGTAAGAAGCTTCAAACCCATGGATTTATATGTCTCCATAAGAGAATCAAGCGTGTGTACAGCTGCATGAATGCAGCAGAGAAAATCCGATAAATCCTATTATCAAAATGAATTACAAAAACAAAACACAATGACAGTGAAATAGAGAGCAATTCTTAAATAATTCATTCAGGGCTTGTGATGCAACCTGGATTTACCTCATCTACACCCAGAGCTGAGTGAGACATAAAGTTGGACACTTCGGGCTGATAGCATTGGTGAAGTTCGATGAGCAAATGCAGACCATTTGAAGTCATACTGCATGGTACCCATTCCATGGGTCCCAACTCTCCAGGTTTAAGCGATTCTTCCTTCAGCTAAAACATGCATGGGAAGCCCACAGTATGGTGCACCGTGTGACCGGGAAACATTTTCAAATGCATCTCAGTTTTTGTCCCCGTTTACTCGGGTTCAGAATTCCAGACCCTTTACAAACACTCTCCCCACTTGGAGAGTCAGTGCCTTTAACCTGCTGTTTGGCACAGTTTGCAATTTCTGCGCAAGAGGAATAGGAATAGGAAGAACCAATGAGAGACTAGCTGTAGGTTTCTGCACGGGCAAATTTAACGCTCATTTCCAACCAGGAAGAGGAATTAACCAAACGCTCAGCATGCCGTGCCAGAACCAGATTAGGGCCTGAAGCAATCCTGCGGGTTTGCGGCCAACTCACAAGAAAGCGATTTGAAGAAAGGAGCTCCGGGGCACTGTAATTCAAAACCTGCAGTGTTGTAAATGACAGCTATCGTCCAAAAATATATTGAAGGAAGGCTGCGAAGAGGACTTGAAAGCGGGGCAGAATTTCAGGAAAACGATTTCATGGGGTAGACTGGAATTGCATTTAAAGCATAGGAAAAGAGGCAGAACGTCGACAATGATGCACTTGGCCAAAAAGAGCGTATGCGTTTTTTCCTGAATATATTCAGGAAAAAACGCATACGCTCTTTTTGGCCAACCAAGCAAGCATGTTAAAGAAATCTGCACTACAATGAAGTCTCACTGCCCCCCGGTCAAAAGGGCCATCTGAAAAAAGTGTAAAATCCAGAAAGGCAGCACAGGCCATGGAGAACAGGGAGCCTTGTTATGCTCATGGGTGGGATGTAAATTGCCAACAGCCACTCTGGAGAAGTGTATGGTGTTTCCTGAAACACCTAAAATACAAAGCAACGGAGCCTACGGCACTTCCACTTATGGTCCTATAGCTTAGGGAAATTAAAATCAAAAACACACAGCCACGCCAAAGTTTCAGACGGCTCTGTTTACAAGAACGTCGTCTACGGTACAAGTTAAATATCCCAGAAAGCGAAAAATGGATAAAGAAGTTGTGGTACGTACGTACAATGGAATATCACTCACCAATGAAGTCTATGTCATCTGGCCCGTCGTGGCATAATGAGTGGATTCAGGTACGATGATTCTAAGTGAAATAAGTCACACAGAAAATGAAACATCATAATATATCACTAATACACCGAATGTAATCTTGGCTACACATGAACTGAATTACAAAACAGAACAGGGTCTCAAATTTAGAAAACCAACTTATGTTTGCTTAAGGGAAAGGTGAGTTGGGGTGCTGCATAAAACCAGAGATAGAAATTAGCACAGATACCATTCCATACGTCAAATATGTAATAGTCAAGACCTACCCCTTGCTCAACGAAATGGGCTAAACACCCTATATTCAACGCCTAGGAATACACCTGACTAGTAAGAATCTTCAAACCCATGGATTTATATGTCTCCATAAGAGAATCAAGCATGTGTACAGCTGCATGAAGGCAGCAGAGAAAATCCGATAAATCCTATTATCAAAATGAATTACAAAAACAAAACACAATGACAGTGAAATAGAGAGCAATTCTTAAATAATTCATTCAGGGCTTGTGATGCAACCTGGATTTACCTCATCTAAACCCAGAGCTGAGTGAGACCTAAGGTTGGACACTTCGGGCTGATAGCATTGGTGAGGTTCGATGAGCAAATGCAGACCATTTGAAGTCATACTACATGGTACCCATTCCATGGGTCCCAACTCTCCAGGTTTAAGCGATTCTTCCTTCAGGTAAAGCATGCATGGGAAGCCCACAGTATGGTGCACCGTGTGACCGGGAAACATTTTCAAATGCATCTCAGTTTTTGTCCCCGTTTACTCGGGTTCAGAATTCCAGACCCTTTACAAACACTCTCCCCACTTGGAGAGTCAGTGCCTTTAACCTGCTGTTTGGCACAGTTTGCAATTTCTGCGCAAGAGGAATAGGAATAGGAAGAACCAATGAGAGACTAGCTGTAGGTTTCTGCACGGGCAAATTTAACGTTCATTTCCAACCAGGAAGAGGAATTAACCAAACGCTCAGCATGCCGTGCCGGAACCAGATTAGGGCCTGAAGCAATCCTGCGGGTTTGCGGCCAGCTCAAAAGAAAGCGATTTGAAGAAAGGAGCTCAGGGGCACTGTAATTCACAAACCTGCAGAGTTATAAATGACAGCTATCGTCCAAAAATATATTGAAGGAAGGCTGCGAAGAGGACTTGAAAGCGGGGCAAAATTGCAGGAAAACGATTTCAGGGGTTAGACTGGAATTGCATTTAAAGCATAGGAAAAGAGGCAGAACGTCGACAATGATGCACTTGGCCAAAAAGGGCGTATGCGTTTTTTCCGGAATATACGCATACGCCCTTTTTGGCCAACCAAGCAAGCATGTTAAAGAAATCTGCACTACAATGAAGTCTCACTGCCCCCCGGTCAAAAGGGCCATCTGAAAAAAGTGTAAAATCCAGAAAGGCAGCACAGGCCATGGAGAACAGGGAGCCTTGTTATGCTCATGGGTGGGATGTAAATTGCCAACAGCCACTCTGGAGAAGTGTATGGTGTTTCCTGAAACACCTAAAAAACAAAGCAACGGAGCCTACGGCACTTCCACTTATGGTCCTATAGCTTAGGGAAATTAAAATAAAAAACACACAGCCACCCCAAAGTTTCAGACGGCTCTGTTTACAAGAACCTCGTCTACGGTACAAGTTAAATATCCCAGAAAGCGAAAAATGGATAAAGAAGTTGTGGTACGTACGTACAATGGAATATCACTCACCAATGAAATCTATGTCATCTGGCCCGTCGTGGCATAATGAGTGGATTCAGGTACGATGATTCTAAGAGAAATAAGTCACACAGAAAATGAAACATCATAAGTTATCTCTAATACACCGAATGTAATCTTGGCTACACATGAACTGAATTACAAAACAGAACAGGGTCTCAAATTTAGAAAACCAACTTATGTTTGCTTAAGGGGAAAGGTGAGTTGGGGTGCTGCATAAAACCAGAGATAGAAATTAGCACAGATACCATTCCATACGTCAAATATGTAATAGTCAAGACCTACACCTTGCTCAACGAAATGGGATAAACACCCTATATTCAACGCCTAGGAATACACCTGACTAGTAAGAAGCTTCAAACCCATGGATTTATATGTCTCCATAAGAGAATCAAGCGTGTGTACAGCTGCATGAAGGTAGCAGAGAAAATCCGATAAATCCTATTATCAAAATGAATTACAAAAACAAAACACAATGACAGTGAAATAGAGAGCAATTCTTAAATAATTCATTCAGGGCTTGTGATGCAACCTGGATTTACCTCATCTACACCCAGAGCTGAGTGAGACATAAAGTTGGACACTTCGGGCTGATAGCATTGGTGAGGTTCGAAGAGCAAATGCAGACCATTTGAAGTCATACTGCATGGTACCCATTCCATGGGTCCCAACTCTCCAGGTTTAAGCGATTCTTCCTTCAGCTAAAACATGCATGGGAAACCCACAGTATGGTGCACCGTGTGACCGGGAAACGTTTTCAAATGCATCTCAGTTTTCGTCCCCTTTTACTCGGGTTCACAATTCCAGACCCTTTACTAACACTCTACCCACTTGGAGAGTCAGTGCCTTTAACCTGCTGTTTGGCACAGTTTGCAATTTCTGCGCAAGATGAACAGGAATAGGGAGAACCAATGAGAGACTAGCTGTAGGTGTCTGCACGGGCAAATTTAACGCTCATTTCCCACCAGGAAGAGGAATTAACCAAACGCTCAGCATGCCGTGCCGGAACCAGATTAGGGCCTTAAGCAACCCTGTGAGTTTGCGGCCAGCTCACAAGAAAGCGATTTGAAGAAAGGAGCTCCGGGGCACTCTAATTCACAAACCTGCAGAGTTATAAATGACAGCTATCGTCCAAAAATATATTGAAGGAAGCCTGCGAAGAGGACTTAAAAGCGGGGCAGAATTGCAGGAAAACGATTTCAGGGGTTAGACTGGAATTGCATTTAAAGCATAGGAAAAGAGGCAGAACGTCGACAATGATGCACTTGGCCAAAAAGGGCGTATGCGTTTTTTCCTGAAAATACGCATACGCCCTTTTTGGCCAACCAAGCAAGCATGTTAAAGAAATCTGCACTACAATGAAGTCTCACTGCCCCCAGGTCAAAAGGGCCATCTGAAAAAAGTGTAAAATCCAGAAAGGCAGCACAGGCCATGGAGAACAGGGAGCCTTGTTATGCTGATGGGCGGGATGTAAATTGCCAACAGCCACTCTGGAGAAGTGTATGGTGTTTCCTGAAACACCTAAAAAACAAAGCAACAGAGCCTACGGCACTTCCACTTATGGTCCTATAGCTTAGGGAAATTTAAATCAAAAACACACAGCCAAGCCAAAGTTTCAGATGGCTCTGTTTACAAGAACCTCTTCTACGGTACAAGTTAAATATCCCAGAAAGCGAAAAATGGATAAAGAAGTTGTGGTACGTACGTACAATGGAATATCACTCACCAATGAAGTCTATGTCATCTGGCCCGTCGTGGCATAATGAGTGGATTCAGGTACGATGATTCTAAGTGAAATAAGTCACACAGAAAATGAAACATCATAAGATATCACTAATACACCGAATGTAATCTTGGCTACACATGAACTGAATTACAAAACAGAACAGGGTCTCAAATTTAGAAAACCAACTTATGTTTGCTTAAGGGGAAAGGTGAGTTGGGGTGCTGCATAAAACCAGAGATAGAAATTAGCACAGATACCATTCCATACGTCAAATATGTAATAGTCAAGACCTACCCCTTGCTCAACGAAATGGGCTAAACACCCTATATTCAACGCCTAGGAATACACCTGACTAGTAAGAATCTTCAAACCCATGGATTTATATGTCTCCATAAGAGAATCAAGCATGTGTACAGCTGCATGAAAGCAGCAGAGAAAATCCGATAAATCCTATTATCAAAATGAATTACAAAAACAAAACACAATGACAGTGAAATAGAGAGCAATTCTTAAATAATTCATTCAGGGCTTGTGATGCAACCTGGATTTACCTCATCTACACCCAGAGCTGAGTGAGACCTAAGGTTGGACACTTCGGGCTGATAGCATTGGTGAGGTTCGATGAGCAAATGCAGACCATTTGAAGTCATACTACATGGTACCCATTCCATGGGTCCCAACTCTCCAGGTTTAAGCGATTCTTCCTTCAGGTAAAGCATGCATGGGAAGCCCACAGTATGGTGCACCGTGTGACCGGGAAACATTTTCAAATGCATCTCAGTTTTTGTCCCCGTTTACTCGGGTTCAGAATTCCAGACCCTTTACAAACACTCTCCCCACTTGGAGAGTCAGTGCCTTTAACCTGCTGTTTGGCACAGTTTGCAATTTCTGCGCAAGAGGAATAGGAATAGGAAGAACCAATGAGAGACTAGCTGTAGGTTTCTGCACGGGCAAATTTAACGCTCATTTCCAACCAGGAAGAGGAATTAACCAAACGCTCAGCATGCCGTGCCGGAACCAGATTAGGGCCTGAAGCAATCCTGCGGGTTTGCGGCCAGCTCAAAAGAAAGCGATTTGAAGAAAGGAGCTCAGGGGCACTGTAATTCACAAACCTGCAGAGTTATAAATGACAGCTATCGTCCAAAAATATATTGAAGGAAGGCTGCGAAGAGGACTTGAAAGCGGGGCAAAATTGCAGGAAAACGATTTCAGGGGTTAGACTGGAATTGCATTTAAAGCATAGGAAAAGAGGCAGAACGTCGACAATGATGCACTTGGCCAAAAAGGGCGTATGCGTTTTTTCCGGAATATACGCATACGCCCTTTTTGGCCAACCAAGCAAGCATGTTAAAGAAATCTGCACTACAATGAAGTCTCACTGCCCCCCGGTCAAAAGGGCCATCTGAAAAAAGTGTAAAATCCAGAAAGGCAGCACAGGCCATGGAGAACAGGGAGCCTTGTTATGCTCATGGGTGGGATGTAAATTGCCAACAGCCACTCTGGAGAAGTGTATGGTGTTTCCTGAAACACCTAAAAAACAAAGCAACGGAGCCTACGGCACTTCCACTTATGGTCCTATAGCTTAGGGAAATTAAAATAAAAAACACACAGCCACCCCAAAGTTTCAGACGGCTCTGTTTACAAGAACCTCGTCTACGGTACAAGTTAAATATCCCAGAAAGCGAAAAATGGATAAAGAAGTTGTGGTACGTACGTACAATGGAATATCACTCACCAATGAAATCTATGTCATCTGGCCCGTCGTGGCATAATGAGTGGATTCAGGTACGATGATTCTAAGTGAAATAAGTCACACAGAAAATGAAACATCATAAGTTATCTCTAATACACCGAATGTAATCTTGGCTACACATGAACTGAATTACAAAACAGAACAGGGTCTCAAATTTAGAAAACCAACTTATGTTTGCTTAAGGGGAAAGGTGAGTTGGGGTGCTGCATAAAACCAGAGATAGAAATTAGCACAGATACCATTCCATACGTCAAATATGTAATAGTCAAGACCTACACCTTGCTCAACGAAATGGGCTAAACACCCTATATTCAACGCCTAGGAATACACCTGACTAGTAAGAATCTTCAAACCCATGGATTTATATGTCTCCATAAGAGAATCAAGCGTGTGTACAGCTGCATGAAGGTAGCAGAGAAAATCCGATAAATACTATTATCAAAATGAATTACAAAAACAAAACACAATGACAGTGAAATAGAGAGCAATTCTTAAATAATTCATTCAGGGCTTGTGATGCAACCTGGATTTACCTCATCTACACCCAGAGCTGAGTGAGACATAAAGTTGGACACTTCGGGCTGATAGCATTGGTGAGGTTCGAAGAGCAAACGCAGACCATTTGAAGTCATACTGCATGGTACCCATTCCATGGGTCCCAACTCTCCAGGTTTAAGCGATTCTTCCTTCAGCAAAAACATGCATGGGAAACCCACAGTATGGTGCACCGTGTGACCGGGAAACGTTTTCAAATGCATCTCAGTTTTCGTCCCCTTTTACTCGGGTTCACAATTCCAGACCCTTTACAAACACTCTCCCCACTTGGAGAGTCAGTGCCTTTAACCTGCTGTTTGGCACAGTTTGCAATTTCTGCGCAAGATGAACAGGAATAGGGAGAAACAATGAGAGACTAGCTGTAGTTGTCTGCACGGGCAAAATTAACGCTCATTTCAAACCAGGAAGAGGAATTAACCAAACGCTCAGCATGCCGTGCCGGAACCAGATTAGGGCCTGAAGCAATCCTGCGGGTTTGCGGCCAGCTCACAAGAAAGCGATTTGAAGAAAGGAGCTCAGGGGCACTGTAATTCACAAACCTGCAGAGTTATAAATGACAGCTATCGTCCAAAAATATATTGAAGGAAGGCTGCGAAGAGGACTTGAAAGCGGGGCAGAATTTCAGGAAAACGATTTCAGGGGGTAGACTGGAATTGCATTTAAAGCATAGGAAAAGAGGCAGGACGTCGACAATGATGCACTTGGCCAAAAAGGGCGTATGCGTTTTTTCCTGAATATATTCAGGAAAAAACGCATACGCCCTTTTTGGCCAACCAAGCAAGCATGTTAAAGAAATCTGCACTACAATGAAGTCTCACTGCCCCCCGGTCAAAAGGGCCATCTGAAAAAAGTGTAAAATCCAGAAATGCAGCACACGCCATGGAGAACAGGGAGCCTTGTTATGCTGATGGGTGGGATGTAAATTGCCAACAGCCACTCTGCAGAAGTGTATGGTGTTTCCTGAAACACCTAAAAAACAAAGCAACGGAGCCTACGGCACTTCCACTTATGGTCCTATAGCTTAGGGAAATTAAAATAAAAAACACACAGCCACCCCAAAGTTTCAGACGGCTCTGTTTACAAGAACCTCTTCTACGGTACAAGTTAAATATCCCAGAAAGCGAAAAATGGATAAAGAATTTGTGGTACGTACGTACAATGGAATATCACTCACCAATGAAATCTATGTCATCTGGCCCGTCGTGGCATAATGAGTGGATTCAGGTACGATGATTCTAAGAGAAATAAGTCACACAGAAAATGAAACATCATAAGATATCACTAATACACCGAATGTAATCTTGGCTACACATGAACTGAATTACAAAACAGAACAGGGTCTCAATTTAGAAAACCAACTTATGTTTGCTTAAGGGGAAAGGTGAGTTGGGGTGCTGCATAAAACCAGAGATAGAAATTAGCACAGATACTATTCCATACGTCATATATGTAATAGTCAAGGGGGCTTCCCTGGTGGCGCACTGGTTGAGAGACCGCCTGCCGATGCAGGGGACGCGGGTTCGTGCCCCGGTCCGAGAGAATCCCACATGCCGTGGAGCTACCTGTCCCGTCAGTCATGGCTGTTGAGCCTGCGCGTCCGGAGCCTGTGCTCCGCAACGGGAGAGGCTACAACACTGAGAGGCCCGCGAACAGCAAAAAAAAAAAAAAAAATATGTAATAGTCAAGACCTACCCCTTGCTCAACGAAATGGGCTAAACACCCTATATTCAACGCCTAGGAATACACCTGACTAGTAAGAAGCTTCAAACCCATGGATTTATATGTCTCCATAAGAGAATCAAGCGTGTGTACAGCTGCATGAATGCAGCAGAGAAAATCCGATAAATCCTATTATCAAAATGAATTACAAAAACAAAACACAATGACAGTGAAATAGAGAGCAATTCTTAAATAATTCATTCAGGACTTGTGATGCAACCTGGATTTACCTCATCTACACCCAGAGCTGAGTGAGACATAAAGTTGGACACTTCGGGCTGATAGCATTGGTGAGGTTCGATGAGCAAATGCAGACCATTTGAAGTCATACTGCATGGTACCCATTCCATGGGTCCCAACTCTCCAGGTTTAAGCGATGCTTCCTTCAGCTAAAACATGCATGGGAAACCCACAGTATGGTGCACCGTGTGACCGGGAAACGTTTTCAAATGCATCTCAGTTTTCGTCCCCTTTTACTCGGGTTCACAATTCCAGACCCTTTACTAACACTCTCCCCACTTGGAGAGTCAGTGCCTTTAACCTGCTGTTTGGCACAGTTTGCAATTTCTGCGCAAGAGGAATAGGAATAGGAAGAACCAATGAGAGACTAGCTGTAGGTTTCTGCACGGGCAAATTTAACGCTCATTTCCAACCAGGAAGAGGAATTAACCAAACGCTCAGCATGCCGTGCCGGAACCAGATTAGGGCCTGAAGCAATCCTGCGGGTTTGCGGCCAACTCACAAGAAAGCGATTTGAAGAAAGGAGCTCCGGGGCACTGTAATTCAAAACCTGCAGTGTTGTAAATGACAGCTATCGTCCAAAAATATATTGAAGGAAGGCTGCGAAGAGGACTTGAAAGCGGGGCAGAATTTCAGGAAAACGATTTCATGGGGTAGACTGGAATTGCATTTAAAGCATAGGAAAAGAGGCAGAACGTCGACAATGATGCACTTGGCCAAAAAGAGCGTATGCGTTTTTTCCTGAATATATTCAGGAAAAAACGCATACGCTCTTTTTGGCCAACCAAGCAAGCATGTTAAAGAAATCTGCACTACAATGAAGTCTCACTGCCCCCCGGTCAAAAGGGCCATCTGAAAAAAGTGTAAAATCCAGAAAGGCAGCACAGGCCATGGAGAACAGGGAGCCTTGTTATGCTCATGGGTGGGATGTAAATTGCCAACAGCCACTCTGGAGAAGTGTATGGTGTTTCCTGAAACACCTAAAATACAAAGCAACGGAGCCTACGGCACTTCCACTTATGGTCCTATAGCTTAGGGAAATTAAAATCAAAAACACACAGCCACGCCAAAGTTTCAGACGGCTCTGTTTACAAGAACCTCGTCTACGGTACAAGTTAAATATCCCAGAAAGCGAAAAATGGATAAAGAAGTTGTGGTACGTACGTACAATGGAATATCACTCACCAATGAAGTCTATGTCATCTGGCCCGTCGTGGCATAATGAGTGGATTCAGGTACGATGATTCTAAGTGAAATAAGTCACACAGAAAATGAAACATCATAATATATCACTAATACACCGAATGTAATCTTGGCTACACATGAACTGAATTACAAAACAGAACAGGGTCTCAAATTTAGAAAACCAACTTATGTTTGCTTAAGGGAAAGGTGAGTTGGGGTGCTGCATAAAACCAGAGATAGAAATTAGCACAGATACCATTCCATACGTCAAATATGTAATAGTCAAGACCTACCCCTTGCTCAACGAAATGGGCTAAACACCCTATATTCAACGCCTAGGAATACACCTGACTAGTAAGAATCTTCAAACCCATGGATTTATATGTCTCCATAAGAGAATCAAGCATGTGTACAGCTGCATGAAGGCAGCAGAGAAAATCCGATAAATCCTATTATCAAAATGAATTACAAAAACAAAACACAATGACAGTGAAATAGAGAGCAATTCTTAAATAATTCATTCAGGGCTTGTGATGCAACCTGGATTTACCTCATCTAAACCCAGAGCTGAGTGAGACCTAAGGTTGGACACTTCGGGCTGATAGCATTGGTGAGGTTCGATGAGCAAATGCAGACCATTTGAAGTCATACTACATGGTACCCATTCCATGGGTCCCAACTCTCCAGGTTTAAGCGATTCTTCCTTCAGGTAAAGCATGCATGGGAAGCCCACAGTATGGTGCACCGTGTGACCGGGAAACATTTTCAAATGCATCTCAGTTTTTGTCCCCGTTTACTCGGGTTCAGAATTCCAGACCCTTTACAAACACTCTCCCCACTTGGAGAGTCAGTGCCTTTAACCTGCTGTTTGGCACAGTTTGCAATTTCTGCGCAAGAGGAATAGGAATAGGAAGAACCAATGAGAGACTAGCTGTAGGTTTCTGCACGGGCAAATTTAACGTTCATTTCCAACCAGGAAGAGGAATTAACCAAACGCTCAGCATGCCGTGCCGGAACCAGATTAGGGCCTGAAGCAATCCTGCGGGTTTGCGGCCAGCTCAAAAGAAAGCGATTTGAAGAAAGGAGCTCAGGGGCACTGTAATTCACAAACCTGCAGAGTTATAAATGACAGCTATCGTCCAAAAATATATTGAAGGAAGGCTGCGAAGAGGACTTGAAAGCGGGGCAAAATTGCAGGAAAACGATTTCAGGGGTTAGACTGGAATTGCATTTAAAGCATAGGAAAAGAGGCAGAACGTCGACAATGATGCACTTGGCCAAAAAGGGCGTATGCGTTTTTTCCGGAATATACGCATACGCCCTTTTTGGCCAACCAAGCAAGCATGTTAAAGAAATCTGCACTACAATGAAGTCTCACTGCCCCCCGGTCAAAAGGGCCATCTGAAAAAAGTGTAAAATCCAGAAAGGCAGCACAGGCCATGGAGAACAGGGAGCCTTGTTATGCTCATGGGTGGGATGTAAATTGCCAACAGCCACTCTGGAGAAGTGTATGGTGTTTCCTGAAACACCTAAAAAACAAAGCAACGGAGCCTACGGCACTTCCACTTATGGTCCTATAGCTTAGGGAAATTAAAATAAAAAACACACAGCCACCCCAAAGTTTCAGACGGCTCTGTTTACAAGAACCTCGTCTACGGTACAAGTTAAATATCCCAGAAAGCGAAAAATGGATAAAGAAGTTGTGGTACGTACGTACAATGGAATATCACTCACCAATGAAATCTATGTCATCTGGCCCGTCGTGGCATAATGAGTGGATTCAGGTACGATGATTCTAAGAGAAATAAGTCACACAGAAAATGAAACATCATAAGTTATCTCTAATACACCGAATGTAATCTTGGCTACACATGAACTGAATTACAAAACAGAACAGGGTCTCAAATTTAGAAAACCAACTTATGTTTGCTTAAGGGGAAAGGTGAGTTGGGGTGCTGCATAAAACCAGAGATAGAAATTAGCACAGATACCATTCCATACGTCAAATATGTAATAGTCAAGACCTACACCTTGCTCAACGAAATGGGATAAACACCCTATATTCAACGCCTAGGAATACACCTGACTAGTAAGAAGCTTCAAACCCATGGATTTATATGTCTCCATAAGAGAATCAAGCGTGTGTACAGCTGCATGAAGGTAGCAGAGAAAATCCGATAAATCCTATTATCAAAATGAATTACAAAAACAAAACACAATGACAGTGAAATAGAGAGCAATTCTTAAATAATTCATTCAGGGCTTGTGATGCAACCTGGATTTACCTCATCTACACCCAGAGCTGAGTGAGACATAAAGTTGGACACTTCGGGCTGATAGCATTGGTGAGGTTCGAAGAGCAAATGCAGACCATTTGAAGTCATACTGCATGGTACCCATTCCATGGGTCCCAACTCTCCAGGTTTAAGCGATTCTTCCTTCAGCTAAAACATGCATGGGAAACCCACAGTATGGTGCACCGTGTGACCGGGAAACGTTTTCAAATGCATCTCAGTTTTCGTCCCCTTTTACTCGGGTTCACAATTCCAGACCCTTTACTAACACTCTACCCACTTGGAGAGTCAGTGCCTTTAACCTGCTGTTTGGCACAGTTTGCAATTTCTGCGCAAGATGAACAGGAATAGGGAGAACCAATGAGAGACTAGCTGTAGGTGTCTGCACGGGCAAATTTAACGCTCATTTCCCACCAGGAAGAGGAATTAACCAAACGCTCAGCATGCCGTGCCGGAACCAGATTAGGGCCTGAAGCAACCCTGCGAGTTTGCGGCCAGCTCACAAGAAAGCGATTTGAAGAAAGGAGCTCCGGGGCACTCTAATTCACAAACCTGCAGAGTTATAAATGACAGCTATCGTCCAAAAATATATTGAAGGAAGCCTGCAAAGAGGACTTGAAAGCAGGGCAGAATTGCAGGAAAACGATTTCAGGGGTTAGACTGGAATTGCATTTAAAGCATAGGAAAAGAGGCAGAACGTCGACAATGATGCACTTGGCCAAAAAGGGCGTATGCGTTTTTTCCTGAATATACGCATACGCCCTTTTTGGCCAACCAAGCAAGCATGTTAAAGAAATCTGCACTACAATGAAGTCTCACTGCCCCCAGGTCAAAAGGGCCATCTGAAAAAAGTGTAAAATCCAGAAAGGCAGCACAGGCCATGGAGAACAGGGAGCCTTGTTATGCTGATGGGCGGGATGTAAATTGCCAACAGCCACTCTGGAGAAGTGTATGGTGTTTCCTGAAACACCTAAAAAACAAAGCAACAGAGCCTACGGCACTTCCACTTATGGTCCTATAGCTTAGGGAAATTTAAATCAAAAACACACAGCCAAGCCAAAGTTTCAGATGGCTCTGTTTACAAGAACCTCTTCTACGGTACAAGTTAAATATCCCAGAAAGCGAAAAATGGATAAAGAAGTTGTGGTACGTACGTACAATGGAATATCACTCACCAATGAAGTCTATGTCATCTGGCCCGTCGTGGCATAATGAGTGGATTCAGGTACGATGATTCTAAGTGAAATAAGTCACACAGAAAATGAAACATCATAAGATATCACTAATACACCGAATGTAATCTTGGCTACACATGAACTGAATTACAAAACAGAACAGGGTCTCAAATTTAGAAAACCAACTTATGTTTGCTTAAGGGGAAAGGTGAGTTGGGGTGCTGCATAAAACCAGAGATAGAAATTAGCACAGATACCATTCCATACGTCAAATATGTAATAGTCAAGACCTACCCCTTGCTCAACGAAATGGGCTAAACACCCTATATTCAACGCCTAGGAATACACCTGACTAGTAAGAATCTTCAAACCCATGGATTTATATGTCTCCATAAGAGAATCAAGCATGTGTACAGCTGCATGAAAGCAGCAGAGAAAATCCGATAAATCCTATTATCAAAATGAATTACAAAAACAAAACACAATGACAGTGAAATAGAGAGCAATTCTTAAATAATTCATTCAGGGCTTGTGATGCAACCTGGATTTACCTCATCTACACCCAGAGCTGAGTGAGACCTAAGGTTGGACACTTCGGGCTGATAGCATTGGTGAGGTTCGATGAGCAAATGCAGACCATTTGAAGTCATACTACATGGTACCCATTCCATGGGTCCCAACTCTCCAGGTTTAAGCGATTCTTCCTTCAGGTAAAGCATGCATGGGAAGCCCACAGTATGGTGCACCGTGTGACCGGGAAACATTTTCAAATGCATCTCAGTTTTTGTCCCCGTTTACTCGGGTTCAGAATTCCAGACCCTTTACAAACACTCTCCCCACTTGGAGAGTCAGTGCCTTTAACCTGCTGTTTGGCACAGTTTGCAATTTCTGCGCAAGAGGAATAGGAATAGGAAGAACCAATGAGAGACTAGCTGTAGGTTTCTGCACGGGCAAATTTAACGCTCATTTCCAACCAGGAAGAGGAATTAACCAAACGCTCAGCATGCCGTGCCGGAACCAGATTAGGGCCTGAAGCAATCCTGCGGGTTTGCGGCCAGCTCAAAAGAAAGCGATTTGAAGAAAGGAGCTCAGGGGCACTGTAATTCACAAACCTGCAGAGTTATAAATGACAGCTATCGTCCAAAAATATATTGAAGGAAGGCTGCGAAGAGGACTTGAAAGCGGGGCAAAATTGCAGGAAAACGATTTCAGGGGTTAGACTGGAATTGCATTTAAAGCATAGGAAAAGAGGCAGAACGTCGACAATGATGCACTTGGCCAAAAAGGGCGTATGCGTTTTTTCCGGAATATACGCATACGCCCTTTTTGGCCAACCAAGCAAGCATGTTAAAGAAATCTGCACTACAATGAAGTCTCACTGCCCCCCGGTCAAAAGGGCCATCTGAAAAAAGTGTAAAATCCAGAAAGGCAGCACAGGCCATGGAGAACAGGGAGCCTTGTTATGCTCATGGGTGGGATGTAAATTGCCAACAGCCACTCTGGAGAAGTGTATGGTGTTTCCTGAAACACCTAAAAAACAAAGCAACGGAGCCTACGGCACTTCCACTTATGGTCCTATAGCTTAGGGAAATTAAAATAAAAAACACACAGCCACCCCAGAGTTTCAGACGGCTCTGTTTACAAGAACCTCATCTACGGTACAAGTTAAATATCCCAGAAAGCGAAAAATGGATAAAGAAGTTGTGGTACGTACGTACAATGGAATATCACTCACCAATGAAATCTTTGTCATCTGGCCCGTCGTGGCATAATGAGTGGATTCAGGTACGATGATTCTAAGTGAAATAAGTCACACAGAAAATGAAACATCATAAGTTATCTCTAATACACCGAATGTAATCTTGGCTACACATGAACTGAATTACAAAACAGAACAGGGTCTCAAATTTAGAAAACCAACTTATGTTTGCTTAAGGGGAAAGGTGAGTTGGGGTGCTGCATAAAACCAGAGATAGAAATTAGCACAGATACCATTCCATACGTCAAATATGTAATAGTCAAGACCTACACCTTGCTCAACGAAATGGGCTAAACACCCTATATTCAACGCCTAGGAATACACCTGACTAGTAAGAATCTTCAAACCCATGGATTTATATGTCTCCATAAGAGAATCAAGCGTGTGTACAGCTGCATGAAGGTAGCAGAGAAAATCCGATAAATACTATTATCAAAATGAATTACAAAAACAAAACACAATGACAGTGAAATAGAGAGCAATTCTTAAATAATTCATTCAGGGCTTGTGATGCAACCTGGATTTACCTCATCTACACCCAGAGCTGAGTGAGACATAAAGTTGGACACTTCGGGCTGATAGCATTGGTGAGGTTCGAAGAGCAAACGCAGACCATTTGAAGTCATACTGCATGGTACCCATTCCATGGGTCCCAACTCTCCAGGTTTAAGCGATTCTTCCTTCAGCAAAAACATGCATGGGAAACCCACAGTATGGTGCACCGTGTGACCGGGAAACGTTTTCAAATGCATCTCAGTTTTCGTCCCCTTTTACTCGGGTTCACAATTCCAGACCCTTTACAAACACTCTCCCCACTTGGAGAGTCAGTGCCTTTAACCTGCTGTTTGGCACAGTTTGCAATTTCTGCGCAAGATGAACAGGAATAGGGAGAAACAATGAGAGACTAGCTGTAGTTGTCTGCACGGGCAAAATTAACGCTCATTTCAAACCAGGAAGAGGAATTAACCAAACGCTCAGCATGCCGTGCCGGAACCAGATTAGGGCCTGAAGCAATCCTGCGGGTTTGCGGCCAGCTCACAAGAAAGCGATTTGAAGAAAGGAGCTCAGGGGCACTGTAATTCACAAACCTGCAGAGTTATAAATGACAGCTATCGTCCAAAAATATATTGAAGGAAGGCTGCGAAGAGGACTTGAAAGCGGGGCAGAATTTCAGGAAAACGATTTCAGGGGGTAGACTGGAATTGCATTTAAAGCATAGGAAAAGAGGCAGAACGTCGACAATGATGCACTTGGCCAAAAAGGGCGTATGCGTTTTTTCCTGAATATATTCAGGAAAAAACGCATACGCCCTTTTTGGCCAACCAAGCAAGCATGTTAAAGAAATCTGCACTACAATGAAGTCTCACTGCCCCCCGGTCAAAAGGGCCATCTGAAAAAAGTGTAAAATCCAGAAATGCAGCACACGCCATGGAGAACAGGGAGCCTTGTTATGCTGATGGGTGGGATGTAAATTGCCAACAGCCACTCTGCAGAAGTGTATGGTGTTTCCTGAAACTCCTAAAAAACAAAGCAACGGAGCCTACGGCACTTCCACTTATGGTCCTATAGCTTAGGGAAATTAAAATAAAAAACACACAGCCACCCCAAAGTTTCAGACGGCTCTGTTTACAAGAACCTCTTCTACGGTACAAGTTAAATATCCCAGAAAGCGAAAAATGGATAAAGAATTTGTGGTACGTACGTACAATGGAATATCACTCACCAATGAAATCTATGTCATCTGGCCCGTCGTGGCATAATGAGTGGATTCAGGTACGATGATTCTAAGAGAAATAAGTCACACAGAAAATGAAACATCATAAGATATCACTAATACACCGAATGTAATCTTGGCTACACATGAACTGAATTACAAAACAGAACAGGGTCTCAATTTAGAAAACCAACTTATGTTTGCTTAAGGGGAAAGGTGAGTTGGGGTGCTGCATAAAACCAGAGATAGAAATTAGCACAGATACTACTCCATACGTCATATATGTAGTAGTCAAGGGGGCTTCCCTGGTGGCGCACTGGTTGAGAGACCGCCTGCCGATGCAGGGGACGCGGGTTCGTGCCTCGGTCCGAGAGGATCCCACATGCCGTGGAGCTACTGGTCCCGTCAGTCATGGCTGTTGAGCCTGCGCGTCCGGAGCCTGTGCTCCGCAACGGGAGAGGCTACAACACTGAGAGGCCCGCGTACAGCAAAAAAAAAAAAAAAAAATATGTAATAGTCAAGACCTACCCCTTGCTCAACGAAATGGGCTAAACACCCTATATTCAACGCCTAGGAATACACCTGACTAGTAAGAAGCTTCAAACCCATGGATTTATATGTCTCCATAAGAGAATCAAGCGTGTGTACAGCTGCATGAATGCAGCAGAGAAAATCCGATAAATCCTATTATCAAAATGAATTACAAAAACAAAACACAATGACAGTGAAATAGAGAGCAATTCTTAAATAATTCATTCAGGGCTTGTGATGCAACCTGGATTTACCTCATCTACACCCAGAGCTGAGTGAGACATAAAGTTGGACACTTCGGGCTGATAGCATTGGTGAAGTTCGATGAGCAAATGCAGACCATTTGAAGTCATACTGCATGGTACCCATTCCATGGGTCCCAACTCTCCAGGTTTAAGCGATTCTTCCTTCAGCTAAAACATGCATGGGAAGCCCACAGTATGGTGCACCGTGTGACCGGGAAACATTTTCAAATGCATCTCAGTTTTTGTCCCCGTTTACTCGGGTTCAGAATTCCAGACCCTTTACAAACACTCTCCCCACTTGGAGAGTCAGTGCCTTTAACCTGCTGTTTGGCACAGTTTGCAATTTCTGCGCAAGAGGAATAGGAATAGGAAGAACCAATGAGAGACTAGCTGTAGGTTTCTGCACGGGCAAATTTAACGCTCATTTCCAACCAGGAAGAGGAATTAACCAAACGCTCAGCATGCCGTGCCGGAACCAGATTAGGGCCTGAAGCAATCCTGCGGGTTTGCGGCCAGCTCAAAAGAAAGCGATTTGAAGAAAGGAGCTCAGGGGCACTGTAATTCACAAACCTGCAGAGTTATAAATGACAGCTATCGTCCAAAAATATATTGAAGGAAGGCTGCGAAGAGGACTTGAAAGCGGGGCAAAATTGCAGGAACACGATTTCAGGGGTTAGACTGGAATTGCATTTAAAGCATAGGAAAAGAAGCAGAACGTCGACAATGATGCACTTGGCCAAAAAGGGCGTATGCGTTTTTACCGGAATATACGCATACGCCCTTTTTGGCCAACCAAGCAAGCATGTTAAAGAAATCTGCACTACAATGAAGTCTCTCTGCCCCCCGGTGAAAAGGGCCATCTGAAAAAAGTGTAAAATCCAGAAAGGCAGCACAGGCCATGGAGAACAGGGAGCCTTGTTATGCTCATGGGTGGGATATAAATTGCCAACAGCCACTCTGGAGAAGTGTATGGTGTTTCCTGAAACACCTAAGAAACAAAGCAACGGAGCCTACGGCACTTCCACTTATGGTCCTATAGCTTAGGGAAATTAAAATAAAAAACACACAGCCACCCCAAAGTTTCAGACGGCTCTGTTTACAAGAACCTCGTCTACGGTACAAGTTAAATATCCCAGAAAGCGAAAAATGGATAAAGAAGTTGTGGTACGTACGTACAATGGAATATCACTCACCAATGAAATCTATGTCATCTGGCCCGTCGTGGCATAATGAGTGGATTCAGGTACGATGATTCTAAGAGAAATAAGTCACACAGAAAATGAAACATCATAAGTTATCTCTAATACACCGAATTTAAACTTGGCTACACATTAACTGAATTACAAAACAGAACAGGGTCTCAAATTTAGAAAACCAACTTATGTTTGCTTAAGGGGAAAGGTGAGTTGGGGTGCTGCATAAAACCAGAGATAGAAATTAGCACAGATACCATTCCATACGTCAAATATGTAATAGTCAAGACCTACACCTTGCTCAACGAAATGGGCTAAACACCCTATATTCAACGCCTAGGAATACACCTGACTAGTAAGAAGCTTCAAACCCATGGATTTATATGTCTCCATAAGAGAATCAAGCGTGTGTACAGCTGCATGAAGGTAGCAGAGAAAATCCGATAAATACTATTATCAAAATGAATTACAAAAACAAAACACAATGACAGTGAAATAGAGAGCAATTCTTAAATAATTCATTCAGGGCTTGTGATGCAACCTGGATTTACCTCATCTACACCCAGAGCTGAGTGAGACATAAACTTGGACACTTCGGGCTGATAGCATTGGTGAGGTTCGAAGAGCAAATGCAGACCATTTGAAGTCATACTGCATGGTACCCATTCCATGGGTCCCAACTCTCCAGGTTTAAGCGATTCTTCCTTCAGCTAAAACATGCATGGGAAACCCACAGTATGGTGCACCGTGTGACCGGGAAACGTTTTCAAATGCATCTCAGTTTTCGTCCCCTTTTACTCGGGTTCACAATTCCAGACCCTTTACTAACACTCTACCCACTTGGAGAGTCAGTGCCTTTAACCTGCTGTTTGGCACAGTTTGCAATTTCTGCGCAAGATGAACAGGAATAGGGAGAACAAATGAGAGACTAGCTGTAGGTGTCTGCACGGGCAAATTTAATGCTCATTTCCCACCAGGAAGAGGAATTAACCAAACGCTCAGCATGCCGTGCCGGAACCAGATTAGGGCCTGAAGCAACCCTGCGAGTTTGCGGCCAGCTCACAAGAAAGCGATTTGAAGAAAGGAGCTCCGGGGCACTCTAATTCACAAACCTGCAGAGTTATAAATGACAGCTATCGTCCAAAAATATATTGAAGGAAGCCTGCGAAGAGGACTTGAAAGCGGGGCAGAATTGCAGGAAAACGATTTCAGGGGGTAGACTGGAATTGCATTTAAAGCATAGGAAAAGAGGCAGAACGTCGACAATGATGCACTTGGCCAAAAAGAGCGTATGCGTTTTTTCCTGAATATATTCAGGAAAAAACGCATACGCTCTTTTTGGCCAACCAAGCAACCATGTTAAAGAAATCTGCACTACAATGAAGTCTCACTGCCCCCCGGTCAAAAGGGCCATCTGAAAAAAGTGTAAAATCCAGAAACGCAGCACAGGCCATGGAGAACAGGGAGCCTTGTTATGCTCATGGGTGGGATGTAAATTGCCAACAGCCACTCTGGAGAAGTGTATGGTGTTTCCTGAAACACCGAAAAAACAAAGCAACGGAGCCTACGGCACTTCCACTTATGGTCCTATAGCTTAGGGAAATTAAAATAAAAAACACACAGCCACCCCAAAGTTTCAGACGGCTCTGTTTACAAGAACCTCGTCTACGGTACAAGTTAAATATCCCAGAAAGCGAAAAATGGATAAAGAATTTGTGGTACGTACGTACAATGGAATATCACTCACCAATGAAATCTATGTCATCTGGCCCGTCGTGGCATAATGAGTGGATTCAGGTACGATGATTCTAAGTGAAAAAAGTCACACAGAAAATGAAACATCATAAGATATCACTAATACACCGAATGTAATCTTGGCTACACATGAACTGAATTACAAAACAGAACAGGGTCTCAAATTTAGAAATCCAACTAATGTTTGCTTAAGGGGAAAGGTGAGTTGGGGTGCTGCATAAAACGAGAGATAGAAATTAGCACAGATACCATTCCATACGTCAAATATGTAATAGTCAAGACCTACCCCTTGCTCAACGAAATGGGCTAAACACCCTATATTCAAAGCCTAGGAATACACCTGACTACTAAGACTCTTCAAACCCATGGATTTACATGTCTCCATAAGAGAATCAAGCGTGTGTACAGCTGCATGAAGGCAGCAGAGAAAATCCGATAAATCCTATTATCAAAATGAATTACAAAAACAAAACACAATGACAGTGAAATAGAGAGCAATTCTTAAATTATTCATTCAGGGCTTGTGATGCAACCTGGATTTACCTCATCTAAACCCAGAGCTGAGTGAGACATAAGGTTGGACCCTTCGGGCTGATAGCATTGGTGAGGTTCGATGAGCAAATGCAGACCTTTTGAAGTCATAATACATGGTACACATTCCATGGGTCCCAACTCTCCAGGTTTAAGCGATTCTTCCTTCAGCTAAACCATGCATGGGAAACCCACAGTATGGTGCACCATGTGACCGGGAAACGTTATCAAATGCATCTCAGTTTTTGTCCTCTTTTACTCGGGTTCACAATTCCAGACCCTTTACTAACACTCTCCCCACTTGGAGAGTCAGTGCCTTTAACCTCCTGTTTCGCACACTTTGCAATTTCTGCGCAAGATGAACAGGAATAGGGAGAACCAATGAGTGACTAGCTGTAGGTGTCTGCAGGGGCTAATTTAACGCTCATTTCCAACCAGGAAGAGGATTTAACCAAACGCTCAGCATGCCGGGCCGGAACCTGATTAAGGTCTGAAGCAATCCTGCGGGTTTGCGGACAGCTCACAAGAAAGCGATTTGAAGAAAGGAGCTCAGGGGCACTGTAATTCACAAACCTGCAGAGTTATAAATGACAGCTATCGTCCAAAAATATATTGAAGGAAGGCTGCGAAGAGGACTTGAAAGCGGGGCAGAATTTCAGGAAAACGATTTCATGGGGTAGACTGGAATTGCATTTAAAGCATAGGAAAAGAGGCAGAACGTCGACAATGATGCACTTGGCCAAAAAGGGCGTATGCGTTTTTTCCTGAATATATTCAGGAAAAAACGCATACGCCCTTTTTGGCCAACCAAGCAAGCATGTTAAAGAAATCTGCACTACAATGAAGTCTCATGCCCCCCGGTAAAAACGGCCATCTGAAAAAAGTGTAACATCCAGAAATGCAGCACAGGCCATGGAGAACAGGGAGCCTTGTTATGCTGATGGGTGGGATGTAAATTGCCAACAGCCACTCTGCAGAAGTGTATGGTGTTTCCTGAAACACCTAAAAAACAAAGCAACAGAGCCTACGGCACTTCCACTTATGGTCCTATAGCTTAGGGAAATTAAAATAAAAAACACACAGCCACCCCAAAGTTTCAGACGGCTCTCTTTACAAGAACCTCGTCTACGGTACAAGTTAAATATCCCAGAAAGCGAAAAATGGATAAAGAAGTTGTGGTACGTACGTACAATGGAATATCACTCACCAATGAAATCTATGTCATCTGGCCCGTCGTGGCATAATGAGTGGATTCAGGTACGATGATTCTAAGAGAAATAAGTCACACAGAAAATGAAACATCATAAGATATCACTAATACACCGAATGTAATCTTGGCTACACATGAACTGAATTACAAAACAGAACAGGGTCTCAAATTTAGAAAACCAACTTATGTTTGCTTAAGGGGAAAGGTGAGTTGGGGTGCTGCATAAAACCAGAGATAGAAATTAGCACAGATACCATTCCATACGTCATATATGTAATAGTCAAGGGGGCTTCCCTGGTGGCGCACTGGTTGAGAGTTCGCCTGCCGATGCAGGGGACGCGGGTTCGTGCCCCGGTACGAGAGGATCCCACATGCCGCGGAGCTACTGGCCCCGTGAGTCATGGCCGTTGAGCCTGCGCGTCCGGAGCCTGTGCTCCGCAACGGGAGAGGCCACAACACTGAGAGGCCCGCGTACAGCAAAAAAAAAAAAAAAAATATGTAATAGTCAAGACCTACCCCTTGCTCAACGAAATGGGCTAAACACCCTATATTCAACGCCTAGGAATACACCTGACTAGTAAGAAGCTTCAAACCCATGGATTTATATGTCTCCATAAGAGAATCAAGCATGTGTACAGCTGCATGAAGGCAGCAGAGAAAATCCGATAAATCCTATTATCAAAATGAATTACAAAAACAAAACACAATGACAGTGAAAGAGAGAACAATTCTTAAATTATTCATTCAGGGCTTGTGATGCAACCTGGATTTACCTCATCTACACCCAGAGCTGAGTGAGACATAAGGTTGGAC
Source organism: Delphinapterus leucas (assembly GCF_059928025.1). NCBI lineage: Eukaryota > Metazoa > Chordata > Mammalia > Artiodactyla > Monodontidae > Delphinapterus > Delphinapterus leucas. Next base: position 561,109 of record NW_028322236.1, on the reverse strand, counting down.
ACTTCGGGGTGATACCACTGGTGAGGTTCGATGAGCAAATGCAGACCATTTGAAGTCATACTGCATGGTACCCATTCCATGGGTCCCAACTCTCCAGGTTTAAGCGATTCTTCCTTCAGCTAAAGCATGCATGGGAAGCCCACAGTATGGTGCACCGTGTGACCAGGAAACGTTTTCAAAGGCATCTCAATTTTCGTCCCCTTTTACTCGGGTTCACAATTCCAGACCCTTTTCTAACACTCTCCAGACTTGGAGAGTCAGTGCCTTTAACCTCCTGTTTGGCACAGTTTGCAATTTCTGCGCAAGATGAACAGGAATAGGGAGAACCAATGAGAGACTAGCTGTAGGTGTCTGCACGGGCAAATTTAACGCACATTTCCCACCAGAAAGACGAATTAACCAAAGGCTCAGCATGCCGTGCCGGAACAAGATTAGGGCCTGAAGCAATCCTGCGGGTTTGCGGCCAGCTCACAAGAAAGCGATTTGAAGAAAGGAGCTCAGGGGCACTGTAATTCACAAACCTGCAGAGTTATAAATGACAGCTATCGTCCAAAAATATATTGAAGGAAGGCTGCGAAGAGGACTTGAAAGCGGGGCAGAATTGCAGGAAAACGATTTCAGGGGGTAGACTGGAATTGCATTTAAAGCATAGGAAAAGAGGCAGGACGTCGACAATGATGCACTTGGCCAAAAAGGGCGTATGCGTTTTTTCCTGAATATATTCAGGAAAAAACGCATACGCCCTTCTTGGCCAACCAAGCAAGCATGTTAAAGAAATCTGCACTACAATGAAGTCTCACTGCCCCCCGGTCAAAAGGGCCATGTGAAAAAAGTGTAAAATCCAGAAATGCAGCACAGGCCATGGAGAACGGGGAGCCTTGTTATGCTGATGGGTGGGATGTAAATTGCCAACAGCCACTCTGGAGAAGTGTATGGTGTTTCCTGAAACACCTAAAAAACAAAGCAACGGAGCCTACGGCACTTCCACTTATGGTCCTATAGCTTAGGGAAATTAAAATCAAAAACACACAGCCACCCCAAAGTTTCAGACGGCTCTGTTTACAAGAATCTCGTCTGCGGTACAAGTTAAATATCCCAGAAAGCGAAAAATGGATAAAGAAGTTGTGGTACGTACGTACAATGGAATATCAGTCACCAAGGAAATCTATGTCATCTGGCCCGTCGTGGCATAATGAGTGGATTCAGGTACGATGATTCTAAGTGAAATAAGTCACACAGAAAATGAAACATCATAAGTTATCTCTAATACACCGAATGTAATCTTGGCTACACATGAACTGAATTACAAAACAGAACAGGGTCTCAAATTTAGAAAACCAACTTATGTTTGCTTAAGGGGAAAGGTGAGTTGGGGTGCTGCATAAAACCAGAGATAGAAATTAGCACAGATACCATTCCATACGTCAAATATGTAATAGTCAAGACCTACCCCTTGCTCAACGAAATGGGCTAAACACCCTATATTCAACGCCTAGGAATACACCTGACTAGTAAGAATCTTCAAACCCATGGATTTATATGTCTCCATAAGAGAATCAAGCGTGTGTACAGCTGCATGAATGCAGCAGAGAAAATCCGATAAATCCTATTATCAAAATGAATTACAAAAACAAAACACAATGACAGTGAAATAGAGAGCAATTCTTAAATAATTCATTCAGGGCTTGTGATGCAACATGGATTTACCTCATCTACACCCAGAGCTGAGTGAGACATAAAGTTGGACACTTCGGGCTGATAGCATTGGTGAGGTTCGATGAGCAAATGCAGACCATTTGAAGTCATACTGCATGGTACCCATTCCATGGGTCCCAACTCTCCAGGTTTAAGCGATGCTTCCTTCAGCTAAAACATGCATGGGAAACCCACAGTATGGTGCACCGTGTGACCGGGAAACGTTTTCAAATGCATCTCAGTTTTCGTCCCCTTTTACTCGGGTTCACAATTCCAGACCCTTTACAAACACTCTCCCCACTTGGAGAGTCAGTGCCTTTAACTTGCTGTTTGGCACAGTTTGCAATTTCTGCGCAAGATGAACAGGAATAGGGAGAAACAATGAGAGACTAGCTGTAGTTGTCTGCACGGGCAAAATTAACGCTCATTTCAAACCAGGAAGAGAAATTAACCAAACGCTCAGCATGCCGTGCCGGAACCAGATTAGGGCCTGAAGCAATCCTGCGGGTTTGCGGCCAGCTCACAAGAAAGCGATTTGAAGAAAGGAGCTCAGGGGCACTGTAATTCACAAACCTGCAGAGTTATAAATGACAGCTATCGTCCAAAAATATATTGAAGGAAGGCTGCGAAGAGGACTTGAAAGCGGGGCAGAATTTCAGGAAAACGATTTCAGGGGGTAGACTGGAATTGCATTTAAAGCATAGGAAAAGAGGCAGAACGTCGACAATGATGCACTTGGCCAAAAAGAGCGTATGCGTTTTTTCCTGAATATATTCAGGAAAAAACGCATACGCCGTTTTTGGCCAACCAAGCAAGCATGTTAAAGAAATCTGCACTACAATGAAGTCTCACTGCCCCCCGGTCAAAAGGGCCATCTGAAAAAAGTGTAAAATCCAGAAATGCAGCACACGCAATGGAGAACAGGGAGCCTTGTTATGCTGATGGGTGGGATGTAAATTGCCAACAGCCACTCTGCAGAAGTGTATGGTGTTTCCTGAAACACCTAAAAAACAAACAACGGAGCCTACGGCACTTCCACTTATGGTCCTATAGCTTAGGGAAATTAAAATAAAAAACACACAGCCACCCCAAAGTTTCAGACGGCTCTGTTTACAAGAACCTCTTCTACGGTACAAGTTAAATATCCCAGAAAGCGAAAAATGGATAAAGAATTTGTGGTACGTACGTACAATGGAATATCACTCACCAATGAAATCTATGTCATCTGGCCCGTCGTGGCATAATGAGTGGATTCAGGTACGATGATTCTAAGAGAAATAAGTCACACAGAAAATGAAACATCATAAGATATCAGTAATACACCGAATGTAATCTTGGCTACACATGAACTGAATTACAAAACAGAACAGGGTCTCAATTTAGAAAACCAACTTATGTTTGCTTAAGGGGAAAGGGGAGTTGGGGTGCTGCATAAAACCAGAGATAGAAATTAGCACAGATACTATTCCATACGTCATATATGTAATAGTCAAGGGGGCTTCCCTGGTGGCGCACTGGTTGAGAGACCGCCTGCCGATGCAGGGGACGCGGGTTCGTGCCCCGGTCCGAGAGGATCCCACATGCCGTGGAGCTACCTGTCCCGTCAGTCATGGCTGTTGAGCCTGCGCGTCCGGAGCCTGTGCTCCGCAACGGGAGAGGCTACAACACTGAGAGGCCCGCGTACAGCAAAAAAAAAAAAAAAAAATATGTAATAGTCAAGACCTACCCCTTGCTCAACGAAATGGGCTAAACACCCTATATTCAACGCCTAGGAATACACCTGACTAGTAAGAAGCTTCAAACCCATGGATTTATATGTCTCCATAAGAGAATCAAGCGTGTGTACAGCTGCATGAATGCAGCAGAGAAAATCCGATAAATCCTATTATCAAAATGAATTACAAAAACAAAACACAATGACAGTGAAATAGAGAGCAATTCTTAAATAATTCATTCAGGGCTTGTGATGCAACCTGGATTTACCTCATCTACACCCAGAGCTGAGTGAGACATAAAGTTGGACACTTCGGGCTGATAGCATTGGTGAAGTTCGATGAGCAAATGCAGACCATTTGAAGTCATACTGCATGGTACCCATTCCATGGGTCCCAACTCTCCAGGTTTAAGCGATTCTTCCTTCAGCTAAAACATGCATGGGAAGCCCACAGTATGGTGCACCGTGTGACCGGGAAACATTTTCAAATGCATCTCAGTTTTTGTCCCCGTTTACTCGGGTTCAGAATTCCAGACCCTTTACAAACACTCTCCCCACTTGGAGAGTCAGTGCCTTTAACCTGCTGTTTGGCACAGTTTGCAATTTCTGCGCAAGAGGAATAGGAATAGGAAGAACCAATGAGAGACTAGCTGTAGGTTTCTGCACGGGCAAATTTAACGCTCATTTCCAACCAGGAAGAGGAATTAACCAAACGCTCAGCATGCCGTGCCGGAAACAGATTAGGGCCTGAAGCAATCCTGCGGGTTTGCGGCCAGCTCAAAAGAAAGCGATTTGAAGAAAGGAGCTCAGGGGCACTGTAATTCACAAACCTGCAGAGCTATAAATGACAGCTATCGTCCAAAAATATATTGAAGGAAGGCTGCGAAGAGGACTTGAAAGCGGGGCAAAATTGCAGGAAAACGATTTCAGGGGTTAGACTGGAATTGCATTTAAAGCATAGGAAAAGAAGCAGAACGTCGACAATGATGCACTTGGCCAAAAAGGGCGTATGCGTTTTTTCCGGAATATACGCATACGCCCTTTTTGGCCAACCAAGCAAGCATGTTAAAGAAATCTGCACTACAATGAAGTCTCTCTGCCCATCGGTCAAAAGGGCCATCTGAAAAAAGTGTAAAATCCAGAAAGGCAGCACAGGCCATGGAGAACAGGGAGCCTTGTTATGCTCATGGGTGGGATATAAATTGCCAACAGCCACTCTGGAGAAGTGTATGGTGTTTCCTGAAACACCTAAGAAACAAAGCAACGGAGCCTACGGCACTTCCGCTTATGGTCCTATAGCTTAGGGAAATTAAAATAAAAAACACACAGCCACCCCAAAGTTTCAGACGGCTCTGTTTACAAGAACCTCGTCTACGGTACAAGTTAAATATCCCAGAAAGCGAAAAATGGATAAAGAAGTTGTGGTACGTACGTACAATGGAATATCACTCACCAATGAAATCTATGTCATCTGGCCCGTCGTGGCATAATGAGTGGATTCAGGTACGATGATTCTAAGAGAAATAAGTCACACAGAAAATGAAACATCATAAGTTATCTCTAATACACCGAATGTAATCTTGGCTACACATTAACTGAATTACAAAACAGAACAGGGTCTCAAATTTAGAAAACCAACTTATGTTTGCTTAAGGGGAAAGGTGAGTTGGGGTGCTGCATAAAACCAGAGATAGAAATTAGCACAGATACCATTCCATATGTCAAATATGTAATAGTCAAGACCTACACCTTGCTCAACGAAATGGGCTAAACACCCTATATTCAACGCCTAGGAATACACCTGACTAGTAAGAAGCTTCAAACCCATGGATTTATATGTCTCCATAAGAGAATCAAGCGTGTGTACAGCTGCATGAAGGTAGCAGAGAAAATCCGATAAATCCTATTATCAAAATGAATTACAAAAACAAAACACAATGACAGTGAAATAGAGAGCAATTCTTAAATAATTCATTCAGGGCTTGTGATGCAACCTGGATTTACCTCATCTACACCCAGAGCTGAGTGAGACATAAAGTTGGACACTTCGGGCTGATAGCATTGGTGAGGTTCGAAGAGCAAATGCAGACCATTTGAAGTCATACTGCATGGTACCCATTCCATGGGTCCCAACTCTCCAGGTTTAAGCGATTCTTCCTTCAGCTAAAACATGCATGGGAAACCCACAGTATGGTGCACCGTGTGACCGGGAAACGTTTTCAAATGCATCTCAGTTTTCGTCCCCTTTTACTCGGGTTCACAATTCCAGACCCTTTACTAACACTCTACCCACTTGGAGAGTCAGTGCCTTTAACCTGCTGTTTGGCACAGTTTGCAATTTCTGCGCAAGATGAACAGGAATAGGGAGAACCAATGAGAGACTAGCTGTAGGTGTCTGCACGGGCAAATTTAACGCTCATTTCCCACCAGGAAGAGGAATTAACCAAACGCTCAGCATGCCGTGCCGGAACCAGATTAGGGCCTGAAGCAACCCTGCGAGTTTGCGGCCAGCTCACAAGAAAGCGATTTGAAGAAAGGAGCTCCGGGGCACTCTAATTCACAAACCTGCAGAGTTATAAATGACAGCTATCGTCCAAAAATATATTGAAGGAAGCCTGCGAAGAGGACTTGAAAGCGGGGCAGAATTGCAGCAAAACGATTTCAGGGGGTAGACTGGAATTGCATTTAAAGCATAGGAAAAGAGGCAGAACGTCGACAATGATGCACTTGGCCAAAAAGGGTGTATGCGTTTTTTCCTGAATATATTCAGGAAAAAACGCATACGCCCTTTTTGGCCAACCAAGCAAGCATGTTAAAGAAATCTGCACTACAATGAAGTCTCACTGCCCCCCGGTCAAAAGGGACATCTGAAAAAAGTGTAAAATCCAGAAAGGCAGCACAGGCCATGGAGAACAGGGAGCCTTGTTATGCTGATGGGTGGGATGTAAATTGCCAACAGCCACTCTGGAGAAGTGTATGGTGTTTCCTGAAACACCTAAAAAACAAAGCAACAGAGCCTACGGCACTTCCACTTATGGTCCTATAGCTTAGGGAAATTTAAATCAAAAACACACAGCCAAGCCAAAGTTTCAGATGGCTCTGTTTACAAGAACCTCTTCTACGGTACAAGTTAAATATCCCAGAAAGCGAAAAATGGATAAAGAAGTTGTGGTACGTACGTACAATGGAATATCAGTCACGAAGGAAAGCTATGTCATCTGGCCCGTCGTGGTGTAATGAGTGGATTCAGGTACGATGATTCTAAGTGAAATAAGTCACACAGAAAATGAAACATCATAAGATATCACTAACACACCGAATGTAATCTTGGCTACACATGAACTGAATTACAAAACAGAACAGGGTCTCAAATTTAGAAAACCAACTTATGTTTGCTTAAGGGGAAAGGTGAGTTGGGGTGCTGCATAAAACCAGAGATAGAAATTAGCACAGATACCATTCCATACGTCAAATATGTAATAGTCAAGACCTACCCCTTGCTCAACGAAATGGGCTAAACACCCTATATTCAACGCCTAGGAATACACCTGACTAGTAAGAATCTTCAAACCCATCGATTTATATGTCTCCATAAGAGAATCAAGCATGTGTACAGCTGCATGAAGGCAGCAGAGAAAATCCGATAAATCCTATTATCAAAATGAATTACAAAAACAAAACACAATGACAGTGAAATAGAGAACAATTCTTAAATAATTCATTCAGGGCTTGTGATGCAACCTGGATTTACCTCATCTACACCCAGAGCTGAGTGAGACATAAGGTTGGACACTTCGGGGTGATACCACTGGTGAGGTTCGATGAGCAAATGCAGACCATTTGAAGTCATACTGCATGGTACCCATTCCATGGGTCCCAACTCTCCAGGTTTAAGCGATTCTTCCTTCAGCTAAAGCATGCATGGGAAGCCCACAGTATGGTGCACCGTGTGACCAGGAAACGTTTTCAAAGGCATCTCAATTTTCGTCCCCTTTTACTCGGGTTCACAATTCCAGACCCTTTTCTAACACTCTGCAGACTTGGAGAGTCAGTGCCTTTAACCTCCTGTTTGGCACAGTTTGCAATTTCTGCGCAAGATGAACAGGAATAGGGAGAACCAATGAGAGACTAGCTGTAGGTGTCTGCACGGGCAAATTTAACGCACATTTCCCACCAGAAAGACGAATTAACCAAAGGCTCAGCATGCCGTGCCGGAACAAGATTAGGGCCTGAAGCAAACCTGCGGGTTTGCGGCCAGCTCACAAGAAAGCGATTTGAAGAAAGGAGCTCAGGGGCACTGTAATTCACAAACCTGCAGAGTTATAAATGACAGCTATCGTCCAAAAATATATTGAAGGAAGGCTGCGAAGAGGACTTGAAAGCGGGGCAGAATTGCAGGAAAACGATTTCAGGGGGTAGACTGGAATTGCATTTAAAGCATAGGAAAAGAGGCAGGACGTCGACAATGATGCACTTGGCCAAAAAGGGCGTATGCGTTTTTTCCTGAATATATTCAGGAAAAAACGCATACGCCCTTTTTGGCCAACCAAGCAAGCATGTTAAAGAAATCTGCACTACAATGAAGTCTCACTGCCCCCCGGTCAAAAGGGCCATGTGAAAAAAGTGTAAAATCCAGAAAGGCAGCACAGGCCATGGAGAACGGGGAGCCTTGTTATGCTGATGGGTGGGATGTAAATTGCCAACAGCCACTCTGGAGAAGTGTATGGTGTTTCCTGAAACACCTAAAAAACAAAGCAACGGAGCCTACGGCACTTCCACTTATGGTCCTATAGCTTAGGGAAATTAAAATCAAAAACACACAGCCACCCCAAAGTTTCGGACGGCTCTGTTTACAAGAACCTCGTCTGCGGTACAAGTTAAATATCCCAGAAAGCGAAAAATGGATAAAGAAGTTGTGGTACGTACGTACAATGGAATATCACTCACCAAGGAAATCTATGTCATCTGGCCCGTCGTGGCATAATGAGTGGATTCAGGTACGATGATTCTAAGTGAAATAAGTCACACAGAAAATGAAACATCATAAGTTATCTCTAATACACCGAATGTAATCTTGGCTACACATGAACTGAATTACAAAACAGAACAGGGTCTCAAATTTAGAAAACCAACTTATGTTTGCTTAAGGGGAAAGGTGAGTTGGGGTGCTGCATAAAACCAGAGATAGAAATTATCACAGATACCATTCCATACGTCAAATATGTAATAGTCAAGACCTACCCCTTGCTCAACGAAATGGGCTAAACACCCTATATTCAACGCCTAGGAATACACCTGACTAGTAAGAAGCTTCAAACCCATGGATTTATATGTCTCCATAAGAGAATCAAGCGTGTGTACAGCTGCATGAATGCAGCAGAGAAAATCCGATAAATCCTATTATCAAAATGAATTACAAAAACAAAACACAATGACAGTGAAATAGAGAGCAATTCTTAAATAATTCATTCAGGGCTTGTGATGCAACCTGGATTTACCTCATCTACACCCAGAGCTGAGTGAGACATAAAGTTGGACACTTCGGGCTGATAGCATTGGTGAGGTTCGATGAGCAAATGCAGACCATTTGAAGTCATACTGCATGGTACCCATTCCATGGGTCCCAACTCTCCAGGTTTAAGCAATGCTTCCTTCAGCTAAAACATGCATGGGAAACCCACAGTATGGTGCACCGTGTGACCGGGAAACGTTTTCAAATGCATCTCAGTTTTTGTCCCCGTTTACTCGGGTTCAGAATTCCAGACCCTTTACAAACACTCTCCCCACTTGGAGAGTCAGTGCCTTTAACCTGCTGTTTGGCACAGTTTGCAATTTCTGCGCAAGAGGAATAGGAATAGGAAGAACCAATGAGAGACTAGCTGTAGGTTTCTGCACGGGCAAATTTAACGCTCATTTCCAACCAGGAAGAGGAATTAACCAAACGCTCAGCATGCCGTGCCGGAACCAGATTAGGGCCTGAAGCAATCCTGCGGGTTTGCGGCCAGCTCAAAAGAAAGCGATTTGAAGAAAGGAGCTCAGGGGCACTGTAATTCACAAACCTGCAGAGCTATAAATGACAGCTATCGTCCAAAAATATATTGAAGGAAGGCTGCGAAGAGGACTTGAAAGCGGGGCAAAATTGCAGGAAAACGATTTCAGGGGTTAGACTGGAATTGCATTTAAAGCATAGGAAAAGAAGCAGAACGTCGACAATGATGCACTTGGCCAAAAAGGGCGTATGCGTTTTTTCCGGAATATACGCATACGCCCTTTTTGGCCAACCAAGCAAGCATGTTAAAGAAATCTGCACTACAATGAAGTCTCTCTGCCCATCGGTCAAAAGGGCCATCTGAAAAAAGTGTAAAATCCAGAAAGGCAGCACAGGCCATGGAGAACAGGGAGCCTTGTTATGCTCATGGGTGGGATATAAATTGCCAACAGCCACTCTGGAGAAGTGTATGGTGTTTCCTGAAACACCTAAGAAACAAAGCAACGGAGCCTACGGCACTTCCGCTTATGGTCCTATAGCTTAGGGAAATTAAAATAAAAAACACACAGCCACCCCAAAGTTTCAGACGGCTCTGTTTACAAGAACCTCGTCTACGGTACAAGTTAAATATCCCAGAAAGCGAAAAATGGATAAAGAAGTTGTGGTACGTACGTACAATGGAATATCACTCACCAATGAAATCTATGTCATCTGGCCCGTCGTGGCATAATGAGTGGATTCAGGTACGATGATTCTAAGAGAAATAAGTCACACAGAAAATGAAACATCATAAGTTATCTCTAATACACCGAATGTAATCTTGGCTACACATGAACTGAATTACAAAACAGAACAGGGTCTCAAATTTAGAAAACCAACTTATGTTTGCTTAAGGGGAAAGGTGAGTTGGGGTGCTGCATAAAACCAGAGATAGAAATTAGCACAGATACCATTCCATACGTCAAATATGTAATAGTCAAGACCTACACCTTGCTCAACGAAATGGGCTAAACACCCTATATTCAACGCCTAGGAATACACCTGACTAGTAAGAAGCTTCAAACCCATGGATTTATATGTCTCCATAAGAGAATCAAGCGTGTGTACAGCTGCATGAAGGTAGCAGAGAAAATCCGATAAATCCTATTATCAAAATGAATTACAAAAACAAAACACAATGACAGTGAAATAGAGAGCAATTCTTAAATAATTCATTCAGGGCTTGTGATGCAACCTGGATTTACCTCATCTACACCCAGAGCTGAGTGAGACATAAAGTTGGACACTTCGGGCTGATAGCATTGGTGAGGTTCGAAGAGCAAATGCAGACCATTTGAAGTCATACTGCATGGTACCCATTCCATGGGTCCCAACTCTCCAGGTTTAAGCGATTCTTCCTTCAGCTAAAACATGCATGGGAAACCCACAGTATGGTGCACCGTGTGACCGGGAAACGTTTTCAAATGCATCTCAGTTTTCGTCCCCTTTTACTCGGGTTCACAATTCCAGACCCTTTACTAACACTCTACCCACTTGGAGAGTCAGTGCCTTTAACCTGCTGTTTGGCACAGTTTGCAATTTCTGCGCAAGATGAACAGGAATAGGGAGAACAAATGAGAGACTAGCTGTAGGTGTCTGCACGGACAAATTTAATGCTCATTTCCCACCAGGAAGAGGAATTAACCAAACGCTCAGCATGCCGTGCCGGAACCAGATTAGGGCCTGAAGCAACCCTGCGAGTTTGCGGCCAGCTCACAAGAAAGCGATTTGAAGAAAGAAGCTCCGGGGCACTCTAATTCACAAACCTGCAGAGTTATAAATGACAGCTATCGTCCAAAAATATATTGAAGGAAGCCTGCGAAGAGGACTTGAAAGCGGGGCAGAATTGCAGGAAAACGATTTCAGGGGGTAGACTGGAATTGCATTTAAAGCATAGGAAAAGAGGCAGAACGTCGACAATGATGCACTTGGCCAAAAAGGGCGTATGCGTTTTTTCCTGAATATATTCAGGAAAAAACGCATACGCCCTTTTTGGCCAACCAAGCAAGCATGTTAAAGAAATCTGCACTACAATGAAGTCTCACTGCCCCCCGGTCAAAAGGGCCATCTGAAAAAAGTGTAAAATCCAGAAAGGCAGCACAGGCCATGGAGAACAGGGAGCCTTGTTATGCTGATGGGCGGGATGTAAATTGCCAACAGCCACTCTGGAGAAGTGTATGGTATTTCCTGAAACACCTAAAAAACAAAGCAACAGAGCCTACGGCACTTCCACTTATGGTCCTATAGCTTAGGGAAATTTAAATCAAAAACACACAGCCAAGCCAAAGTTTCAGATGGCTCTGTTTACAAGAACCTCTTCTACGGTACAAGTTAAATATCCCAGAAAGCGAAAAATGGATAAAGAAGTTGTGGTACGTACGTACAATGGAATATCAGTCACCAAGGAAAGCTATGTCATCTGGCCCGTCGTGGTGTAATGAGTGGATTCAGGTACGATGATTCTAAGTGAAATAAGTCACACAGAAAATGAAACATCATAAGATATCACTAACACACCGAATGTAATCTTGGCTACACATGAACTGAATTACAAAACAGAACAGGGTCTCAAATTTAGAAAACCAACTTATGTTTGCTTAAGGGGAAAGGTGAGTTGGGGTGCTGCATAAAACCAGAGATAGAAATTAGCACAGATACCATTCCATACGTCAAATATGTAATAGTCAAGACCTACCCCTTGCTCAACGAAATGGGCTAAACACCCTATATTCAACGCCTAGGAATACACCTGACTAGTAAGAAGCTTCAAACCCATGGATTTATATGTCTCCATAAGAGAATCAAGCGTGTGTACAGCTGCATGAATGCAGCAGAGAAAATCCGATAAATCCTATTATCAAAATGAATTACAAAAACAAAACACAATGACAGTGAAATAGAGAGCAATTCTTAAATAATTCATTCAGGGCTTGTGATGCAACCTGGATTTACCTCATCTACACCCAGAGCTGAGTGAGACATAAAGTTGGACACTTCGGGCTGATAGCATTGGTGAGGTTCGATGAGCAAATGCAGACCATTTGAAGTCATACTGCATGGTACCCATTCCATGGGTCCCAACTCTCCAGGTTTAAGCGATTCTTCCTTCAGCTAAAACATGCATGGGAAACCCACAGTATGGTGCACCATGTGACCGGGAAACGTTTTCAAATGCATCTCAGTTTTCGTCCCCTTTTACTCGGGTTCACAATTCCAGACCCTTTACTAACACTCTCCCCACTTGGAGAGTCAGTGCCTTTAACCTCCTGTTTGGCACAGTTTGCAATTTCTGCGCAAGATGAACAGGAATAGGGAGAACCAATGAGAGACTAGCTGTAGGTGTCTGCACGGGCAAATTTAACGCTCATTTCCCACCAGGAAGAGGAATTAACCGAAGGCTCAGCATGCTGTGCCAGAACCAGATTAGGGCCTGAAGCAATCCTGAGGGTTTGCGGCCAGCTCACAAGAAAGCGATTTGAAGAAAGGAGCTCCGGCGCACTGTAATTCAAAACCTGCAGTGTTGTAAATGACAGCTATCGTCCAAAAATATATTGAAGGAAGGCTGCGAAGAGGACTTGAAAGCGGGGCAGAATTTCAGGAAAACGATTTCATGGGGTAGACTGGAATTGCATTTAAAGCATAGGAAAAGAGGCAGAACGTCGACAATGATGCACTTGGCCAAAAAGAGCGTATGCGTTTTTTCCTGAATATATTCAGGAAAAAACGCATACGCTCTTTTTGGCCAACCAAGCAACCATGTTAAAGAAATCTGCACTACAATGAAGTCTCACTGCCCCCCGGTCAAAAGGGCCATTTGAAAAAAGTGTAAAATCCAGAAATGCAGCACAGGCCATGGAGAACAGGGAGCCTTGTTATGCTCATGGGTGGGATGTAAATTGCCAACAGCCACTCTGGAGAAGTGTATGGTGTTTCCTGAAACACCTAAAAAACAAAGCAACGGAGCCTACGGCACTTCCACTTATGGTCCTATAGCTTAGGGAAATTAAAATCAAAAACACACAGCCACGCCAAAGTTTCAGACGGCTCTGTTTACAAGAACCTCGTCTACGGTACAAGTTAAATATCCCAGAAAGCGAAAAATGGATAAAGAAGTTGTGGTACGTACGTACAATGGAATATCACTCACCAATGAAGTCTATGTCATCTGGCCCGTCGTGGCATAATGAGTGGATTCAGGTACGATGATTCTAAGTGAAATAAGTCACACAGAAAATGAAACATCATAAGATATCACTAATACACCGAATGTAATCTTGGCTACACATGAACTGAATTACAAAACAGAACAGGGTCTCAAATTTAGAAAACCAACTTATGTTTGCTTAAGGGGAAAGGTGAGTTGGGGTGCTGCATAAAACCAGAGATAGAAATTAGCACAGATACCATTCCATACGTCAAATATGTAATAGTCAAGACCTACCCCTTGCTCAACGAAATGGGCTAAACACCCTATATTCAACGCCTAGGAATACACCTGACTAGTAAGAATCTTCAAACCCATGGATTTATATATCTCCATAAGAGAATCAAGCATGTGTACAGCTGCATGAAGGCAGCAGAGAAAATCCGATAAATCCTATTATCAAAATGAATTACAAAAACAAAACACAATGACAGTGAAATAGAGAGCAATTCTTAAATAATTCATTCAGGGCTTGTGATGCAACCTGGATTTACCTCATCTAAACCCAGAGCTGAGTGAGACCTAAGGTTGGACACTTCGGGCTGATAGCATTGGTGAGGTTCGATGAGCAAATGCAGACCATTTGAAGTCATACTACATGGTACCCATTCCATGGGTCCCAACTCTCCAGGTTTAAGCGATTCTTCCTTCAGGTAAAGCATGCATGGGAAGCCCACAGTATGGTGCACCGTGTGACCGGGAAACATTTTCAAATGCATCTCAGTTTTTGTCCCCGTTTACTCGGGTTCAGAATTCCAGACCCTTTACAAACACTCTCCCCACTTGGAGAGTCAGTGCCTTTAACCTGCTGTTTGGCACAGTTTGCAATTTCTGCGCAAGAGGAATAGGAATAGGAAGAACCAATGAGAGACTAGCTGTAGGTTTCTGCACGGGCAAATTTAACGCTCATTTCCAACCAGGAAGAGGAATTAACCAAACGCTCAGCATGCCGTGCCGGAACCAGATTAGGGCCTGAAGCAATCCTGCGGGTTTGCGGCCAGCTCAAAAGAAAGCGATTTGAAGAAAGGAGCTCAGGGGCACTGTAATTCACAAACCTGCAGAGTTATAAATGACAGCTATCGTCCAAAAATATATTGAAGGAAGGCTGCGAAGAGGACTTGAAAGCGGGGCAAAATTGCAGGAAAACGATTTCAGGGGTTAGACTGGAATTGCATTTAAAGCATAGGAAAAGAGGCAGAACGTCGACAATGATGCACTTGGCCAAAAAGGGCGTATGCGTTTTTTCCGGAATATACGCATACGCCCTTTTTGGCCAACCAAGCAAGCATGTTAAAGAAATCTGCACTACAATGAAGTCTCACTGCCCCCCGGTCAAAAGGGCCATCTGAAAAAAGTGTAAAATCCAGAAAGGCAGCACAGGCCATGGAGAACAGGGAGCCTTGTTATGCTGATGGGCGGGATGTAAATTGCCAACAGCCACTCTGGAGAAGTGTATGGTGTTTCCTGAAACACCTAAAAAACAAAGCAACGGAGCCTACGGCACTTCCACTTATGGTCCTATAGCTTAGGGAAATTAAAATAAAAAACACACAGCCACCCCAAAGTTTCAGACGGCTCTGTTTACAAGAACCTCGTCTACGGTACAAGTTAAATATCCCAGAAAGCGAAAAATGGATAAAGAAGTTGTGGTACGTACGTACAATGGAATATCACTCACCAATGAAATCTATGTCATCTGGCCCGTCGTGGCATAATGAGTGGATTCAGGTACGATGATTCTAAGAGAAATAAGTCACACAGAAAATGAAACATCATAAGTTATCTCTAATACACCGAATGTAATCTTGGCTACACATGAACTGAATTACAAAACAGAACAGGGTCTCAAATTTAGAAAACCAACTTATGTTTGCTTAAGGGGAAAGGTGAGTTGGGGTGCTGCATAAAACCAGAGATAGAAATTAGCACAGATACCATTCCATACGTCAAATATGTAATAGTCAAGACCTACCCCTTGCTCAACGAAATGGGCTAAACACCCTATATTCAACGCCTAGGAATACACCTGACTAGTAAGAAGCTTCAAACCCATGGATTTATATGTCTCCATAAGAGAATCAAGCATGTGTACAGCTGCATGAAGGTAGCAGAGAAAATCCGATAAATCCTATTATCAAAATGAATTACAAAAACAAAACACAATGACAGTGAAATAGAGAGCAATTCTTAAATAATTCATTCAGGGCTTGTGATGCAACCTGGATTTACCTCATCTACACCCAGAGCTGAGTGAGACATAAAGTTGGACACTTCGGGCTGATAGCATTGGTGAGGTTCGAAGAGCAAATGCAGACCATTTGAAGTCATACTGCATGGTACCCATTCCATGGGTCCCAACTCTCCAGGTTTAAGCGATTCTTCCTTCAGCTAAAACATGCATGGGAAACCCACAGTATGGTGCACCGTGTGACCGGGAAACGTTTTCAAATGCATCTCAGTTTTCGTCCCCTTTTACTCGGGTTCACAATTCCAGACCCTTTACTAACACTCTACCCACTTGGAGAGTCAGTGCCTTTAACCTGCTGTTTGGCACAGTTTGCAATTTCTGCGCAAGATGAACAGGAATAGGGAGAACCAATGAGAGACTAGCTGTAGGTGTCTGCACGGGCAAATTTAACGCTCATTTCCCACCAGGAAGAGGAATTAACCAAACGCTCAGCATGCCGTGCCGGAACCAGATTAGGGCCTGAAGCAACCCTGCGAGTTTGCGGCCAGCTCACAAGAAAGCGATTTGAAGAAAGGAGCTCCGGGGCACTCTAATTCACAAACCTGCAGAGTTATAAATGACAGCTATCGTCCAAAAATATATTGAAGGAAGCCTGCGAAGAGGACTTGAAAGCGGGGCAGAATTGCAGGAAAACGATTTCAGGGGTTAGACTGGAATTGCATTTAAAGCATAGGAAAAGAGGCAGAACGTCGACAATGATGCACTTGGCCAAAAAGGGCGTATGCGTTTTTTCCTGAATATACGCATACGCCCTTTTTGGCCAACCAAGCAAGCATGTTAAAGAAATCTGCACTACAATGAAGTCTCACTGCCCCCAGGTCAAAAGGGCCATCTGAAAAAAGTGTAAAATCC
This sequence comes from Delphinapterus leucas, assembly GCF_059928025.1. Taxonomy (NCBI): domain Eukaryota; kingdom Metazoa; phylum Chordata; class Mammalia; order Artiodactyla; family Monodontidae; genus Delphinapterus; species Delphinapterus leucas. The sequence continues at coordinate 544,368 of NW_028322236.1, read as the reverse complement.
AGAAAGGCAGCACAGGCCATGGAGAACAGGGAGCCTTGTTATGCTGATGGGCGGGATGTAAATTGCCAACAGCCACTCTGGAGAAGTGTATGGTGTTTCCTGAAACACCTAAAAAACAAAGCAACAGAGCCTACGGCACTTCCACTTATGGTCCTATAGCTTAGGGAAATTTAAATCAAAAACACACAGCCAAGCCAAAGTTTCAGATGGCTCTGTTTACAAGAACCTCTTCTACGGTACAAGTTAAATATCCCAGAAAGCGAAAAATGGATAAAGAAGTTGTGGTACGTACGTACAATGGAATATCACTCACCAATGAAGTCTATGTCATCTGGCCCGTCGTGGCATAATGAGTGGATTCAGGTACGATGATTCTAAGTGAAATAAGTCACACAGAAAATGAAACATCATAATATATCACTAATACACCGAATGTAATCTTGGCTACACATGAACTGAATTACAAAACAGAACAGGGTCTCAAATTTAGAAAACCAACTTATGTTTGCTTAAGGGGAAAGGTGAGTTGGGGTGCTGCATAAAACCAGAGATAGAAATTAGCACAGATACCATTCCATACGTCAAATATGTAATAGTCAAGACCTACCCCTTGCTCAACGAAATGGGCTAAACACCCTATATTCAACGCCTAGGAATACACCTGACTAGTAAGAATCTTCAAACCCATGGATTTATATGTCTCCATAAGAGAATCAAGCATGTGTACAGCTGCATGAAGGCAGCAGAGAAAATCCGATAAATCCTATTATCAAAATGAATTACAAAAACAAAACACAATGACAGTGAAATAGAGAGGAATTCTTAAATAATTCATTCAGGGCTTGTGATGCAACCTGGATTTACCTCATCTAAACCCAGAGCTGAGTGAGACCTAAGGTTGGACACTTCGGGCTGATAGCATTGGTGAGGTTCGATGAGCAAATGCAGACCATTTGAAGTCATACTACATGGTACCCATTCCATGGGTCCCAACTCTCCAGGTTTAAGCGATTCTTCCTTCAGGTAAAGCATGCATGGGAAGCCCACAGTATGGTGCACCGTGTGACCGGGAAACATTTTCAAATGCATCTCAGTTTTTGTCCCCGTTTACTCGGGTTCAGAATTCCAGACCCTTTACAAACACTCTCCCCACTTGGAGAGTCAGTGCCTTTAACCTTCTGTTTGGCACAGTTTGCAATTTCTGCGCAAGAGGAATAGGAATAGGAAGAACCAATGAGAGACTAGCTGTAGGTTTCTGCACGGGCAAATTTAACGCTCATTTCCAACCAGGAAGAGGAATTAACCAAACGCTCAGCATGCCGTGCCGGAACCAGATTAGGGCCTGAAGCAATCCTGCGGGTTTGCGGCCAGCTCAAAAGAAAGCGATTTGAAGAAAGGAGCTCAGGGGCACTGTAATTCACAAACCTGCAGAGTTATAAATGACAGCTATCGTCCAAAAATATATTGAAGGAAGGCTGCGAAGAGGACTTGAAAGCGGGGCAAAATTGCAGGAAAACGATTTCAGGGGTTAGACTGGAATTGCATTTAAAGCATAGGAAAAGAGGCAGAACGTCGACAATGATGCACTTGGCCAAAAAGGGTGTATGCGTTTTTTCCGGAATATACGCATACGCCCTTTTTGGCCAACCAAGCAAGCATGTTAAAGAAATCTGCACTACAATGAAGTCTCACTGCCCCCCGGTCAAAAGGGCCATCTGAAAAAAGTGTAAAATCCAGAAAGGCAGCACAGGCCATGGAGAACAGGGAGCCTTGTTATGCTCATGGGTGGGATGTAAATTGCCAACAGCCACTCTGGAGAAGTGTATGGTGTTTCCTGAAACACCTAAAAAACAAAGCAACGGAGCCTACGGCACTTCCACTTATGGTCCTATAGCTTAGGGAAATTAAAATAAAAAACACACAGCCACCCCAAAGTTTCAGACGGCTCTGTTTACAAGAACCTCGTCTACGGTACAAGTTAAATATCCCAGAAAGCGAAAAATGGATAAAGAAGTTGTGGTACGTACGTACAATGGAATATCACTCACCAATGAAATCTATGTCATCTGGCCCGTCGTGGCATAATGAGTGGATTCAGGTACGATGATTCTAAGAGAAATAAGTCACACAGAAAATGAAACATCATAAGTTATCTCTAATACACCGAATGTAATCTTGGCTACACATGAACTGAATTACAAAACAGAACAGGGTCTCAAATTTAGAAAACCAACTTATGTTTGCTTAAGGGGAAAGGTGAGTTGGGGTGCTGCATAAAACCAGAGATAGAAATTAGCACAGATACCATTCCATACGTCAAATATGTAATAGTCAAGACCTACCCCTTGCTCAACGAAATGGGCTAAACACCCTATATTCAACGCCTAGGAATACACCTGACTAGTAAGAAGCTTCAAACCCATGGATTTATATGTCTCCATAAGAGAATCAAGCGTGTGTACAGCTGCATGAAGGTAGCAGAGAAAATCCGATAAATCCTATTATCAAAATGAATTACAAAAACAAAACACAATGACAGTGAAATAGAGAGCAATTCTTAAATAATTCATTCAGGGCTTGTGATGCAACCTGGATTTACCTCATCTACACCCAGAGCTGAGTGAGACATAAAGTTGGACACTTCGGGCTGATAGCATTGGTGAGGTTCGAAGAGCAAATGCAGACCATTTGAAGTCATACTGCATGGTACCCATTCCATGGGTCCCAACTCTCCAGGTTTAAGCGATTCTTCCTTCAGCTAAAACATGCATGGGAAACCCACAGTATGGTGCACCGTGTGACCGGGAAACGTTTTCAAATGCATCTCAGTTTTCGTCCCCTTTTACTCGGGTTCACAATTCCAGACCCTTTACTAACACTCTACCCACTTGGAGAGTCAGTGCCTTTAACCTGCTGTTTGGCACAGTTTGCAATTTCTGCGCAAGATGAACAGGAATAGGGAGAACCAATGAGAGACTAGCTGTAGGTGTCTGCACGGGCAAATTTAACGCTCATTTCCCACCAGGAAGAGGAATTAACCAAACGCTCAGCATGCCGTGCCGGAACCAGATTAGGGCCTGAAGCAACCCTGCGAGTTTGCGGCCAGCTCACAAGAAAGCGATTTGAAGAAAGGAGCTCCGGGGCACTCTAATTCACAAACCTGCAGAGTTATAAATGACAGCTATCGTCCAAAAATATATTGAAGGAAGCCTGCGAAGAGGACTTGAAAGCGGGGCAGAATTGCAGGAAAACGATTTCAGGGGTTAGACTGGAATTGCATTTAAAGCATAGGAAAAGAGGCAGAACGTCGACAATGATGCACTTGGCCAAAAAGGGCGTATGCGTTTTTTCCTGAATATACGCATACGCCCTTTTTGGCCAACCAAGCAAGCATGTTAAAGAAATCTGCACTACAATGAAGTCTCACTGCCCCCAGGTCAAAAGGGCCATCTGAAAAAAGTGTAAAATCCAGAAAGGCAGCACAGGCCATGGAGAACAGGGAGCCTTGTTATGCTGATGGGCGGGATGTAAATTGCCAACAGCCACTCTGGAGAAGTGTATGGTGTTTCCTGAAACACCTAAAAAACAAAGCAACAGAGCCTACGGCACTTCCACTTATGGTCCTATAGCTTAGGGAAATTTAAATCAAAAACACACAGCCAAGCCAAAGTTTCAGATGGCTCTGTTTACAAGAACCTCTTCTACGGTACAAGTTAAATATCCCAGAAAGCGAAAAATGGATAAAGAAGTTGTGGTACGTACGTACAATGGAATATCACTCACCAATGAAGTCTATGTCATCTGGCCCGTCGTGGCATAATGAGTGGATTCAGGTACGATGATTCTAAGTGAAATAAGTCACACAGAAAATGAAACATCATAATATATCACTAATACACCGAATGTAATCTTGGCTACACATGAACTGAATTACAAAACAGAACAGGGTCTCAAATTTAGAAAACCAACTTATGTTTGCTTAAGGGGAAAGGTGAGTTGGGGTGCTGCATAAAACCAGAGATAGAAATTAGCACAGATACCATTCCATACGTCAAATATGTAATAGTCAAGACCTACCCCTTGCTCAACGAAATGGGCTAAACACCCTATATTCAACGCCTAGGAATACACCTGACTAGTAAGAATCTTCAAACCCATGGATTTATATGTCTCCATAAGAGAATCAAGCATGTGTACAGCTGCATGAAGGCAGCAGAGAAAATCCGATAAATCCTATTATCAAAATGAATTACAAAAACAAAACACAATGACAGTGAAATAGAGAGCAATTCTTAAATAATTCATTCAGGGCTTGTGATGCAACCTGGATTTACCTAATCTAAACACAGAGCTGAGTGAGACCTAAGGTTGGACACTTCGGGCTGATAGCATTGGTGATGTTCGATGAGCAAATGCAGACCATTTGAAGTCATACTACATGGTACCCATTCCATGGGTCCCAACTCTCCAGGTTTAAGCGATTCTTCCTTCAGGTAAAGCATGCATGGGAAGCCCACAGTATGGTGCACCGTGTGACCGGGAAACATTTTCAAATGCATCTCAGTTTTTGTCCCCGTTTACTCGGGTTCAGAATTCCAGACCCTTTACAAACACTCTCCCCACTTGGAGAGTCAGTGCCTTTAACCTTCTGTTTGGCACAGTTTGCAATTTCTGCGCAAGAGGAATAGGAATAGGAAGAACCAATGAGAGACTAGCTGTAGGTTTCTGCACGGGCAAATTTAACGCTCATTTCCAACCAGGAAGAGGAATTAACCAAACGCTCAGCATGCCGTGCCGGAACCAGATTAGGGCCTGAAGCAATCCTGCGGGTTTGCGGCCAGCTCAAAAGAAAGCGATTTGAAGAAAGGAGCTCAGGGGCACTGTAATTCACAAACCTGCAGAGTTATAAATGACAGCTATCGTCCAAAAATATATTGAAGGAAGGCTGCGAAGAGGACTTGAAAGCGGGGCAAAATTGCAGGAAAACGATTTCAGGGGTTAGACTGGAATTGCATTTAAAGCATAGGAAAAGAGGCAGAACGTCGACAATGATGCACTTGGCCAAAAAGGGCGTATGCGTTTTTTCCTGAATATACGCATACGCCCTTTTTGGCCAACCAAGCAAGCATGTTAAAGAAATCTGCACTACAAAGAAGTCTCACTGCCCCCAGGTCAAAAGGGCCATCTGAAAAAAGTGTAAAATCCAGAAAGGCAGCACAGGCCATGGAGAACAGGGAGCCTTGTTATGCTGATGGGCGGGATGTAAATTGCCAACAGCCACTCTGGAGAAGTGTATGGTGTTTCCTGAAACACCTAAAAAACAAAGCAACAGAGCCTACGGCACTTCCACTTATGGTCCTATAGCTTAGGGAAATTTAAATCAAAAACACACAGCCAAGCCAAAGTTTCAGATGGCTCTGTTTACAAGAACCTCTTCTACGGTACAAGTTAAATATCCCAGAAAGCGAAAAATGGATAAAGAAGTTGTGGTACGTACGTACAATGGAATATCAGTCACCAAGGAAAGCTATGTCATCTGGCCCGTCGTGGTGTAATGAGTGGATTCAGGTACGATGATTCTAAGTGAAATAAGTCACACAGAAAATGAAACATCATAAGATATCACTAACACACCGAATGTAATCTTGGCTACACATGAACTGAATTACAAAACAGAACAGGGTCTCAAATTTAGAAAACCAACTTATGTTTGCTTAAGGGGAAAGGTGAGTTGGGGTGCTGCATAAAACCAGAGATAGAAATTAGCACAGATACCATTCCATACGTCAAATATGTAATAGTCAAGACCTACCCCTTGCTCAACGAAATGGGCTAAACACCCTATATTCAACGCCTAGGAATACACCTGACTAGTAAGAAGCTTCAAACCCATGGATTTATATGTCTCCATAAGAGAATCAAGCGTGTGTACAGCTGCATGAATGCAGCAGAGAAAATCCGATAAATCCTATTATCAAAATGAATTACAAAAACAAAACACAATGACAGTGAAATAGAGAGCAATTCTTAAATAATTCATTCAGGGCTTGTGATGCAACCTGGATTTACCTCATCTACACCCAGAGCTGAGTGAGACATAAAGTTGGACACTTCGGGCTGATAGCATTGGTGAGGTTCGATGAGCAAATGCAGACCATTTGAAGTCATACTGCATGGTACCCATTCCATGGGTCCCAACTCTCCAGGTTTAAGCGATTCTTCCTTCAGCTAAAACATGCATGGGAAACCCACAGTATGGTGCACCATGTGACCGGGAAACGTTTTCAAATGCATCTCAGTTTTCGTCCCCTTTTACTCGGGTTCACAATTCCAGACCCTTTACTAACACTCTCCCCACTTGGAGAGTCAGTGCCTTTAACCTCCTGTTTGGCACAGTTTGCAATTTCTGCGCAAGATGAACAGGAATAGGGAGAACCAATGAGAGACTAGCTGTAGGTGTCTGCACGGGCAAATTTAACGCTCATTTCCCACCAGGAAGAGGAATTAACCGAAGGCTCAGCATGCTGTGCCAGAACCAGATTAGGGCCTGAAGCAATCCTGAGGGTTTGCGGCCAGCTCACAAGAAAGCGATTTGAAGAAAGGAGCTCCGGCGCACTGTAATTCAAAACCTGCAGTGTTGTAAATGACAGCTATCGTCCAAAAATATATTGAAGGAAGGCTGCGAAGAGGACTTGAAAGCGGGGCAGAATTTCAGGAAAACGATTTCATGGGGTAGACTGGAATTGCATTTAAAGCATAGGAAAAGAGGCAGAACGTCGACAATGATGCACTTGGCCAAAAAGAGCGTATGCGTTTTTTCCTGAATATATTCAGGAAAAAACGCATACGCTCTTTTTGGCCAACCAAGCAACCATGTTAAAGAAATCTGCACTACAATGAAGTCTCACTGCCCCCCGGTCAAAAGGGCCATTTGAAAAAAGTGTAAAATCCAGAAATGCAGCACAGGCCATGGAGAACAGGGAGCCTTGTTATGCTCATGGGTGGGATGTAAATTGCCAACAGCCACTCTGGAGAAGTGTATGGTGTTTCCTGAAACACCTAAAAAACAAAGCAACGGAGCCTACGGCACTTCCACTTATGGTCCTATAGCTTAGGGAAATTAAAATCAAAAACACACAGCCACGCCAAAGTTTCAGACGGCTCTGTTTACAAGAACCTCGTCTACGGTACAAGTTAAATATCCCAGAAAGCGAAAAATGGATAAAGAAGTTGTGGTACGTACGTACAATGGAATATCACTCACCAATGAAGTCTATGTCATCTGGCCCGTCGTGGCATAATGAGTGGATTCAGGTACGATGATTCTAAGTGAAATAAGTCACACAGAAAATGAAACATCATAAGATATCACTAATACACCGAATGTAATCTTGGCTACACATGAACTGAATTACAAAACAGAACAGGGTCTCAAATTTAGAAAACCAACTTATGTTTGCTTAAGGGGAAAGGTGAGTTGGGGTGCTGCATAAAACCAGAGATAGAAATTAGCACAGATACCATTCCATACGTCAAATATGTAATAGTCAAGACCTACCCCTTGCTCAACGAAATGGGCTAAACACCCTATATTCAACGCCTAGGAATACACCTGACTAGTAAGAATCTTCAAACCCATGGATTTATATATCTCCATAAGAGAATCAAGCATGTGTACAGCTGCATGAAGGCAGCAGAGAAAATCCGATAAATCCTATTATCAAAATGAATTACAAAAACAAAACACAATGACAGTGAAATAGAGAGCAATTCTTAAATAATTCATTCAGGGCTTGTGATGCAACCTGGATTTACCTCATCTAAACCCAGAGCTGAGTGAGACCTAAGGTTGGACACTTCGGGCTGATAGCATTGGTGAGGTTCGATGAGCAAATGCAGACCATTTGAAGTCATACTACATGGTACCCATTCCATGGGTCCCAACTCTCCAGGTTTAAGCGATTCTTCCTTCAGGTAAAGCATGCATGGGAAGCCCACAGTATGGTGCACCGTGTGACCGGGAAACATTTTCAAATGCATCTCAGTTTTTGTCCCCGTTTACTCGGGTTCAGAATTCCAGACCCTTTACAAACACTCTCCCCACTTGGAGAGTCAGTGCCTTTAACCTGCTGTTTGGCACAGTTTGCAATTTCTGCGCAAGAGGAATAGGAATAGGAAGAACCAATGAGAGACTAGCTGTAGGTTTCTGCACGGGCAAATTTAACGCTCATTTCCAACCAGGAAGAGGAATTAACCAAACGCTCAGCATGCCGTGCCGGAACCAGATTAGGGCCTGAAGCAATCCTGCGGGTTTGCGGCCAGCTCAAAAGAAAGCGATTTGAAGAAAGGAGCTCAGGGGCACTGTAATTCACAAACCTGCAGAGTTATAAATGACAGCTATCGTCCAAAAATATATTGAAGGAAGGCTGCGAAGAGGACTTGAAAGCGGGGCAAAATTGCAGGAAAACGATTTCAGGGGTTAGACTGGAATTGCATTTAAAGCATAGGAAAAGAGGCAGAACGTCGACAATGATGCACTTGGCCAAAAAGGGCGTATGCGTTTTTTCCGGAATATACGCATACGCCCTTTTTGGCCAACCAAGCAAGCATGTTAAAGAAATCTGCACTACAATGAAGTCTCACTGCCCCCCGGTCAAAAGGGCCATCTGAAAAAAGTGTAAAATCCAGAAAGGCAGCACAGGCCATGGAGAACAGGGAGCCTTGTTATGCTGATGGGCGGGATGTAAATTGCCAACAGCCACTCTGGAGAAGTGTATGGTGTTTCCTGAAACACCTAAAAAACAAAGCAACGGAGCCTACGGCACTTCCACTTATGGTCCTATAGCTTAGGGAAATTAAAATAAAAAACACACAGCCACCCCAAAGTTTCAGACGGCTCTGTTTACAAGAACCTCGTCTACGGTACAAGTTAAATATCCCAGAAAGCGAAAAATGGATAAAGAAGTTGTGGTACGTACGTACAATGGAATATCACTCACCAATGAAATCTATGTCATCTGGCCCGTCGTGGCATAATGAGTGGATTCAGGTACGATGATTCTAAGAGAAATAAGTCACACAGAAAATGAAACATCATAAGTTATCTCTAATACACCGAATGTAATCTTGGCTACACATGAACTGAATTACAAAACAGAACAGGGTCTCAAATTTAGAAAACCAACTTATGTTTGCTTAAGGGGAAAGGTGAGTTGGGGTGCTGCATAAAACCAGAGATAGAAATTAGCACAGATACCATTCCATACGTCAAATATGTAATAGTCAAGACCTACCCCTTGCTCAACGAAATGGGCTAAACACCCTATATTCAACGCCTAGGAATACACCTGACTAGTAAGAAGCTTCAAACCCATGGATTTATATGTCTCCATAAGAGAATCAAGCATGTGTACAGCTGCATGAAGGTAGCAGAGAAAATCCGATAAATCCTATTATCAAAATGAATTACAAAAACAAAACACAATGACAGTGAAATAGAGAGCAATTCTTAAATAATTCATTCAGGGCTTGTGATGCAACCTGGATTTACCTCATCTACACCCAGAGCTGAGTGAGACATAAAGTTGGACACTTCGGGCTGATAGCATTGGTGAGGTTCGAAGAGCAAATGCAGACCATTTGAAGTCATACTGCATGGTACCCATTCCATGGGTCCCAACTCTCCAGGTTTAAGCGATTCTTCCTTCAGCTAAAACATGCATGGGAAACCCACAGTATGGTGCACCGTGTGACCGGGAAACGTTTTCAAATGCATCTCAGTTTTCGTCCCCTTTTACTCGGGTTCACAATTCCAGACCCTTTACTAACACTCTACCCACTTGGAGAGTCAGTGCCTTTAACCTGCTGTTTGGCACAGTTTGCAATTTCTGCGCAAGATGAACAGGAATAGGGAGAACCAATGAGAGACTAGCTGTAGGTGTCTGCACGGGCAAATTTAACGCTCATTTCCCACCAGGAAGAGGAATTAACCAAACGCTCAGCATGCCGTGCCGGAACCAGATTAGGGCCTGAAGCAACCCTGCGAGTTTGCGGCCAGCTCACAAGAAAGCGATTTGAAGAAAGGAGCTCCGGGGCACTCTAATTCACAAACCTGCAGAGTTATAAATGACAGCTATCGTCCAAAAATATATTGAAGGAAGCCTGCGAAGAGGACTTGAAAGCGGGGCAGAATTGCAGGAAAACGATTTCAGGGGTTAGACTGGAATTGCATTTAAAGCATAGGAAAAGAGGCAGAACGTCGACAATGATGCACTTGGCCAAAAAGGGCGTATGCGTTTTTTCCTGAATATACGCATACGCCCTTTTTGGCCAACCAAGCAAGCATGTTAAAGAAATCTGCACTACAATGAAGTCTCACTGCCCCCAGGTCAAAAGGGCCATCTGAAAAAAGTGTAAAATCCAGAAAGGCAGCACAGGCCATGGAGAACAGGGAGCCTTGTTATGCTGATGGGCGGGATGTAAATTGCCAACAGCCACTCTGGAGAAGTGTATGGTGTTTCCTGAAACACCTAAAAAACAAAGCAACAGAGCCTACGGCACTTCCACTTATGGTCCTATAGCTTAGGGAAATTTAAATCAAAAACACACAGCCAAGCCAAAGTTTCAGATGGCTCTGTTTACAAGAACCTCTTCTACGGTACAAGTTAAATATCCCAGAAAGCGAAAAATGGATAAAGAAGTTGTGGTACGTACGTACAATGGAATATCACTCACCAATGAAGTCTATGTCATCTGGCCCGTCGTGGCATAATGAGTGGATTCAGGTACGATGATTCTAAGTGAAATAAGTCACACAGAAAATGAAACATCATAATATATCACTAATACACCGAATGTAATCTTGGCTACACATGAACTGAATTACAAAACAGAACAGGGTCTCAAATTTAGAAAACCAACTTATGTTTGCTTAAGGGGAAAGGTGAGTTGGGGTGCTGCATAAAACCAGAGATAGAAATTAGCACAGATACCATTCCATACGTCAAATATGTAATAGTCAAGACCTACCCCTTGCTCAACGAAATGGGCTAAACACCCTATATTCAACGCCTAGGAATACACCTGACTAGTAAGAATCTTCAAACCCATGGATTTATATGTCTCCATAAGAGAATCAAGCATGTGTACAGCTGCATGAAGGCAGCAGAGAAAATCCGATAAATCCTATTATCAAAATGAATTACAAAAAAAAAACACAATGACAGTGAAATAGAGAGGAATTCTTAAATAATTCATTCAGGGCTTGTGATGCAACCTGGATTTACCTCATCTAAACCCAGAGCTGAGTGAGACCTAAGGTTGGACACTTCGGGCTGATAGCATTGGTGAGGTTCGATGAGCAAATGCAGACCATTTGAAGTCATACTACATGGTACCCATTCCATGGGTCCCAACTCTCCAGGTTTAAGCGATTCTTCCTTCAGGTAAAGCATGCATGGGAAGCCCACAGTATGGTGCACCGTGTGACCGGGAAACATTTTCAAATGCATCTCAGTTTTTGTCCCCGTTTACTCGGGTTCAGAATTCCAGACCCTTTACAAACACTCTCCCCACTTGGAGAGTCAGTGCCTTTAACCTTCTGTTTGGCACAGTTTGCAATTTCTGCGCAAGAGGAATAGGAATAGGAAGAACCAATGAGAGACTAGCTGTAGGTTTCTGCACGGGCAAATTTAACGCTCATTTCCAACCAGGAAGAGGAATTAACCAAACGCTCAGCATGCCGTGCCGGAACCAGATTAGGGCCTGAAGCAATCCTGCGGGTTTGCGGCCAGCTCAAAAGAAAGCGATTTGAAGAAAGGAGCTCAGGGGCACTGTAATTCACAAACCTGCAGAGTTATAAATGACAGCTATCGTCCAAAAATATATTGAAGGAAGGCTGCGAAGAGGACTTGAAAGCGGGGCAAAATTGCAGGAAAACGATTTCAGGGGTTAGACTGGAATTGCATTTAAAGCATAGGAAAAGAGGCAGAACGTCGACAATGATGCACTTGGCCAAAAAGGGTGTATGCGTTTTTTCCGGAATATACGCATACGCCCTTTTTGGCCAACCAAGCAAGCATGTTAAAGAAATCTGCACTACAATGAAGTCTCACTGCCCCCCGGTCAAAAGGGCCATCTGAAAAAAGTGTAAAATCCAGAAAGGCAGCACAGGCCATGGAGAACAGGGAGCCTTGTTATGCTCATGGGTGGGATGTAAATTGCCAACAGCCACTCTGGAGAAGTGTATGGTGTTTCCTGAAACACCTAAAAAACAAAGCAACGGAGCCTACGGCACTTCCACTTATGGTCCTATAGCTTAGGGAAATTAAAATAAAAAACACACAGCCACCCCAAAGTTTCAGACGGCTCTGTTTACAAGAACCTCGTCTACGGTACAAGTTAAATATCCCAGAAAGCGAAAAATGGATAAAGAAGTTGTGGTACGTACGTACAATGGAATATCACTCACCAATGAAATCTATGTCATCTGGCCCGTCGTGGCATAATGAGTGGATTCAGGTACGATGATTCTAAGAGAAATAAGTCACACAGAAAATGAAACATCATAAGTTATCTCTAATACACCGAATGTAATCTTGGCTACACATGAACTGAATTACAAAACAGAACAGGGTCTCAAATTTAGAAAACCAACTTATGTTTGCTTAAGGGGAAAGGTGAGTTGGGGTGCTGCATAAAACCAGAGATAGAAATTAGCACAGATACCATTCCATACGTCAAATATGTAATAGTCAAGACCTACCCCTTGCTCAACGAAATGGGCTAAACACCCTATATTCAACGCCTAGGAATACACCTGACTAGTAAGAAGCTTCAAACCCATGGATTTATATGTCTCCATAAGAGAATCAAGCGTGTGTACAGCTGCATGAAGGTAGCAGAGAAAATCCGATAAATCCTATTATCAAAATGAATTACAAAAACAAAACACAATGACAGTGAAATAGAGAGCAATTCTTAAATAATTCATTCAGGGCTTGTGATGCAACCTGGATTTACCTCATCTACACCCAGAGCTGAGTGAGACATAAAGTTGGACACTTCGGGCTGATAGCATTGGTGAGGTTCGAAGAGCAAATGCAGCCCATTTGAAGTCATACTGCATGGTACCCATTCCATGGGTCCCAACTCTCCAGGTTTAAGCGATTCTTCCTTCAGCTAAAACATGCATGGGAAACCCACAGTATGGTGCACCGTGTGACCGGGAAACGTTTTCAAATGCATCTCAGTTTTCGTCCCCTTTTACTCGGGTTCACAATTCCAGACCCTTTACTAACACTCTACCCACTTGGAGAGTCAGTGCCTTTAACCTGCTGTTTGGCACAGTTTGCAATTTCTGCGCAAGATGAACAGGAATAGGGAGAACCAATGAGAGACTAGCTGTAGGTGTCTGCACGGGCAAATTTAACGCTCATTTCCCACCAGGAAGAGGAATTAACCAAACGCTCAGCATGCCGTGCCGGAACCAGATTAGGGCCTGAAGCAACCCTGCGAGTTTGCGGCCAGCTCACAAGAAAGCGATTTGAAGAAAGGAGCTCCGGGGCACTCTAATTCACAAACCTGCAGAGTTATAAATGACAGCTATCGTCCAAAAATATATTGAAGGAAGCCTGCGAAGAGGACTTGAAAGCGGGGCAGAATTGCAGGAAAACGATTTCAGGGGTTAGACTGGAATTGCATTTAAAGCATAGGAAAAGAGGCAGAACGTCGACAATGATGCACTTGGCCAAAAAGGGCGTATGCGTTTTTTCCTGAATATACGCATACGCCCTTTTTGGCCAACCAAGCAAGCATGTTAAAGAAATCTGCACTACAATGAAGTCTCACTGCCCCCAGGTCAAAAGGGCCATCTGAAAAAAGTGTAAAATCCAGAAAGGCAGCACAGGCCATGGAGAACAGGGAGCCTTGTTATGCTGATGGGCGGGATGTAAATTGCCAACAGCCACTCTGGAGAAGTGTATGGTGTTTCCTGAAACACCTAAAAAACAAAGCAACAGAGCCTACGGCACTTCCACTTATGGTCCTATAGCTTAGGGAAATTTAAATCAAAAACACACAGCCAAGCCAAAGTTTCAGATGGCTCTGTTTACAAGAACCTCTTCTACGGTACAAGTTAAATATCCCAGAAAGCGAAAAATGGATAAAGAAGTTGTGGTACGTACGTACAATGGAATATCACTCACCAATGAAGTCTATGTCATCTGGCCCGTCGTGGCATAATGAGTGGATTCAGGTACGATGATTCTAAGTGAAATAAGTCACACAGAAAATGAAACATCATAATATATCACTAATACACCGAATGTAATCTTGGCTACACATGAACTGAATTACAAAACAGAACAGGGTCTCAAATTTAGAAAACCAACTTATGTTTGCTTAAGGGGAAAGGTGAGTTGGGGTGCTGCATAAAACCAGAGATAGAAATTAGCACAGATACCATTCCATACGTCAAATATGTAATAGTCAAGACCTACCCCTTGCTCAACGAAATGGGCTAAACACCCTATATTCAACGCCTAGGAATACACCTGACTAGTAAGAATCTTCAAACCCATGGATTTATATGTCTCCATAAGAGAATCAAGCATGTGTACAGCTGCATGAAGGCAGCAGAGAAAATCCGATAAATCCTATTATCAAAATGAATTACAAAAACAAAACACAATGACAGTGAAATAGAGAGCAATTCTTAAATAATTCATTCAGGGCTTGTGATGCAACCTGGATTTACCTAATCTAAACACAGAGCTGAGTGAGACCTAAGGTTGGACACTTCGGGCTGATAGCATTGGTGATGTTCGATGAGCAAATGCAGACCATTTGAAGTCATACTACATGGTACCCATTCCATGGGTCCCAACTCTCCAGGTTTAAGCGATTCTTCCTTCAGGTAAAGCATGCATGGGAAGCCCACAGTATGGTGCACCGTGTGACCGGGAAACATTTTCAAATGCATCTCAGTTTTTGTCCCCGTTTACTCGGGTTCAGAATTCCAGACCCTTTACAAACACTCTCCCCACTTGGAGAGTCAGTGCCTTTAACCTTCTGTTTGGCACAGTTTGCAATTTCTGCGCAAGAGGAATAGGAATAGGAAGAACCAATGAGAGACTAGCTGTAGGTTTCTGCACGGGCAAATTTAACGCTCATTTCCAACCAGGAAGAGGAATTAACCAAACGCTCAGCATGCCGTGCCGGAACCAGATTAGGGCCTGAAGCAATCCTGCGGGTTTGCGGCCAGCTCAAAAGAAAGCGATTTGAAGAAAGGAGCTCAGGGGCACTGTAATTCACAAACCTGCAGAGTTATAAATGACAGCTATCGTCCAAAAATATATTGAAGGAAGGCTGCGAAGAGGACTTGAAAGCGGGGCAAAATTGCAGGAAAACGATTTCAGGGGTTAGACTGGAATTGCATTTAAAGCATAGGAAAAGAGGCAGAACGTCGACAATGATGCACTTGGCCAAAAAGGGCGTATGCGTTTTTTCCTGAATATACGCATACGCCCTTTTTGGCCAACCAAGCAAGCATGTTAAAGAAATCTGCACTACAAAGAAGTCTCACTGCCCCCAGGTCAAAAGGGCCATCTGAAAAAAGTGTAAAATCCAGAAAGGCAGCACAGGCCATGGAGAACAGGGAGCCTTGTTATGCTGATGGGCGGGATGTAAATTGCCAACAGCCACTCTGGAGAAGTGTATGGTGTTTCCTGAAACACCTAAAAAACAAAGCAACGGAGCCTACGGCACTTCCACTTATGGTCCTATAGCTTAGGGAAATTAAAATAAAAAACACACAGCCACCCCAAAGTTTCAGACGGCTCTGTTTACAAGAACCTCATCTACGGTACAAGTTAAATATCCCAGAAAGTGAAAAATGGATAAAGAAGTTGTGGTACGTACGTACAATGGAATATCACTCACCAATGAAATCTATGTCATCTGGCCCGTCGTGGCATAATGAGTGGATTCAGGTACGATGATTCTAAGAGAAATAAGTCACACAGAAAATGAAACATCGTAAGTTATCTCTAATACACCGAATGTAATCTTGGCTACACATGAACTGAATTACAAAACAGAACAGGGTCTCAAATTTAGAAAACCAACTTATGTTTTCTTAAGGGGAAAGGTGAGTTGGGGTGCTGCATAAAACCAGAGATAGAAATTAGCACAGATACCATTCCATACGTCAAATATGTAATAGTCAAGACCTACCCCTTGCTCAACGAAATGGGCTAAACACCCTATATTCAACGCCTAGGAATACACCTGACTAGTAAGAAGCTTCAAACCCATGGATTTATATGTCTCCATAAGAGAATCAAGCGTGTGTACAGCTGCATGAAGGTAGCAGAGAAAATCCGATAAATCCTATTATCAAAATGAATTACAAAAACAAAACACAATGACAGTGAAATAGAGAGCAATTCTTAAATAATTCATTCAGGGCTTGTGATGCAACCTGGATTTACCTCATCTACACCCAGAGCTGAGTGAGACATAAAGTTGGACACTTCGGGCTGATAGCATTGGTGAGGTTCGAAGAGCAAATGCAGACCATTTGAAGTCATACTGCATGGTACCCATTCCATGGGTCCCAACTCTCCAGGTTTAAGCGATTCTTCCTTCAGCTAAAACATGCATGGGAAACCCACAGTATGGTGCACCGTGTGACCGGGAAACGTTTTCAAATGCATCTCAGTTTTCGTCCCCTTTTACTCGGGTTCACAATTCCAGACCCTTTACTAACACTCTACCCACTTGGAGAGTCAGTGCCTTTAACCTGCTGTTTGGCACAGTTTGCAATTTCTGCGCAAGATGAACAGGAATAGGGAGAACCAATGAGAGACTAGCTGTAGGTGTCTGCACGGGCAAATTTAACGCTCATTTCCCACCAGGAAGAGGAATTAACCAAACGCTCAGCATGCCGTGCCGGAACCAGATTAGGGCCTGAAGCAACCCTGCGAGTTTGCGGCCAGCTCACAAGAAAGCGATTTGAAGAAAGGAGCTCCGGGGCACTCTAATTCACAAACCTGCAGAGTTATAAATGACAGCTATCGTCCAAAAATATATTGAAGGAAGCCTGCGAAGAGGACTTGAAAGCGGGGCAGAATTGCAGGAAAACGATTTCAGGGGTTAGACTGGAATTGCATTTAAAGCATAGGAAAAGAGGCAGAACGTCGACAATGATGCACTTGGCCAAAAAGGGCGTATGCGTTTTTTCCTGAATATACGCATACGCCCTTTTTGGCCAACCAAGCAAGCATGTTAAAGAAATCTGCACTACAAAGAAGTCTCACTGCCCCCAGGTCAAAAGGGCCATCTGAAAAAAGTGTAAAATCCAGAAAGGCAGCACAGGCCATGGAGAACAGGGAGCCTTGTTATGCTGATGGGCGGGATGTAAATTGCCAACAGCCACTCTGGAGAAGTGTATGGTGTTTCCTGAAACACCTAAAAAACAAAGCAACAGAGCCTACGGCACTTCCACTTATGGTCCTATAGCTTAGGGAAATTTAAATCAAAAACACACAGCCAAGCCAAAGTTTCAGATGGCTCTGTTTACAAGAACCTCTTCTACGGTACAAGTTAAATATCCCAGAAAGCGAAAAATGGATAAAGAAGTTGTGGTACGTACGTACAATGGAATATCACTCACCAATGAAGTCTATGTCATCTGGCCCGTCGTGGCATAATGAGTGGATTCAGGTACGATGATTCTAAGTGAAATAAGTCACACAGAAAATGAAACATCATAATATATCACTAATACACCGAATGTAATCTTGGCTACACATGAACTGAATTACAAAACAGAACAGGGTCTCAAATTTAGAAAACCAACTTATGTTTGCTTAAGGGGAAAGGTGAGTTGGGGTGCTGCATAAAACCAGAGATAGAAATTAGCACAGATACCATTCCATACGTCAAATATGTAATAGTCAAGACCTACCCCTTGCTCAACGAAATGGGCTAAACACCCTATATTCAACGCCTAGGAATACACCTGACTAGTAAGAAGCTTCAAACCCATGGATTTATATGTCTCCATAAGAGAATCAAGCATGTGTACAGCTGCATGAAGGCAGCAGAGAAAATCCGATAAATCCTATTATCAAAATGAATTACAAAAACAAAACACAATGACAGTGAAATAGAGAGCAATTCTTAAATAATTCATTCAGGGCTTGTGATGCAACCTGGATTTACCTCATCTAAACACAGAGCTGAGTGAGACCTAAGGTTGGACACTTCGGGCTGATAGCATTGGTGAGGTTCGATGAGCAAATGCAGACCATTTGAAGTCATACTACATGGTACCCATTCCATGGGTCCCAACTCTCCAGGTTTAAGCGATTCTTCCTTCAGGTAAAGCATGCATGGGAAGCCCACAGTATGGTGCACCGTGTGACCGGGAAACATTTTCAAATGCATCTCAGTTTTTGTCCCCGTTTACTCGGGTTCAGAATTCCAGACCCTTTACAAACACTCTCCCCACTTGGAGAGTCAGTGCCTTTAACCTTCTGTTTGGCACAGTTTGCAATTTCTGCGCAAGAGGAATAGGAATAGGAAGAACCAATGAGAGACTAGCTGTAGGTTTCTGCACGGGCAAATTTAACGCTCATTTCCAACCAGGAAGAGGAATTAACCAAACGCTCAGCATGCCGTGCCGGAACCAGATTAGGGCCTGAAGCAATCCTGCGGGTTTGCGGCCAGCTCAAAAGAAAGCGATTTGAAGAAAGGAGCTCAGGGGCACTGTAATTCACAAACCTGCAGAGTTATAAATGACAGCTATCGTCCAAAAATATATTGAAGGAAGGCTGCGAAGAGGACTTGAAAGCGGGGCAAAATTGCAGGAAAACGATTTCAGGGGTTAGACTGGAATTGCATTTAAAGCATAGGAAAAGAGGCAGAACGTCGACAATGATGCACTTGGCCAAAAAGGGCGTATGCGTTTTTTCCGGAATATACGCATACGCCCGTTTTGGCCAACCAAGCAAGCATGTTAAAGAAATCTGCACTACAATGAAGTCTCACTGCCCCCCGGTCAAAAGGGCCATCTGAAAAAAGTGTAAAATCCAGAAAGGCAGCACAGGCCATGGAGAACAGGGAGCCTTGTTATGCTCATGGGTGGGATGTAAATTGCCAACAGCCACTCTGGAGAAGTGTATGGTGTTTCCTGAAACACCTAAAAAACAAAGCAACGGAGCCTACGGCACTTCCACTTATGGTCCTATAGCTTAGGGAAATTAAAATAAAAAACACACAGCCACCCCAAAGTTTCAGACGGCTCTGTTTACAAGAACCTCGTCTACGGTACAAGTTAAATATCCCAGAAAGCGAAAAATGGATAAAGAAGTTGTGGTACGTACGTACAATGGAATATCACTCACCAATGAAATCTATGTCATCTGGCCCGTCGTGGCATAATGAGTGGATTCAGGTACGATGATTCTAAGAGAAATAAGTCACACAGAAAATGAAACATCGTAAGTTATCTCTAATACACCGAATGTAATCTTGGCTACACATGAACTGAATTACAAAACAGAACAGGGTCTCAAATTTAGAAAACCAACTTATGTTTGCTTAAGGGGAAAGGTGAGTTGGGGTGCTGCATAAAACCAGAGATAGAAATTAGCACAGATACCATTCCATACGTCAAATATGTAATAGTCAAGACCTACACCTTGCTCAACGAAATGGGATAAACACCCTATATTCAACGCCTAGGAATACACCTGACTAGTAAGAAGCTTCAAACCCATGGATTTATATGTCTCCATAAGAGAATCAAGCGTGTGTACAGCTGCATGAAGGTAGCAGAGAAAATCCGATAAATCCTATTATCAAAATGAATTACAAAAACAAAACACAATGACAGTGAAATAGAGAGCAATTCTTAAATAATTCATTCAGGGCTTGTGATGCAACCTGGATTTACCTCATCTACACCCAGAGCTGAGTGAGACATAAAGTTGGACACTTCGGGCTGATAGCATTGGTGAGGTTCGAAGAGCAAATGCAGACCATTTGAAGTCATACTGCATGGTACCCATTCCATGGGTCCCAACTCTCCAGGTTTAAGCGATTCTTCCTTCAGCTAAAACATGCATGGGAAACCCACAGTATGGTGCACCGTGTGACCGGGAAACGTTTTCAAATGCATCTCAGTTTTCGTCCCCTTTTACTCGGGTTCACAATTCCAGACCCTTTACTAACACTCTACCCACTTGGAGAGTCAGTGCCTTTAACCTGCTGTTTGGCACAGTTTGCAATTTCTGCGCAAGATGAACAGGAATAGGGAGAACCAATGAGAGACTAGCTGTAGGTGTCTGCACGGGCAAATTTAACGCTCATTTCCCACCAGGAAGAGGAATTAACCAAACGCTCAGCATGCCGTGCCGGAACCAGATTAGGGCCTGAAGCAACCCTGCGAGTTTGCGGCCAGCTCACAAGAAAGCGATTTGAAGAAAGGAGCTCCGGGGCACTCTAATTCACAAACCTGCAGAGTTATAAATGACAGCTATCGTCCAAAAATATATTGAAGGAAGCCTGCGAAGAGGACTTGAAAGCGGGGCAGAATTGCAGGAAAACGATTTCAGGGGTTAGACTGGAATTGCATTTAAAGCATAGGAAAAGAGGCAGAACGTCGACAATGATGCACTTGGCCAAAAAGGGCGTATGCGTTTTTTCCTGAATATACACATACGCCCTTTTTGGCCAACCAAGCAAGCATGTTAAAGAAATCTGCACTACAATGAAGTCTCACTGCCCCCAGGTCAAAAGGGCCATCTGAAAAAAGTGTAAAATCCAGAAAGGCAGCACAGGCCATGGAGAACAGGGAGCCTTGTTATGCTGATGGGCGGGATGTAAATTGCCAACAGCCACTCTGGAGAAGTGTATGGTGTTTCCTGAAACACCTAAAAAACAAAGCAACAGAGCCTACGGCACTTCCACTTATGGTCCTATAGCTTAGGGAAATTTAAATCAAAAACACACAGCCAAGCCAAAGTTTCAGATGGCTCTGTTTTCAAGAACCTCTTCTACGGTACAAGTTAAATATCCCAGAAAGCGAAAAATGGATAAAGAAGTTGTGGTACGTACGTACAATGGAATATCACTCACCAATGAAGTCTATGTCATCTGGCCCGTCGTGGCATAATGAGTGGATTCAGGTACGATGATTCTAAGTGAAATAAGTCACACAGAAAATGAAACATCATAATATATCACTAATACACCGAATGTAATCTTGGCTACACATGAACTGAATTACAAAACAGAACAGGGTCTCAAATTTAGAAAACCAACTTATGTTTGCTTAAGGGGAAAGGTGAGTTGGGGTGCTGCATAAAACCAGAGATAGAAATTAGCACAGATACCATTCCATACGTCAAATATGTAATAGTCAAGACCTACCCCTTGCTCAACGAAATGGGCTAAACACCCTATATTCAACGCCTAGGAATACACCTGACTAGTAAGAATCTTCAAACCCATGGATTTATATGTCTCCATAAGAGAATCAAGCATGTGTACAGCTGCATGAAGGCAGCAGAGAAAATCCGATAAATCCTATTATCAAAATGAATTACAAAAACAAAACACAATGACAGTGAAATAGAGAGCAATTCTTAAATAATTCATTCAGGGCTTGTGATGCAACCTGGATTTACCTCATCTACACCCAGAGCTGAGTGAGACCTAAGGTTGGACACTTCGGGCTGATAGCATTGGTGAGGTTCGATGAGCAAATGCAGACCATTTGAAGTCATACTACATGGTACCCATTCCATGGGTCCCAACTCTCCAGGTTTAAGCGATTCTTCCTTCAGGTAAAGCATGCATGGGAAGCCCACAGTATGGTGCACCGTGTGACCGGGAAACATTTTCAAATGCATCTCAGTTTTTGTCCCCGTTTACTCGGGTTCAGAATTCCAGACCCTTTACAAACACTCTCCCCACTTGGAGGGTCAGTGCCTTTAACCTTCTGTTTGGCACAGTTTGCAATTTCTGCGCAAGAGGAATAGGAATAGGAAGAACCAATGAGAGACTAGCTGTAGGTTTCTGCACGGGCAAATTTAACGCTCATTTCCAACCAGGAAGAGGAATTAACCAAACGCTCAGCATGCCGTGCCGGAACCAGATTAGGGCCTGAAGCAATCCTGCGGGTTTGCGGCCAGCTCAAAAGAAAGCGATTTGAAGAAAGGAGCTCAGGGGCACTGTAATTCACAAACCTGCAGAGTTATAAATGACAGCTATCGTCCAAAAATATATTGAAGGAAGGCTGCGAAGAGGACTTGAAAGCGGGGCAAAATTGCAGGAAAACGATTTCAGGGGTTAGACTGGAATTGCATTTAAAGCATAGGAAAAGAGGCAGAACGTCGACAATGATGCACTTGGCCAAAAAGGGTGTATGCGTTTTTTCCGGAATATACGCATACGCCCTTTTTGGCCAACCAAGCAAGCATGTTAAAGAAATCTGCACTACAATGAAGTCTCACTGCCCCCCGGTCAAAAGGGCCATCTGAAAAAAGTGTAAAATCCAGAAAGGCAGCACAGGCCATGGAGAACAGGGAGCCTTGTTATGCTCATGGGTGGGATGTAAATTGCCAACAGCCACTCTGGAGAAGTGTATGGTGTTTCCTGAAACACCTAAAAAACAAAGCAACGGAGCCTACGGCACTTCCACTTATGGTCCTATAGCTTAGGGAAATTAAAATCAAAAACACACAGCCACCCCAAAGTTTCAGACGGCTCTGTTTACAAGAACCTCGTCTACGGTACAAGTTAAATATCCCAGAAAGTGAAAAATGGATAAAGAAGTTGTGGTACGTACGTACAATGGAATATCACTCACCAATGAAATCTATGTCATCTGGCCCGTCGTGGCATAATGAGTGGATTCAGGTACGATGATTCTAAGAGAAATAAGTCACACAGAAAATGAAACATCATAAGTTATCTCTAATACACCGAATGTAATCTTGGCTACACATGAACTGAATTACAAAACAGAACAGGGTCTCAAATTTAGAAAACCAACTTATGTTTGCTTAAGGGGAAAGGTGAGTTGGGGTGCTGCATAAAACCAGAGATAGAAATTAGCACAGATACCATTCCATACGTCAAATATGTAATAGTCAAGACCTACCCCTTGCTCAACGAAATGGGCTAAACACCCTATATTCAACGCCTAGGAATACACCTGACTAGTAAGAAGCTTCAAACCCATGGATTTATATGTCTCCATAAGAGAATCAAGCGTGTGTACAGCTGCATGAAGGTAGCAGAGAAAATCCGATAAATCCTATTATCAAAATGAATTACAAAAACAAAACACAATGACAGTGAAATAGAGAGCAATTCTTAAATAATTCATTCAGGGCTTGTGATGCAACCTGGATTTACCTCATCTACACCCAGAGCTGAGTGAGACATAAAGTTGGACACTTCGGGCTGATAGCATTGGTGAGGTTCGAAGAGCAAATGCAGACCATTTGAAGTCATACTGCATGGTACCCATTCCATGGGTCCCAACTCTCCAGGTTTAAGCGATTCTTCCTTCAGCTAAAACATGCATGGGAAACCCACAGTATGGTGCACCGTGTGACCGGGAAACGTTTTCAAATGCATCTCAGTTTTCGTCCCCTTTTACTCGGGTTCACAATTCCAGACCCTTTACTAACACTCTACCCACTTGGAGAGTCAGTGCCTTTAACCTGCTGTTTGGCACAGTTTGCAATTTCTGCGCAAGATGAACAGGAATAGGGAGAACCAATGAGAGACTAGCTGTAGGTGTCTGCACGGGCAAATTTAACGCTCATTTCCCACCAGGAAGAGGAATTAACCAAACGCTCAGCATGCCGTGCCGGAACCAGATTAGGGCCTGAAGCAACCCTGCGAGTTTGCGGCCAGCTCACAAGAAAGCGATTTGAAGAAAGGAGCTCCGGGGCACTCTAATTCACAAACCTGCAGAGTTATAAATGACAGCTATCGTCCAAAAATATATTGAAGGAAGCCTGCGAAGAGGACTTGAAAGCGGGGCAGAATTGCAGGAAAACGATTTCAGGGGTTAGACTGGAATTGCATTTAAAGCATGGGAAAAGAGGCAGAACGTCGACAATGATGCACTTGGCCAAAAAGGGCGTATGCGTTTTTTCCTGAATATACGCATACGCCCTTTTTGGCCAACCAAGCAAGCATGTTAAAGAAATCTGCACTACAATGAAGTCTCACTGCCCCCAGGTCAAAAGGGCCATCTGAAAAAAGTGTAAAATCCAGAAAGGCAGCACAGGCCATGGAGAACAGGGAGCCTTGTTATGCTGATGGGCGGGATGTAAATTGCCAACAGCCACTCTGGAGAAGTGTATGGTGTTTCCTGAAACACCTAAAAAACAAAGCAACAGAGCCTACGGCACTTCCACTTATGGTCCTATAGCTTAGGGAAATTTAAATCAAAAACACACAGCCAAGCCAAAGTTTCAGATGGCTCTGTTTACAAGAACCTCTTCTACGGTACAAGTTAAATATCCCAGAAAGCGAAAAATGGATAAAGAAGTTGTGGTACGTACGTACAATGGAATATCACTCACCAATGAAGTCTATGTCATCTGGCCCGTCGTGGCATAATGAGTGGATTCAGGTACGATGATTCTAAGTGAAATAAGTCACACAGAAAATGAAACATCATAATATATCACTAATACACCGAATGTAATCTTGGCTACACATGAACTGAATTACAAAACAGAACAGGGTCTCAAATTTAGAAAACCAACTTATGTTTGCTTAAGGGGAAAGGTGAGTTGGGGTGCTGCATAAAACCAGAGATAGAAATTAGCACAGATACCATTCCATACGTCAAATATGTAATAGTCAAGACCTACCCCTTGCTCAACGAAATGGGCTAAACACCCTATATTCAACGCCTAGGAATACACCTGACTAGTAAGAATCTTCAAACCCATGGATTTATATGTCTCCATAAGAGAATCAAGCATGTGTACAGCTGCATGAAGGCAGCAGAGAAAATCCGATAAATCCTATTATCAAAATGAATTACAAAAACAAAACACAATGACAGTGAAATAGAGAGCAATTCTTAAATAATTCATTCAGGGCTTGTGATGCAACCTGGATTTACCTCATCTAAACACAGAGCTGAGTGAGACCTAAGGTTGGACACTTCGGGCTGATAGCATTGGTGATGTTCGATGAGCAAATGCAGACCATTTGAAGTCATACTACATGGTACCCATTCCATGGGTCCCAACTCTCCAGGTTTAAGCGATTCTTCCTTCAGGTAAAGCATGCATGGGAAGCCCACAGTATGGTGCACCGTGTGACCGGGAAACATTTTCAAATGCATCTCAGTTTTTGTCCCCGTTTACTCGGGTTCAGAATTCCAGACCCTTTACAAACACTCTCCCCACTTGGAGAGTCAGTGCCTTTAACCTGCTGTTTGGCACAGTTTGCAATTTCTGCGCAAGAGGAATAGGAATAGGAAGAACCAATGAGAGACTAGCTGTAGGTTTCTGCACGGGCAAATTTAACGCTCATTTCCAACCAGGAAGAGGAATTAACCAAATGCTCAGCATGCCGTGCCGGAACCAGATTAGGGCCTGAAGCAATCCTGCGGGTTTGCGGCCAGCTCAAAAGAAAGCGATTTGAAGAAAGGAGCTCAGGGGCACTGTAATTCACAAACCTGCAGAGTTATAAATGACAGCTATCGTCCAAAAATATATTGAAGGAAGGCTGCGAAGAGGTCTTGAAAGCGGGGCAAAATTGCAGGAAAACGATTTCAGGGGTTAGACTGGAATTGCATTTAAAGCATAGGAAAAGAGGCAGAACGTCGACAATGATGCACTTGGCCAAAAAGGGCGTATGCGTTTTTTCCTGAATATACGCATACGCCCTTTTTGGCCAACCAAGCAAGCATGTTAAAGAAATCTGCACTACAAAGAAGTCTCACTGCCCCCAGGTCAAAAGGGCCATCTGAAAAAAGTGTAAAATCCAGAAAGGCAGCACAGGCCATGGAGAACAGGGAGCCTTGTTATGCTGATGGGCGGGATGTAAATTGCCAACAGCCACTCTGGAGAAGTGTATGGTGTTTCCTGAAACACCTAAAAAACAAAGCAACGGAGCCTACGGCACTTCCACTTATGGTCCTATAGCTTAGGGAAATTAAAATAAAAAACACACAGCCACCCCAAAGTTTCAGACGGCTCTGTTTACAAGAACCTCGTCTACGGTACAAGTTAAATATCCCAGAAAGCGAAAAATGGATAAAGAAGTTGTGGTACGTACGTACAATGGAATATCACTCACCAATGAAATCTATGTCATCTGGCCCGTCGTGGCATAATGAGTGGATTCAGGTACGATGATTCTAAGAGAAATAAGTCACACAGAAAATGAAACATCGTAAGTTATCTCTAATACACCGAATGTAATCTTGGCTACACATGAACTGAATTACAAAACAGAACAGGGTCTCAAATTTAGAAAACCAACTTATGTTTGCTTAAGGGGAAAGGTGAGTTGGGGTGCTGCATAAAACCAGAGATAGAAATTAGCACAGATACCATTCCATACGTCAAATATGTAATAGTCAAGACCTACCCCTTGCTCAACGAAATGGGCTAAACACCCTATATTCAACGCCTAGGAATACACCTGACTAGTAAGAAGCTTCAAACCCATGGATTTATATGTCTCCATAAGAGAATCAAGCGTGTGTACAGCTGCATGAAGGTAGCAGAGAAAATCCGATAAATCCTATTATCAAAATGAATTACAAAAACAAAACACAATGACAGTGAAATAGAGAGCAATTCTTAAATAATTCATTCAGGGCTTGTGATGCAACCTGGATTTACCTCATCTACACCCAGAGCTGAGTGAGACATAAAGTTGGACACTTCGGGCTGATAGCATTGGTGAGGTTCGAAGAGCAAATGCAGACCATTTGAAGTCATACTGCATGGTACCCATTCCATGGGTCCCAACTCTCCAGGTTTAAGCGATTCTTCCTTCAGCTAAAACATGCATGGGAAACCCACAGTATGGTGCACCGTGTGACCGGGAAACGTTTTCAAATGCATCTCAGTTTTCGTCCCCTTTTACTCGGGTTCACAATTCCAGACCCTTTACTAACACTCTACCCACTTGGAGAGTCAGTGCCTTTAACCTGCTGTTTGGCACAGTTTGCAATTTCTGCGCAAGATGAACAGGAATAGGGAGAACCAATGAGAGACTAGCTGTAGGTGTCTGCACGGGCAAATTTAACGCTCATTTCCCACCAGGAAGAGGAATTAACCAAACGCTCAGCATGCCGTGCCGGAACCAGATTAGGGCCTGAAGCAACCCTGCGAGTTTGCGGCCAGCTCACAAGAAAGCGATTTGAAGAAAGGAGCTCCGGGGCACTCTAATTCACAAACCTGCAGAGTTATAAATGACAGCTATCGTCCAAAAATATATTGAAGGAAGCCTGCGAAGAGGACTTGAAAGCGGGGCAGAATTGCAGGAAAACGATTTCAGGGGTTAGACTGGAATTGCATTTAAAGCATAGGAAAAGAGGCAGAACGTCGACAATGATGCACTTGGCCAAAAAGGGCGTATGCGTTTTTTCCTGAATATACGCATACGCCCTTTTTGGCCAACCAAGCAAGCATGTTAAAGAAATCTGCACTACAAAGAAGTCTCACTGCCCCCAGGTCAAAAGGGCCATCTGAAAAAAGTGTAAAATCCAGAAAGGCAGCACAGGCCATGGAGAACAGGGAGCCTTGTTATGCTGATGGGCGGGATGTAAATTGCCAACAGCCACTCTGGAGAAGTGTATGGTGTTTCCTGAAACACCTAAAAAACAAAGCAACAGAGCCTACGGCACTTCCACTTATGGTCCTATAGCTTAGGGAAATTTAAATCAAAAACACACAGCCAAGCCAAAGTTTCAGATGGCTCTGTTTACAAGAACCTCTTCTACGGTACAAGTTAAATATCCCAGAAAGCGAAAAATGGATAAAGAAGTTGTGGTACGTACGTACAATGGAATATCACTCACCAATGAAGTCTATGTCATCTGGCCCGTCGTGGCATAATGAGTGGATTCAGGTACGATGATTCTAAGTGAAATAAGTCACACAGAAAATGAAACATCATAATATATCACTAATACACCGAATGTAATCTTGGCTACACATGAACTGAATTACAAAACAGAACAGGGTCTCAAATTTAGAAAACCAACTTATGTTTGCTTAAGGGGAAAGGTGAGTTGGGGTGCTGCATAAAACCAGAGATAGAAATTAGCACAGATACCATTCCATACGTCAAATATGTAATAGTCAAGACCTACCCCTTGCTCAACGAAATGGGCTAAACACCCTATATTCAACGCCTAGGAATACACCTGACTAGTAAGAATCTTCAAACCCATGGATTTATATGTCTCCATAAGAGAATCAAGCATGTGTACAGCTGCATGAAGGCAGCAGAGAAAATCCGATAAATCCTATTATCAAAATGAATTACAAAAACAAAACACAATGACAGTGAAATAGAGAGCAATTCTTAAATAATTCATTCAGGGCTTGTGATGCAACCTGGATTTACCTCATCTAAACACAGAGCTGAGTGAGACCTAAGGTTGGACACTTCGGGCTGATAGCATTGGTGAGGTTCGATGAGCAAATGCAGACCATTTGAAGTCATACTACATGGTACCCATTCCATGGGTCCCAACTCTCCAGGTTTAAGCGATTCTTCCTTCAGGTAAAGCATGCATGGGAAGCCCACAGTATGGTGCACCGTGTGACCGGGAAACATTTTCAAATGCATCTCAGTTTTTGTCCCCGTTTACTCGGGTTCAGAATTCCAGACCCTTTACAAACACTCTCCCCACTTGGAGAGTCAGTGCCTTTAACCTTCTGTTTGGCACAGTTTGCAATTTCTGCGCAAGAGGAATAGGAATAGGAAGAACCAATGAGAGACTAGCTGTAGGTTTCTGCACGGGCAAATTTAACGCTCATTTCCAACCAGGAAGAGGAATTAACCAAACGCTCAGCATGCCGTGCCGGAACCAGATTAGGGCCTGAAGCAATCCTGCGGGTTTGCGGCCAGCTCAAAAGAAAGCGATTTGAAGAAAGGAGCTCAGGGGCACTGTAATTCACAAACCTGCAGAGTTATAAATGACAGCTATCGTCCAAAAATATATTGAAGGAAGGCTGCGAAGAGGACTTGAAAGCGGGGCAAAATTGCAGGAAAACGATTTCAGGGGTTAGACTGGAATTGCATTTAAAGCATAGGAAAAGAGGCAGAACGTCGACAATGATGCACTTGGCCAAAAAGGGCGTATGCGTTTTTTCCGGAATATACGCATACGCCCTTTTTGGCCAACCAAGCAAGCATGTTAAAGAAATCTGCACTACAATGAAGTCTCACTGCCCCCCGGTCAAAAGGGCCATCTGAAAAAAGTGTAAAATCCAGAAAGGCAGCACAGGTCATGGAGAACAGGGAGCCTTGTTATGCTCATGGGTGGGATGTAAATTGCCAACAGCCACTCTGGAGAAGTGTATGGTGTTTCCTGAAACACCTAAAAAACAAAGCAACGGAGCCTACGGCACTTCCACTTATGGTCCTATAGCTTAGGGAAATTAAAATAAAAAACACACAGCCACCCCAAAGTTTCAGACGGCTCTGTTTACAAGAACCTCGTCTACGGTACAAGTTAAATATCCCAGAAAGCGAAAAATGGATAAAGAAGTTGTGGTACGTACGTACAATGGAATATCACTCACCAATGAAATCTATGTCATCTGGCCCGTCGTGGCATAATGAGTGGATTCAGGTACGATGATTCTAAGAGAAATAAGTCACACAGAAAATGAAACATCGTAAGTTATCTCTAATACACCGAATGTAATCTTGGCTACACATGAACTGAATTACAAAACAGAACAGGGTCTCAAATTTAGAAAACCAACTTATGTTTGCTTAAGGGGAAAGGTGAGTTGGGGTGCTGCATAAAACCAGAGATAGAAATTAGCACAGATACCATTCCATACGTCAAATATGTAATAGTCAAGACCTACACCTTGCTCAACGAAATGGGCTAAACACCCTATATTCAACGCCTAGGAATACACCTGACTAGTAAGAATCTTCAAACCCATGGATTTATATGTCTCCATAAGAGAATCAAGCATGTGTACAGCTGCATGAAGGTAGCAGAGAAAATCCGATAAATCCTATTATCAAAATGAATTACAAAAACAAAACACAATGACAGTGAAATAGAGAGCAATTCTTAAATAATTCATTCAGGGCTTGTGATGAAACCTGGATTTACCTCATCTACACCCAGAGCTGAGTGAGACATAAAGTTGGACACTTCGGGCTGATAGCATTGGTGAGGTTCGAAGAGCAAACGCAGACCATTTGAAGTCATACTGCATGGTACCCATTCCATGGGTCCCAACTCTCCAGGTTTAAGCGATTCTTCCTTCAGCTAAAACATGCATGGGAAACCCACAGTATGGTGCACCGTGTGACCGGGAAACGTTTTCAAATGCATCTCAGTTTTCGTCCCCTTTTACTCGGGTTCACAATTCCAGACCCTTTACTAACACTCTACCCACTTGGAGAGTCAGTGCCTTTAACCTGCTGTTTGGCACAGTTTGCAATTTCTGCGCAAGATGAACAGGAATAGGGAGAACCAATGAGAGACTAGCTGTAGGTGTCTGCACGGGCAAATTTAACGCTCATTTCCCACCAGGAAGAGGAATTAACCAAACGCTCAGCATGCCGTGCCGGAACCAGATTAGGGCCTGAAGCAACCCTGCGAGTTTGCGGCCAGCTCACAAGAAAGCGATTTGAAGAAAGGAGCTCCGGGGCACTCTAATTCACAAACCTGCAGAGTTATAAATGACACCTATCGTCCAAAAATATATTGAAGGAAGCCTGCGAAGAGGACTTGAAAGCGGGGCAGAATTGCAGGAGAACGATTTCAGGGGTTAGACTGGAATTGCATTTAAAGCATAGGAAAAGAGGCAGCACGTCGACAATGATGCACTTGGCCAAAAAGGGCGTGTGCGTTTTTTCCTGAATATATTCAGGAAAAAACGCATACGCCCTTTTTGGCCAACCAAGCAAGCATGTTAAAGAAAGCTGCACTACAATGAAGTCTCACTGCCCCCCGGTCAAAAGGGCCATCTGAAAAAAGTGTAAAATCCAGAAAGGCAGCACAGGCCATGGAGAACAGGGAGCCTTGTTATGCTGATGGGCGGGATGTAAATTGCCAACAGCCACTCTGGAGAAGTGTATGGTGTTTCCTGAAACACCTAAAAAACAAAGCAACAGAGCCTACGGCACTTCCACTTATGGTCCTATAGCTTAGGGAAATTTAAATCAAAAACACACAGCCAAGCCAAAGTTTCAGATGGCTCTGTTTACAAGAACCTCTTCTACGGTACAAGTTAAATATCCCAGAAAGCGAAAAATGGATAAAGAAGTTGTGGTACGTACGTACAATGGAATATCAGTCACCAAGGAAAGCTATGTCATCTGGCCCGTCGTGGTGTAATGAGTGGATTCAGGTACGATGATTCTAAGTGAAATAAGTCACACAGAAAATGAAACATCATAAGATATCACTAACACACCGAATGTAATCTTGGCTACACATGAACTGAATTACAAAACAGAACAGGGTCTCAAATTTAGAAAACCAACTTATGTTTGCTTAAGGGGAAAGGTGAGTTGGGGTGCTGCATAAAACCAGAGATAGAAATTAGCACAGATACCATTCCATACGTCAAATATGTAATAGTCAAGACCTACCCCTTGCTCAACGAAATGGGCTAAACACCCTATATTCAACGCCTAGGAATACACCTGACTAGTAAGAATCTTCAAACCCATGGATTTATATGTCTCCATAAGAGAATCAAGCGTGTGTACAGCTGCATGAATGCAGCAGAGAAAATCCGATAAATCCTATTATCAAAATGAATTACAAAAACAAAACACAATGACAGTGAAATAGAGAGCAATTCTTAAATAATTCATTCAGGGCTTGTGATGCAACCTGGATTTACCTCATCTACACCCAGAGCTGAGTGAGACATAAAGTTGGACACTTCGGGCTGATAGCATTGGTGAGGTTCGATGAGCAAATGCAGACCATTTGAAGTCATACTGCATGGTACCCATTCCATGGGTCCCAACTCTCCAGGTTTAAGCGATTCTTCCTTCAGCTAAAACATGCATGGGAAACCCACAGTATGGTGCACCGTGTGACCGGGAAACGTTTTCAAATGCATCTCAGTTTTCGTCCCCTTTTACTCGGGTTCACAATTCCAGACCCTTTACTAACACTCTCCCCACTTGGAGAGTCAGTGCCTTTAACCTCCTGTTTGGCACAGTTTGCAATTTCTGCGCAAGATGAACAGGAATAGGGAGAACCAATGAGAGAATAGCTGTAGGTGTCTGCACGGGCAAATTTAACGCTCATTTCCCACCAGGAAGAGGAATTAACCGAAGGCTCAGCATGCTGTGCCAGAACCAGATTAGGGCCTGAAGCAATCCTGAGGGTTTGCGGCCAGCTCACAAGAAAGCGATTTGAAGAAAGGAGCTCCGGGGCACTGTAATTCAAAACCTGCAGTGTTGTAAATGACAGCTATCGTCCAAAAATATATTGAAGGAAGGCTGCGAAGAGGACTTGAAAGCGGGGCAGAATTTCAGGAAAACGATTTCATGGGGTAGACTGGAATTGCATTTAAAGCATAGGAAAAGAGGCAGAACGTCGACAATGATGCACTTGGCCAAAAAGAGCGTATGCGTTTTTTCCTGAATATATTCAGGAAAAAACGCATACGCTCTTTTTGGCCAACCAAGCAACCATGTAAAAGAAATCTGCACTACAATGAAGTCTCACTGCCCCCCGGTCAAAAGGGCCATCTGAAAAAAGTGTAAAATCCAGAAAGGCAGCACAGGCCATGGAGAACAGGGAGCCTTGTTATGCTCATGGGTGGGATGTAAATTGCCAACAGCCACTCTGGAGAAGTGTATGGTGTTTCCTGAAACACCTAAAAAACAAAGCAACGGAGCCTACGGCACTTCCACTTATGGTCCTATAGCTTAGGGAAATTAAAATCAAAAACACACAGCCACGCCAAAGTTTCAGACGGCTCTGTTTACAAGAACCTCGTCTACGGTACAAGTTAAATATCCCAGAAAGCGAAAAATGGATAAAGAAGTTGTGGTACGTACGTACAATGGAATATCACTCACCAATGAAGTCTATGTCATCTGGCCCGTCGTGGCATAATGAGTGGATTCAGGTACGATGATTCTAAGTGAAATAAGTCACACAGAAAATGAAACATCATAAGATATCACTAATACACCGAATGTAATCTTGGCTACACATGAACTGAATTACAAAACAGAACAGGGTCTCAAATTTAGAAAACCAACTTATGTTTGCTTAAGGGGAAAGGTGAGTTGGGGTGCTGCATAAAACCAGAGATAGAAATTAGCACAGATACCATTCCATACGTCAAATATGTAATAGTCAAGACCTACCCCTTGCTCAACGAAATGGGCTAAACACCCTATATTCAACGCCTAGGAATACACCTGACTAGTAAGAAGCTTCAAACCCATGGATTTATATGTCTCCATAAGAGAATCAAGCATGTGTACAGCTGCATGAAGGCAGCAGAGAAAATCCGATAAATCCTATTATCAAAATGAATTACAAAAACAAAACACAATGACAGTGAAATAGAGAGCAATTCTTAAATAATTCATTCAGGGCTTGTGATGCAACCTGGATTTACCTCATCTAAACCCAGAGCTGAGTGAGACCTAAGGTTGGACACTTCGGGCTGATAGCATTGGTGAGGTTCGATGAGCAAATGCAGACCATTTGAAGTCATACTACATGGTACCCATTCCATGGGTCCCAACTCTCCAGGTTTAAGCGATTCTTCTTCAGGTAAAGCATGCATGGGAAGCCCACAGTATGGTGCACCGTGTGACCGGGAAACATTTTCAAATGCATCTCAGTTTTTGTCCCCGTTTACTCGGGTTCAGAATTCCAGACCCTTTACAAACACTCTCCCCACTTGGAGAGTCAGTGCCTTTAACCTGCTGTTTGGCACAGTTTGCAATTTCTGCACAAGAGGAATAGGAATAGGAAGAACCAATGAGAGACTAGCTGTAGGTTTCTGCACGGGCAAATTTAACGTTCATTTCCAACCAGGAAGAGGAATTAACCAAACGCTCAGCATGCCGTGCCGGAACCAGATTAGGGCCTGAAGCAATCCTGCGGGTTTGCGGCCAGCTCAAAAGAAAGCGATTTGAAGAAAGGAGCTCAGGGGCACTGTAATTCACAAACCTGCAGAGTTATAAATGACAGCTATCGTCCAAAAATATATTGAAGGAAGGCTGCGAAGAGGACTTGAAAGCGGGGCAAAATTGCAGGAAAACGATTTCAGGGGTTAGACTGGAATTGCATTTAAAGCATAGGAAAAGAGGCAGAACGTCGACAATGATGCACTTGGCCAAAAAGGGCGTATGCGTTTTTTCCGGAATATACGCATACGCCCTTTTTGGCCAACCAAGCAAGCATGTTAAAGAAATCTGCACTACAATGAAGTCTCACTGCCCCCCGGTCAAAAGGGCCATCTGAAAAAAGTGTAAAATCCAGAAAGGCAGCACAGGCCATGGAGAACAGGGAGCCTTGTTATGCTCATGGGTGGGATGTAAATTGCCAACAGCCACTCTGGAGAAGTGTATGGTGTTTCCTGAAACACCTAAAAAACAAAGCAACGGAGCCTACGGCACTTCCACTTATGGTCCTATAGCTTAGGGAAATTAAAATAAAAAACACACAGCCACCCCAAAGTTTCAGACGGCTCTGTTTACAAGAACCTCGTCTACGGTACAAGTTAAATATCCCAGAAAGCGAAAAATGGATAAAGAAGTTGTGGTACGTACGTACAATGGAATATCACTCACCAATGAAATCTATGTCATCTGGCCCGTCGTGGCATAATGAGTGGATTCAGGTACGATGATTCTAAGAGAAATAAGTCACACAGAAAATGAAACATCGTAAGTTATCTCTAATACACCGAATGTAATCTTGGCTACACATGAACTGAATTACAAAACAGAACAGGGTCTCAAATTTAGAAAACCAACTTATGTTTGCTTAAGGGGAAAGGTGAGTTGGGGTGCTGCATAAAACCAGAGATAGAAATTAGCACAGATACCATTCCATACGTCAAATATGTAATAGTCAAGACCTACACCTTGCTCAACGAAATGGGCTAAACACCCTATATTCAACGCCTAGGAATACACCTGACTAGTAAGAATCTTCAAACCCATGGATTTATATGTCTCCATAAGAGAATCAAGCGTGTGTACAGCTGCATGAAGGCAGCAGAGAAAATCCGATAAATCCTATTATCAAAATGAATTACAAAAACAAAACACAATGACAGTGAAATAGAGAGCAATTCTTAAATAATTCATTCAGGGCTTGTGATGCAACCTGGATTTACCTCATCTAAACCCAGAGCTGAGTGAGACCTAAGGTTGGACACTTCGGGCTGATAGCATTGGTGAGGTTCGAAGAGCAAATGCAGACCATTTGAAGTCATACTACATGGTACCCATTCCATGGGTCCCAACTCTCCAGGTTTAAGCGATTCTTCCTTCAGGTAAAGCATGCATGGGAAGCCCACAGTATGGTGCACCGTGTGACTGGGAAACATTTTCAAATGCATCTCAGTTTTTGTCCCCGTTTACTCGGGTTCAGAATTCCAGACCCTTTACAAACACTCTCCCCACTTGGAGAGTCAGTGCCTTTAACCTGCTGTTTGGCACAGTTTGCAATTTCTGCACAAGAGGAATAGGAATAGGAAGAACCAATGAGAGACTAGCTGTAGGTTTCTGCACGGGCAAATTTAACGTTCATTTCCAACCAGGAAGAGGAATTAACCAAACGCTCAGCATGCCGTGCCGGAATCAGATTAGGGCCTGAAGCAATCCTGCGGGTTTGCGGCCAGCTCAAAAGAAAGCGATTTGAAGAAAGGAGCTCAGGGGCACTGTAATTCACAAACCTGCAGAGTTATAAATGACAGCTATCGTCCAAAAATATATTGAAGGAAGGCTGCGAAGAGGACTTGAAAGCGGGGCAAAATTGCAGGAAAACGATTTCAGGGGTTAGACTGGAATTGCATTTAAAGCATAGGAAAAGAGGCAGAACGTCGACAATGATGCACTTGGCCAAAAAGGGCGTATGCGTTTTTTCCGGAATATACGCATACGCCCTTTTTGGCCAACCAAGCAAGCATGTTAAAGAAATCTGCACTACAATGAAGTCTCACTGCCCCCCGGTCAAAAGGGCCATCTGAAAAAAGTGTAAAATCCAGAAAGGCAGCACAGGCCATGGAGAACAGGGAGCCTTGTTATGCTCATGGGTGGGATGTATATTGCCAACAGCCACTCTGGAGTAGTGTATGGTGTTTCCTGAAACACCTAAAAAACAAAGCAACGGAGCCTACGGCACTTCCACTTATGGTCCTATAGCTTAGGGAAATTAAAATAAAAAACACACAGCCACCCCAAAGTTTCAGACGGCTCTGTTTACAAGAACCTCGTCTACGGTACAAGTTAAATATCCCAGAAAGCGAAAAATGGATAAAGAAGTTGTGGTACGTACGTACAATGGAATATCACTCACCAATGAAATCTATGTCATCTGGCCCGTCGTGGCATAATGAGTGGATTCAGGTACGATGATTCTAAGAGAAATAAGTCACACAGAAAATGAAACATCATAAGTTATCTCTAATACACCGAATGTAATCTTGGCTACACATGAACTGAATTACAAAACAGAACAGGGTCTCAAATTTAGAAAACCAACTTATGTTTGCTTAAGGGGAAAGGTGAGTTGGGGTGCTGCATAAAACCAGAGATAGAAATTAGCACAGATACCATTCCATACGTCAAATATGTAATAGTCAAGACCTACACCTTGCTCAACGAAATGGGCTAAACA
Source organism: Delphinapterus leucas (assembly GCF_059928025.1). Taxonomy (NCBI): domain Eukaryota; kingdom Metazoa; phylum Chordata; class Mammalia; order Artiodactyla; family Monodontidae; genus Delphinapterus; species Delphinapterus leucas. The sequence goes on along the minus strand of NW_028322236.1, from coordinate 507,266 downwards.
CCCTATATTCAACGCCTAGGAATACACCTGACTAGTAAGAAGCTTCAAACCCATGGATTTATATGTCTCCATAAGAGAATCAAGCGTGTGTACAGCTGCATGAAGGTAGCAGAGAAAATCCGATAAATCCTATTATCAAAATGAATTACAAAAACAAAACACAATGACAGTGAAATAGAGAGCAATTCTTAAATAATTCATTCAGGGCTTGTGATGCAACCTGGATTTACCTCATCTACACCCAGAGCTGAGTGAGACATAAAGTTGGACACTTCGGGCTGATAGCATTGGTGAGGTTCGAAGAGCAAATGCAGACCATTTGAAGTCATACTGCATGGTACCCATTCCATGGGTCCCAACTCTCCAGGTTTAAGCGATTCTTCCTTCAGCTAAAACATGCATGGGAAACCCACAGTATGGTGCACCGTGTGACCGGGAAACGTTTTCAAATGCATCTCAGTTTTCGTCCCCTTTTACTCGGGTTCACAATTCCAGACCCTTTACTAACACTCTACCCACTTGGAGAGTCAGTGCCTTTAACCTGCTGTTTGGCACAGTTTGCAATTTCTGCGCAAGATGAACAGGAATAGGGAGAACCAATGAGAGACTAGCTGTAGGTGTCTGCACGGGCAAATTTAACGCTCATTTCCCACCAGGAAGAGGAATTAACCAAACGCTCAGCATGCCGTGCCGGAACCAGATTAGGGCCTGAAGCAACCCTGCGAGTTTGCGGCCAGCTCCCAAGAAAGCGATTTGAAGAAAGGAGCTCCGGGGCACTGTAATTCAAAACCTGCAGTGTTGTAAATGACAGCTATCGTCCAAAAATATATTGAAGGAAGGCTGCGAAGAGGACTTGAAAGCGGGGCAGAATTTCAGGAAAACGATTTCATGGGGTAGACTGGAATTGCATTTAAAGCATAGGAAAAGAGGCAGAACGTCGACAATGATGCACTTGGCCAAAAAGTGCGTATGCGTCTTTTCCTGAATATATTCAGGAAAAAACGCATACGCTCTTTTTGGCCAACCAAGCAACCATGTTAAAGAAATCTGCACTACAATGAAGTCTCACTGCCCCCCGGTCAAAAGGGCCATCTGAAAAAAGTGTAAAATCCAGAAAGGCAGCACAGGCCATGGAGAACAGGGAGCCTTGTTATGCTGATGGGTGGGATGTAAATTGCCAACAGCCACTCTGGAGAAGTGTATGGTGTTTCCTGAAACACCTAAAAAACAAAGCAACGGAGCCTACGGCACTTCCACTTATGGTCCTATAGCTTAGGGAAATTAAAATCAAAAACACACAGCCACGCCAAAGTTTCAGACGGCTCTGTTTACAAGAACCTCGTCTACCGTACAAGTTAAATATCCCAGAAAGCGAAAAATGGATAAAGAAGTTGTGGTACGTACGTACAATGGAATATCACTCAGCAATGAAATCTATGTCATCAGGCCCGTCGCGGCATAATGAGTGGATTCAGGTACGATGATTCTAAGTGAAATAAGTCACACAGAAAATGAAACATCATAAGATATCACTACTACACGGAATGTAAATTTGGCTACACATGAACTGAATTACAAAACAGAACAGGGTCTCAAATTTAGAAAACCAACTTATGCTTGCTTAAGGGGAAAGGTGAGTTGGGGTGCTGCATAAAACCAGAGATAGAAATTAGCACAGATACCTTTCCATAAGCCAAATATGTAATAGTCAAGTCCTACCCCTTGCTCAACGAAATGGACTAAACACCCCATATTCAACGCCTAGGAATACACCTGACTAGTAAGAATCTTCAAACCCATGGATTTATATGTCTCCGTAAGAGAATGAAGCGTGTGTACAGCGGCATGAATGCAGCAGAGAAAATCCGATAAATCCCATTATCAAAATGAATTACACAAACAAAACCCAAGGACAGTGAAATAGAGAGCAATTCTTAAATAATTCATTCAGGGCTTGTGATGCAACCTGGACTTACCACATGTACACCCAGAGCTGAGTGAGACATAAGGTTGGGCACTTCGGGCTGATAGCATTGGTGAGGTTCGATGAGCAAATGCAGACCCTTTGAAGTCATACAGCATGGTACCCATTCCATGGGTCCCAACTCTCCAAGTTTAAGGGATTCTTCCTTCAGCTAAAACATGCATGGGAAACCCAAAGTATGGTGCACCGTGTGACTGGCAAACGTTTTCAAATGCATCTCAGTTTTCGTCCCCTTTTACTCGGGTTCACCATTCCAGACCCTTTACGAAAACTCTCCCCACTTGGAGAGTCAGTGCCTTTAACCTCCTGTTGGGCACAGTTTGCAATTTCTGCGCAAGATGAAAAGGAATAGGGAGAACCAATGAGAGACTAGCTCTAGGTGTCTGCACGGGCAAATTTAACGCTCATTTCCCACCAGGAAGAGGAATTAACCAAAGGCTCAGCATGCTGTGCCGTAACCAGATTAGGGCCTGAGGCAATCCTGTGGGTTTGCGGCCAGCTCACAAGATAGCGAGTTGAAGAAATGAGCTCAGGGGCACTGTAACTCACAAACCTGCAGAGTTATAAATGACAGCTATCGTCCAAAAATATATTGAAGGAAGGCTGCGAAGATGACTTGTAAGTGGGGCAGAATTGCAGGAAAACTATTTCAGGGGGTAGACGGGAATTGCATTTAAAGCATAGGAAAAGAGGCAGAACGTCGACAATGATGCTCTTGGCCAAAAAGGGCGTATGCGTTTTTTCCTGAATATATTCAGGAAAAAACGCATACGCCCATTTTGGCCAACCAAGCAAGCATGTTAAAGAAATCTGCACTACAATGAAGTCTCACTGCCCCCCGGTCAAAAGGGCCATCTGAAAAAAGTGTAAAATCCAGAAAGGCAGCACAGGCCATGGAGAACAGGGAGCCTTGTTATGCTGATGGGCGGGATGTAAATTGCCAACAGCCACCCTGGAGAAGTGTATGGTGTTTCCCGGAACACCGAAAAAACAAAGCTACGGAGCCTACGGCACTTCCACTTATGGTCCTATAGCTTAGGGAAATTAAAATCAAAAACACACAGCCACCCCAAAGTGTCGGACGGCTCTGTTTACAAGAACCTCGTCTACGGTACAAGTTAAATATCCCAGAATGTGAAAAATGGATAAAGAAGTTGTGGTACGTACGTACAATGGAATATCACTCAGCAATGAAATCTATGTCATCAGGCCCGTCGCGGCATAATGAGTGGATTCAGGTACGATGATTCTAAGTGAAATAAGTCACACAGAAAATGAAACATCATAAGATATCACTACTACACGGAATGTAAATTTGGCTACACATGAACTGAATTACAAAACAGAACAGGGTCTCAAATTTAGAAAACCAACTTATGCTTGCTTAAGGGGAAAGGTGAGTTGGGGTGCTGCATAAAACCAGAGATTGAAATTAGCACAGATACCTTTCCATAAGCCAAATATGTAATAGTCAAGTCCTACCCCTTGCTCAACGAAATGGACTAAACACCCCATATTCAACGCCTAGGAATACACCTGACTAGTAAGAATCTTCAAACCCATGGATTTATATGTCTCCGTAAGAGAATGAAGCGTGTGTACAGCGGCATGAATGCAGCAGAGAAAATCCGATAAATCCCATTATCAAAATGAATTACACAAACAAAACCCAAGGACAGTGAAATAGAGAGCAATTCTTAAATAATTCATTCAGGGCTTGTGATGCAACCTGGACTTACCACATGTACACCCAGAGCTGAGTGAGACATAAGGTTGGGCACTTCGGGCTGATAGCATTGGTGAGGTTCGATGAGCAAATGCAGACCCTTTGAAGTCATACAGCATGGTACCCATTCCATGGGTCCCAACTCTCCAAGTTTAAGGGATTCTTCCTTCAGCTAAAACATGCATGGGAAACCCACAGTATGCTGCACCGTGTGACTGGCAAACGTTTTCAAATGCATCTCAGTTTTCGTCCCCTTTTACTCGGGTTCACCATTCCAGACCCTTTACGAACACTCTCCCCACTTGGAGAGTCAGTGCCTTTAACCTCCTGTTGGGCACAGTTTGCAATTTCTGCGCAAGATTAACAGGAATAGGGAGAACAAATGAGAGACTAGCTGTAGGTGTCTGCACGGGCAAATTTAATGCTCATTTCGCACCAGGAAGAGGAATTAACCAAAGGCTCAACATGCCGTGCCTGAAACAGATTAGGGCCTGACAATCGTGCGGGTTTGCAGCCAGCTCACAAGATAGCGAGTTGAAGAAAGGAGCTCAGGGGCACTGTAACTCACAAACCTGCAGAGTAATAAATGACAGCTATCGTCCAAAAATATATTGAAGGAGGTCTGCAAAGACGACTTGTAAGCGGGACAGATTTGCAGGAAAACGATTTCAGGGGGTAGACGGGAATTGCATTTAAAGCATAGGAAAAGAGGCAGAACGTCAACAATGATGCTCTTGGCCAAAAAGGGCGTATGCGTTTTTTCCTGAATATATTCAGGAAAAAACGCATACGCCCTTTTTGGCCAACCAAGCAAGCATGTTAATGAAATCTGCACTACAATGAAGTCTCACTGCCCCCCGGTCAAAAGGGCCATCTGAAAAAAGTGTAAAATCCAGAAAGGCAGCACAGGCCATGGAGAACAGGGAGCCTTGTTATGCTGATGGGCGGGATGTAAATTGCCAACAGCCACTCTGGAGAAGTGTATGGTGTTTCCCGGAACATCTAAAAAACAAAGCAACGGAGCCTACGGCACTTCCCCTTATGGTCCTATAGCTTAGGAAAATTAAAATCAAAAACACACAGCCACCGAAAAGTCTCGGGCGGCTCTGTTCACAAGAACCTCGTCTACGGTACAAGTTAAATATCCCAGAATGTGAAAAATGGATAAAGAAGTTGTGGTACTTACGTACAGTGGAATATCACACAGCAATGAAATCTATGTCATCAGGCCCGTCGCGGCATAATGAGTGGATTCAGGTACGATGATTCTAAGTGAAATAAGTCACACAGAAAATGAAACATCATAAGATATCACTAATACACGGAATGAAAACTTGGCTACACATGAACTGAATTACAAAACAGAACAGGGTCTCAAATTTAGAAAACCAACTTATGCTTGCTTAAGGGGAAAGGTGAGTTGGGGTGCTGCATAAAACCAGAGATAGAAATTAGCACAGATACCTTTCCATAAGCCAAATATGTAATAGTCAAGACCTACCCCTTGCTCAACGAAATGGACTAAACACCCCATATTCAACGCCTAGGAATACACCTGAGTAGTAAGAATCTTCAAACCCATGGATTTATATGTCTCCGTAAGAGAATGAAGCATGTGTACAGCGGTATGAATGCAGCAGAGAAAATCCGATAAATCCCATTATCAAAATGAATTACACAAACAAAACCCAAGGACAGTGAAATAGAGAGCAATTCTTAAATAATTCATTCAGGGCTTGTGATGCAACCTGGATTTACCACATCTACACCCAGAGCTGAGTGAGACATAAGGTTGGGCACTTCGGGCTGATAGCATTGGTGAGGTTCGATGAGCAAATGCAGACCCTTTGAAGTCATACAGCATGGTACCCATTCCATGGGTCCCAACTCTCCAAGTTTAAGGGATTCTTCCTTCAGCTAAAACATGCATGGGAAACCCAGAGTATGGTGCACCGTGTGACTGGCAAACGTTTTCAAATGCATCTCAGTTTTCGTCCCCTTTTACTCGGGTTCACCATTCCAGACCCTTTACGAACACTCTCCCCACTTGGAGAGTTAGTGCCTTTAACCTCCTGTCAAGCACAGTTTGCAATTTCTGCGCTAGATAAAAAGGAATAGGGAGAACCAATGAGAGACTAGCTCTAGGTGTCTGCACGGGCAAATTTAACGCTCATTTCCCACCAGGAAGAGGAATTAACCAAAGGCTCAGCATGCCGTGCCGGAACCAGATTAGGGCCTGAGGCAATCCTGTGGGTTTGCGGCCAGCTCACAAGATAGCGAGTTGAAGAAATGAGCTCAGGGGCACTGTAACTCACAAACCTGCAGAGTTATAAATGACAGCTATCGTCCAAAAATATATTGAAGGAAGGCTGCGAAGATGACTTGAAAGTGGGGCAGAATTGCAGGAAAACGATTTCAGGGGGTAGACGGGAATTGCATTTAAAGCATAGGAAAAGAGGCAGAACGTCGACAATGATGCTCTTGGCCAAAAAGGGCGTATGCGTTTTTTCCTGAATATATTCAGGAAAAAACGCATACGCCCTTTTTGGCCAACCAAGCAAGCATGTTAAAGAAATCTGCACTACAATGAAGTCTCACTGCCCCCCGGTCAAAAGGGCCATCTGAAAAAAGTGTAAAATCCAGAAAGGCAGCACAGGCCATGGAGAACAGCGAGCCTTGTTATGCTGATGGGCGGGATGTAAATTGCCAACAGCCACTCTGGAGAAGTGTATGGTGTTTCCCGGAACACCGAAAAAACAAAGCTACGGAGCCTACGGCACTTCCACTTATGGTCCTATAGCTTAGCGAAATTAAAATCAAAAACACACAGCCACCCCAAAGTGTCGGACAGCTCTGTTTACAAGAACCTCCTCTACGGTACAAGTTAAATATCCCAGAATGTGAAAAATGGATAAAGAAGTTGTGGTACGTACGTACAGTGGAATATCACTCAGCAATGAATTCTATGTCATCTGGCCCGTCGTGGCATAATGAGTGGATTCAGGTACGATGATTCTAAGTGAAATAAGTCACACAGAAAATGAAACATCATAAGATATCACTAATACACCGAATGTAATCTTGGCTACACATGAACTGAATTACAAAACAGAACAGGGTCTCAAATTTAGAAAACCAACTTATGCTTGCTTAAGGGGAAAGGTGAGTTGGGGTGCTGCATAAAACCAGAGATAGAAATTAGCACAGATACCATTCCATACGTCAAATATGTAATAGTCAAGACCTACCCCTTGCTCAACGAAATGGGCTAAACTCCCTATATTCAATGCCTAAGAATACACCTGACTAGTAAGAATCTTAAAACCCATGGATTTATATGTGTCCATAAGAGAATCAAGCGTGTGTACAGCTGCATGAAGGCAGCAGAGAAAATCCGATAAATCCTATTATCAAAATAAATTACAAAAACAAAACACAATGACAGTGAAATAGAGAGCAATTCTTAAATAATTCATTCATGTCTTGTGATGCAACCTGGATTTACCTCATCTAAACCCAGAGCTGAGTGAGACATAAGGTTGGACACTTCGGGCTGATACCATTGGTGAGGTTCGATGAGCCAATGCAGACCATTTGAAGTCATACTGCATGGTACCCATTCCATGGGTCCCAACTCTCCATGTTTAAGCGATTCTTCCTTCAGCTAAAGCATGCATGGGAAACACACAGTATGGTGCAGCATGTGACCGGGAAACGTTTTCAAATGCATCTCAGATTTGTCCCCTTTTACTCGGGTTCACAATTCCAGACCCTTTACTAAAACTCTCCCCACTTGGAGAGTCAGTGCCTTTAACCTCCTGTTTGGGACAGTTTGCAATTTCTGCGCAAGATGAACAGGAATAGGGAGAACCAATGAGAGACTAGCTGTAGGTATCTGCAGGGGCAAATTTAACGCTCATTTCCCACCAGGAATTGGAATTAACCAAAGGCTCAGCATGCCGTGCCGGAACAAGATTAGGGCCTGAAGCAATCCTGCGGGTTTGCGGCCAGCTCACAAGAAAGCGATTTTAAGAAAGGAGCTCAGGGGCACTGTAATTCACAAACCTGCAGAGTTATAAATGACAGCTATCGTCCAAAAATATATTGAAGGAAGGCTGCGAAGAGGACTTGAAAGCGGGGCAGAATTGCAGGAAAACGATTTCAGGGGGTAGACTGGAATTGCATTTAAAGCATAGGAAAAGAGGCAGAACGTCGACAATGATGCACTTGGCCAAAAAGGGCGTATGCGGTTTTTCCTGAATATATTCAGGAAAAAACGCATACGCCCTTTTTGGCCAACCAAGCAAGCATGTTAAAGAAATCTGCACTACAATGAAGTCTCACTGCCCCCCGGTCAAAAGGGCCATGTGAAAAAAGTGTAAAATCCAGAAATGCAGCACAGGCCATGGAGAACAGGGAGCCTTGTTATGCTCATGGGTGGGATGTAAATTGCCAACAGCCACTCTGGAGAAGTGTATGGTGTTTCCTGAAAAACCTAAAAAACAAAGCAACGGAGCCTACGGCACTTCCACTTATGGTCCTATAGCTTAGGGAAATTAAAATCAAAAACACACAGCCACGCCAAAGTTTCAGATGGCTCTGTTTACAAGAACCTCGTCTACGGTACAAGTTAAATATCCCAGAAAGCGAAAAATGAATAAAGAAGTTGTGGTACGTACGTACAATGGAATATCAGTCACCAATGAAATCTATGTCATCTGGCCCGTCGTGGCATAAGGAGTGGATTCAGGTACGATGATTCTAAGTGAAAAAAGTCACACAGAAAATGAAACATCATAAGATATCACTAATACACCGAATGTAATCTTGGCTACACATGAACTGAATTACAAAACAGAACAGGGTCTCAAATTTAGAAAACCAACTAATGTTTGCTTAAGGGGAAAGGTGAGTTGGGGTGCTGCATAAAACGAGAGATAGAAATTAGCACAGATACCATTCCATACGTAAAATATGTAATAGTCAAGACCTACCCCTTGCTCAACGAAATGGGCTAAACACCCTATATTCAACGCCTAGGAATACACCTGACTACTAAGACTCTTCAAACCCATGGATTTATATGTCTCCATAAGAGAATCAAGCATGTGTACAGCTGCATGAAGGCAGCAGAGAAAATCCGATAAATCCTATTATCAAAATGAATTACAAAAACAAAACACAATGACAGTGAAAGAGAGAACAATTCTTAAATAATTCATTCAGGGCTTGTGATGCAACCTGGATTTACCTCATCTACACCCAGAGCTGAGTGAGACATAAGGTTGGACACTTCGGGGTGATACCACAGGTGAGGTTTGATGAGCAAATGCAGACCATTTGAAGTCATACTGCATGGTACCCATTCCATGGGTCCCAACTCTCCAGGTTTAAGCGATTCTTCCTTCAGCTAAAGCATGCATGGGAAGCCCACAGTATGGTGCACCGTGTGACCAGGAAACGTTTTCAAAGGCATCTCAATTTTCGTCCCCTTTTACTCGGGTTCACAATTCCAGACCCTTTTCTAACACTCTCCAGACTTGGAGAGTCAGTGCCTTTAACCTGCTGTTTGGCACAGTTTGCAATTTCTGCGCAAGATGAACAGGAATAGGGAGAACCAATGAGAGACTAGCTGTAGGTGTCTGCACGGGCAAATTTAACGCTCATTTCCCACCAGGAAGAGGAATTAACCAAACGCTCAGCATGCCGTACCGGAACCAGATTAGGGCCTGAAGCAACCCTGCGAGTTTGCGGCCAGCTCACAAGAAAGCGATTTGAAGAAAGGAGCTCCGGGGCACTCTAATTCACAAACCTGCAGAGTTATAAATGACAGCTATCGTCCAAAAATATATTGAAGGAAGCCTGCGAAGAGGACTTGAAAGCGGGGCAGAATTGCAGGAAAACGATTTCAGGGGGTAGACTGGAATTGCATTTAAAGCATAGGAAAAGAGGCAGAACGTCGACAATGATGCACTTGGCCAAAAAGGGCGTATGCGTTTTTTCCTGAATATATTCAGGAAAAAACGCATACGCCCTTTTTGGCCAACCAAGCAAGCATGTTAAAGAAATCTGCACTACAATGAAGTCTCACTGCCCCCCGGTCAAAAGGGCCATCTGAAAAAAGTGTAAAATCCAGAAAGGCAGCACAGGCCATGGAGAACAGGGAGCCTTGTTATGCTGATGGGCGGGATGTAAATTGCCAACAGCCACTCTGGAGAAGTGTATGGTGTTTCCTGAAACACCTAAACAACAAAGCAACAGAGCCTACGGCACTTCCACTTATGGTCCTATAGCTTAGGGAAATTTAAATCAAAAACACACAGCCAAGCCAAAGTTTCAGATGGCTCTGTTTACAAGAACCTCTTCTACGGTACAAGTTAAATATCCCAGAAAGCGAAAAATGGATAAAGAAGTTGTGGTACGTACGTACAATGGAATATCAGTCACCAAGGAAAGCTATGTCATCTGGCCCGTCGTGGTGTAATGAGTGGATTCAGGTACGATGATTCTAAGTGAAATAAGTCACACAGAAAATGAAACATCATAAGATATCACTAACACACCGAATGTAATCTTGGCTACACATGAACTGAATTACAAAACAGAACAGGGTCTCAAATTTAGAAAACCAACTTATGTTTGCTTAAGGGGAAAGGTGAGTTGGGGTGCTGCATAAAACCAGAGATAGAAATTAGCACAGATACCATTCCATACATCAAATATGTAATAGTCAAGACCTACCCCTTGCTCAACGAAATGGGCTAAACACCCTATATTCAACGCCTAGGAATACACCTTACTAGTAAGAATCTTCAAACCCATGGATTTATATGTCTCCATAAGAGAATCAAGCGTGTGTACAGCTGCATGAATGCAGCAGAGAAAATCCGATAAATCCTATTATCAAAATGAATTACAAAAACAAAACACAATGACAGTGAAATAGAGAGCAATTCTTAAATAATTCATTCAGGGCTTGTGATGCAACCTGGATTTACCTCATCTACACCCAGAGCTGAGTGAGACATAAAGTTGGACACTTCGGGCTGATAGCATTGGTGAGGTTCGAAGAGCAAATGCAGACCATTTGAAGTCATACTGCATGGTACCCATTCCATGGGTCCCAACTCTCCAGGTTTAAGCGATTCTTCCTTCAGCTAAAACATGCATGGGAAACCCACAGTATGGTGCACCGTGTGACCGGGAAACGTTTTCAAATGCATCTCAGTTTTCGTCCCCTTTTACTCGGGTTCACAATTCCAGACCCTTTACTAACACTCTACCCACTTGGAGAGTCAGTGCCTTTAACCTGCTGTTTGGCACAGTTTGCAATTTCTGCGCAAGATGAACAGGAATAGGGAGAACCAATGAGAGACTAGCTGTAGGTGTCTGCACGGGCAAATTTAACGCTCATTTCCCACCAGGAAGAGGAATTAACCAAACGCTCAGCATGCCGTGCCGGAACCAGATTAGGGCCTGAAGCAACCCTGCGAGTTTGCGGCCAGCTCACAAGAAAGCGATTTGAAGAAAGGAGCTCCGGGGCACTCTAATTCACAAACCTGCAGAGTTATAAATGACAGCTATCGTCCAAAAATATATTGAAGGAAGCCTGCGAAGAGGACTTGAAAGCGGGGCAGAATTGCAGGAAAACGATTTCAGGGGGTAGACTGGAATTGCATTTAAAGCATAGGAAAAGAGGCAGAAGGAAAAAACGCATACGCCCTTTTTGGCCAACCAAGCAAGCATGTTAAAGAAATCTGCACTACAATGAAGTCTCACTGCCCCCCGGTCAAAAGGGCCATCTGAAAAAAGTGTAAAATCCAGAAAGGCAGCACAGGCCATGGAGAACAGGGAGCCTTGTTATGCTGATGGGCGGGATGTAAATTGCCAACAGCCACTCTGGAGAAGTGTATGGTGTTTCCTGAAACACCTAAAAAACAAAGCAACAGAGCCTACGGCACTTCCACTTATGGTCCTATACCTTAGGGAAATTTAAATCAAAAACACACAGCCAAGCCAAAGTTTCAGATGGCTCTGTTTACAAGAACCTCTTCTACGGTACAAGTTAAATATCCCAGAAAGCGAAAAATGGATAAAGAAGTTGTGGTACGTACGTACAATGGAATATCAGTCACCAAGGAAAGCTATGTCATCTGGCCCGTCGTGGTGTAATGAGTGGATTCAGGTACGATGATTCTAAGTGAAATAAGTCACACAGAAAATGAAACATCATAAGATATCACTAACACACCGAATGTAATCTTGGCTACACATGAACTGAATTACAAAACAGAACAGGGTCTCAAATTTAGAAAACCAACTTATGTTTGCTTAAGGGGAAAGGTGAGTTGGGGTGCTGCATAAAACCAGAGATAGAAATTAGCACAGATACCATTCCATACGTCAAATATGTAATAGTCAAGACCTACCCCTTGCTCAACGAAATGGGCTAAACACCCTATATTCAACGCCTAGGAATACACCTGACTAGTAAGAATCTTCAAACCCATGGATTTATATGTCTCCATAAGAGAATCAAGCGTGTGTACAGCTGCATGAATGCAGCAGAGAAAATCCGATAAATCCTATTATCAAAATGAATTACAAAAACAAAACACAATGACAGTGAAATAGAGAGCAATTCTTAAATAATTCATTCAGGGCTTGTGATGCAACCTGGATTTACCTCATCTACACCCAGAGCTGAGTGAGACATAAAGTTGGACACTTCGGGCTGATAGCATTGGTGAGGTTCGATGAGCAAATGCAGACCATTTGAAGTCATACTGCATGGTACCCATTCCATGGGTCCCAACTCTCCAGGTTTAAGCGATTCTTCCTTCAGCTAAAACATGCATGGGAAACCCACAGTATGGTGCACCGTGTGACCGGGAAACGTTTTCAAATTCATCTCAGTTTTCGTCCCCTTTTACTCGGGTTCACAATTCCAGAACCTTTACTAACACTCTCCCCACTTGGAGAGTCAGTGCCTTTAACCTCCTGTTTGGCACAGTTTGCAATTTCTGCGCAAGATGAACAGGAATAGGGAGAACCAATGAGAGACTAGCTGTAGGTGTCTGCACGGGCAAATTTAACGCTCATTTCCCACCAGGAAGAGGAATTAACCGAAGGCTCAGCATGCCGTGCCGGAACCAGTTTAGGGCCTGAAGCAATCCTGAGGGTTTGCGGCCAGCTCACAAGAAAGCGATTTGAAGAAAGGAGCTCCGGGGCACTGTAATTCAAAACCTGCAGTGTTGTAAATGACAGCTATCGTCCAAAAATATATTGAAGGAAGGCTGCGAAGAGGACTTGAAAGCGGGGCAGAATTTCAGGAAAACGATTTCATGGGGTAGACTGGAATTGCATTTAAAGCATAGGAAAAGAGGCAGAACGTCGACAATGATGCACTTGGCCAAAAAGAGCGTATGCGTTTTTTCCTGAATATATTCAGGAAAAAACGCATAGGCTCTTTTTGGCCAACCAAGCAAGCATGTTAAAGAAATCTGCACTACAATGAAGTCTCACTGCCCCCCGGTCAAAAGGGCCATCTGAAAAAAGTGTAAAATCCAGAAATGCAGCACAGGCCATGGAGAACAGGGAGCCTTGTTATGCTGATGGGCGGGATGTAAATTGCCAACAGCCACTCTGGAGAAGTGTATGGTGTTTCCTGAAACACCTAAAAAACAAAGCAACAGAGCCTACGGCACTTCCACTTATGGTCCTATAGCTTAGGGAAATTTAAGTCAAAAACACACAGCCAAGCCAAAGTTTCAGATGGCTCTGTTTACAAGAACCTCTTCTACGGTACAAGTTAAATATCCCAGAAAGCGAAAAATGGATAAAGAAGTTGTGGTACGTACGTACAATGGAATATCAGTCACCAAGGAAAGCTATGTCATCTGGCCCGTCGTGGTGTAATGAGTGGATTCAGATACGATGATTCTAAGAGAAATAAGTCACACAGAAAATGAAACATCATAAGTTATCTCTAATACACCGAATGTAATCTTGGCTACACATGAACTGAATTACAAAACAGAACAGGGTCTCAAATTTAGAAAACCAACTTATGTTTGCTTAAGGGGAAAGGTGAGTTGGGGTGCTGCATAAAACCAGAGATAGAAATTAGCACAGATACCATTCCATACGTCAAATATGTAATAGTCAAGACCTACACCTTGCTCAACGAAATGGGCTAAACACCCTATATTCAACGCCTAGGAATACACCTGACTAGTAAGAATCTTCAAACCCATGGATTTATATGTCTCCATAAGAGAATCAAGCGTGTGTACAGCTGCATGAAGGTAGCAGAGAAAATCCGATAAATACTATTATCAAAATGAATTACAAAAACAAAACACAATGACAGTGAAATAGAGAGCAATTCTTAAATAATTCATTCAGGGCTTGTGATGCAACCTGGATTTACCTCATCTACACCCAGAGCTGAGTGAGACATAAAGTTGGACACTTCGGGCTGATAGCATTGGTGAGGTTCGAAGAGCAAATGCAGACCATTTGAAGTCATACTGCATGGTACCCATTCCATGGGTCCCAACTCTCCAGGTTTAAGCGATTCTTCCTTCAGCTAAAACATGCATGGGAAACCCACAGTATGGTGCACCGTGTGACCGGGAAACGTTTTCAAATGCATCTCAGTTTTCGTCCCCTTTTACTCGGGTTCACAATTCCAGACCCTTTACTAACACTCTACCCACTTGGAGAGTCAGTGCCTTTAATCTGCTGTTTGGCACAGTTTGCAATTTCTGCGCAAGATGAACAGGAATAGGGAGAACAAATGAGAGACTAGCTGTAGGTGTCTGCACGGGCAAATTTAACGCTCATTTCCCACCAGGAAGAGGAATTAACCAAACGCTCAGCATGCCGTGCCGGAACCAGATTAGGGCCTGAAGCAACCCTGCGAGTTTGCGGCCAGCTCACAAGAAAGCGATTTGAAGAAAGGAGCTCCGGGGCACTCTAATTCACAAACCTGCAGAGTTATAAATGACAGCTATCGTCCAAAAATATATTGAAGGAAGCCTGCGAAGAGGACTTGAAAGCGGGGCAGAATTGCAGGAAAACGATTTCAGGGGGTAGACTGGAATTGCATTTAAAGCATAGGAAAAGAGGCAGAACGTCGACAATGATGCACTTGGCCAAAAAGGGCGTATGCGTTTTTTCCTGAATATATTCAGGAAAAAACGCATACGCCCTTTTTGGCCAACCAAGCAAGCATGTTAAAGAAATCTGCACTACAATGAAGTCTCACTGCCCCCCGGTCAAAAGGGCCATCTGAAAAAAGTGTAAAATCCAGAAAGGCAGCACAGGCCATGGAGAACAGGGAGCCTTGTTATGCTGATGGGTGGGATGTAAATTGCCAACAGCCACTCTGGAGAAGTGTATGGTGTTTCCTGAAACACCTAAAAAACAAAGCAACAGAGCCTACGGCACTTCCACTTATGGTCCTATAGCTTAGGGAAATTAAAATAAAAAACACACAGCCAAGCCAAAGTTTCAGATGGCTCTGTTTACAAGAACCTCTTCTACGGTACAAGTTAAATATCCCAGAAAGCGAAAAATGGATAAAGAAGTTGTGGTACGTACGTACAATGGAATATCAGTCACCAAGGAAAGATATGTCATCTGGCCCGTCGTGGTGTAATGAGTGGATTCAGGTACGATGATTCTAAGTGAAATAAGTCACACAGAAAATGAAACATCATAAGATATCACTAACACACCGAATGTAATCTTGGCTACACATGAACTGAATTACAAAACAGAACAGGGTCTCAAATTTAGAAAACCAACTTATGTTTGCTTAAGGGGAAAGGTGAGTTGGGGTGCTGCATAAAACCAGAGATAGAAATTAGCACAGATACCATTCCATACGTCAAATATGTAATAGTCAAGACCTACCCCTTGCTCAACGAAATGGGCTAAACACCCTATATTCAACGCCTAGGAATACACCTGACTAGTAAGAATCTTCAAACCCATGGATTTATATGTCTCCATAAGAGAATCAAGCATGTGTACAGCTGCATGAAGGCAGCAGAGAAAATCCAATAAATCCTATTATCAAAATGAATTACAAAAACAAAACACAATGACAGTGAAATAGAGAGCAATTCTTAAATAATTCATTCAGGGCTTGTGATGCAACCTGGATTTACCTCATCTAAACCCAGAGCTGAGTGAGACCTAAGGTTGGACACTTCGGGCTGATAGCATTGGTGAGGTTCGATGAGCAAATGCAGACCATTTGAAGTCATACTACATGGTACCCATTCCATGGGTCCCAACTCTCCAGGTTTAAGCGATTCTTCCTTCAGGTAAAGCATGCATGGGAAGCCCACAGTATGGTGCACCGTGTGACCGGGAAACATTTTCAAATGCATCTCACTTTTTGTCCCCGTTTACTCGGGTTCAGAATTCCAGACCCTTTACAAACACTCTCCCCACTTGGAGAGTCAGTGCCTTTAACCTGCTGTTTGGCACAGTTTGCAATTTCTGCGCAAGAGGAATAGGAATAGGAAGAACCAATGAGAGACTAGCTGTAGGTTTCTGCACGGGCAAATTTAACGCTCATTTCCAACCAGGAAGAGGAATTAACCAAACGCTCAGCATGCCGTGCCGGAACCAGATTAGGGCCTGAAGCAATCCTGCGGGTTTGCGGCCAGCTCAAAAGAAAGCGATTTGAAGAAAGGAGCTCAGGGGCACTGTAATTCACAAACCTGCAGAGTTATAAATGACAGCTATCGTCCAAAAATATATTGAAGGAAGGCTGCGAAGAGGACTTGAAAGCGGGGCAAAATTGCAGGAAAACGATTTCAGGGGTTAGACTGGAATTGCATTTAAAGCATAGGAAAAGAGGCAGAACGTCGACAATGATGCACTTGGCCAAAAAGGGCGTATGCGTTTTTTCCGGAATATACGCATACGCCCTTTTTGGCCAACCAAGCAAGCATGTTAAAGAAATCTGCACTACAATGAAGTCTCACTGCCCCCCGGTCAAAAGGGCCATCTGAAAAAAGTGTAAAATCCAGAAAGGCAGCACAGGCCATGGAGAACAGGGAGCCTTGTTATGCTCATGGGTGGGATGTAAATTGCCAACAGCCACTCTGGAGAAGTGTATGGTGTTTCCTGAAACACCTAAAAAACAAAGCAACGGAGCCTACGGCACTTCCACTTATGGTCCTATAGCTTAGGGAAATTAAAATAAAAAACACACAGCCACCCCAAAGTTTCAGACGGCTCTGTTTACAAGAACCTCGTCTACGGTACAAGTTAAATATCCCAGAAAGCGAAAAATGGATAAAGAAGTTGTGGTACGTACGTACAATGGAATATCACTCACCAATGAAATCTATGTCATCTGGCCCGTCGTGGCATAATGAGTGGATTCAGGTACGATGATTCTAAGAGAAATAAGTCACACAGAAAATGAAACATCATAAGTTATCTCTAATACACCGAATGTAATCTTGGCTACACATGAACTGAATTACAAAACAGAACAGGGTCTCAAATTTAGAAAACCAACTTATGTTTGCTTAAGGGGAAAGGTGAGTTGGGGTGCTGCATAAAACCAGATATAGAAATTAGCACAGATACCATTCCATACGTCAAATATGTAATAGTCAAGACCTACCCCTTGCTCAACGAAATGGGCTAAACACCCTATATTCAACGCCTAAGAATACACCTGACTAGTAAGAATCTTCAAACCCATGGATTTATATGTCTCCATAAGAGAATCAAGCGTGTGTACAGCTGCATGAATGCAGCAGAGAAAATCCGATAAATCCTATTATCAAAATGAATTACAAAAACAAAACACAATGACAGTGAAATAGAGAGCAATTCTTAAATAATTCATTCAGGGCTTGTGATGCAACCTGGATTTACCTCATCTACACCCAGAGCTGAGTGAGACATAAAGTTGGACACTTCGGGCTGATAGCATTGGTGAGGTTCGATGAGCAAATGCAGACCATTTGAAGTCATACTGCATGGTACCCATTCCATGGGTCCCAACTCTCCAGGTTTAAGCGATTCTTCCTTCAGCTAAAACATGCATGGGAAACCCACAGTATGGTGCACCGTGTGACCGGGAAACGTTTTCAAATGCATCTCAGTTTTCGTCCCCTTTTACTCGGGTTCACAATTCCAGACCCTTTACTAACACTCTCCCCACTTGGAGAGTCAGTGCCTTTAACCTCCTGTTTGGCACAGTTTGCAATTTCTGCGCAAGATGAACAGGAATAGGGAGAACCAATGAGAGACTAGCTGTAGGTGTCTGCACGGGCAAATTTAACGCTCATTTCCCACCAGGAAGAGGAATTAACCGAAGGCTCAGCATGCTGTGCCGGAACCAGTTTAGGGCCTGAAGCAATCCTGCGGGTTTGCGGCCAGCTCCCAAGAAAGCGATTTGAAGAAAGGAGCTCCGGGGCACTGTAATTCAAAACCTGCAGTGTTGTAAATGACAGCTATCGTCCAAAAATATATTGAAGGAAGGCTGCGAAGAGGACTTGAAAGCGGGGCAAAATTTCAGGAAAACGATTTCATGGGGTAGACTGGAATTGCATTTAAAGCATAGGAAAAGAGGCAGAACGTCGACAATGATGCACTTGGCCAAAAAGAGCGTATGCGTTTTTTCCTGAATATATTCAGGAAAAAACGCATACGCTCTTTTTGGCCAACCAAGCAAGCATGTTAAAGAAATCTGCACTACAATGAAGTCTCACTGCCCCCCGGTCAAAAGGGCCATCTGTAAAAAGTGTAAAATCCAGAAATGCAGCACAGGCCATGGAGAACAGGGAGCCTTGTTATGCTCATGGGTGGGATGTAAATTGCCAACAGCCACTCTGGAGAAGTGTATGGTGTTTCCTGAAACACCTAAAAAACAAAGCAACGGAGCCTACGGCACTTCCACTTATGGTCCTATAGCTTAGGGAAATTAAAATCAAAAACACACAGCCACGCCAAAGTTTCAGACGGCTCTGTTTACAAGAACCTCGTCTACGGTACAAGTTAAATATCCCAGAAAGCGAAAAATGGATAAAGAAGTTGTGGTACGTACGTACAATGGAATATCACTCACCAATGAAGTCTATGTCATCTGGCCCATCGTGGCATAATGAGTGGATTCAGGTACGATGATTCTAAGTGAAATAAGTCACACAGAAAATGAAACATCATAAGATATCACTAATACACCGAATGTAATCTTGGCTACACATGAACTGAATTACAAAACAGAACAGGGTCTCAAATTTAGAAAACCAACTTATGTTTGCTTAAGGGGAAAGGTGAGTTGGGGTGCTGCATAAAACCAGAGATAGAAATTAGCACAGATACCATTCCATACGTCAAATATGTAATAGTCAAGACCTACCCCTTGCTCAACGAAATGGGCTAAACACCCTATATTCAACGCCTAGGAATACACCTGACTTGTAAGAATCTTCAAACCCATGGATTTATATGTCTCCATAAGAGAATCAAGCATGTGTACAGCTGCATGAAGGCAGCAGAGAAAATCCGATAAATCCTATTATCAAAATGAATTACAAAAACAAAACACAATGACAGTGAAATAGAGAGCAATTCTTAAATAATTCATTCAGGGCTTGTGATGCAACCTGGATTTACCTCATCTAAACCCAGAGCTGAGTGAGACCTAAGGTTGGACACTTCGGGCTGATAGCATTGGTGAGGTTCGATGAGCAAATGCAGACCATTTGAAGTCATACTACATGGTACCCATTCCATGGGTCCCAACTCTCCAGGTTTAAGCGATTCTTCCTTCAGGTAAAGCCTGCATGGGAAGCCCACAGTATGGTGCACCGTGTGACCGGGAAACATTTTCAAATGCATCTCAGTTTTTGTCCCCGTTTACTCGGGTTCAGAATTCCAGACCCTTTTCAAACACTCTCCCCACTTGGAGAGTCAGTGCCTTTAACCTGCTGTTTGGCACAGTTTGCAATTTCTGCGCAAGATGAACAGGAATAGGGAGAAACAATGAGAGACTAGCTGTAGTTGTCTGCACGGGCAAAATTAACGCTCATTTCAAACCAGGAAGAGGAATTAACCAAACGCTCAGCATGCCGTGCCGGAACCAGATTAGGGCCTGAAGCAATCCTGCGGGTTTGCGGCCAGCTCACAAGAAAGCGATTTGAAGAAAGGAGCTCAGGGGCACTGTAATTCACAAACCTGCAGAGTTATAAATGACAGCTATCGTCCAAAAATATATTGAAGGAAGGCTGCGAAGAGGACTTGAAAGCGGGGCAGAATTTCAGGAAAACGATTTCAGGGGGTAGACTGGAATTGCATTTAAAGCATAGGAAAAGAGGCACAACGTCGACAATGATGCACTTGGCCAAAAAGGGCGTATGCGTTTTTTCCTGAATATATTCAGGAAAAAACGCATACGCCCTTTTTGGCCAACCAAGCAAGCATGTTAAAGAAATCTGCACTACAATGAAGTCTCACTGCCCCCCGGTCAAAAGGGCCATCTGAAAAAAGTGTAAAATCCAGAAAGGCAGCACAGGCCATGGAGAACAGGGAGCCTTGTTATGCTCATGGGTGGGATGTAAATTGCCAACAGCCACTCTGCAGAAGTGTATGGTGTTTCCTGAAACACCTAAAAAACAAAGCAACGGAGCCTACGGCACTTCCACTTATGGTCCTATAGCTTAGGGAAATTAAAATAAAAAACACACAGCCACCCCAAAGTTTCAGACGGCTCTGTTTACAAGAACCTCTTCTACGGTACAAGTTAAATATCCCAGAAAGCGAAAAATGGATAAAGAATTTGTGGTACGTACGTACAATGGAATATCACTCACCAATGAAATCTATGTCATCTGGCCCGTCGTGGCATAATGAGTGGATTCAGGTACGATGATTCTAAGAGAAATAAGTCACACAGAAAATGAAACATCATAAGATATCACTAATACACCGAATGTAATCTTGGCTACACATGAACTGAATTACAAAACAGAACAGGGTCTCAATTTAGAAAACCAACTTATGTTTGCTTAAGGGGAAAGGTGAGTTGGGGTGCTGCATAAAACCAGAGATAGAAATTAGCACAGATACTATTCCATACGTCATATATGTAATAGTCAAGGGGGCCTCCCTGGTGGCGCACTGGTTGAGAGACCGCCTGCCGATGCAGGGGACGCGGGTTCGTGCCCCGGTCCGAGAGGATCCCACATGCCGTGGAGCTAACTGTCCCGTCAGTCATGGCTGTTGAGCCTGCGCGTCCGGAGCCTGTGCTCCGCAACGGGAGAGGCTACAACACTGAGAGGCCCGCGTACAGCAAAAAAAAAAAAAAAAATATGTAATAGTCAAGACCTACCCCTTGCTCAACGAAATGGGCTAAACACCGTATATTCAACGCCTAGGAATACACCTGACTAGTAAGAAGCTTCAAACCCATGGATTTATATGTCTCCATAAGAGAATCAAGCGTGTGTACAGCTGCATGAATGCAGCAGAGAAAATCCGATAAATCCTATTATCAAAATGAATTACAAAAACAAAACACAATGACAGTGAAATAGAGAGCAATTCTTAAATAATTCATTCAGGGCTTGTGATGCAACCTGGATTTACCTCATCTACACCCAGAGCTGAGTGAGACATAAAGTTGGACACTTCGGGCTGATAGCATTGGTGAAGTTCGATGAGCAAATGCAGACCATTTGAGTCATACTGCATGGTACCCATTCCATGGGTCCCAACTCTCCAGGTTTAAGCGATTCTTCCTTCAGCTAAAACATGCATGGGAAGCCCACAGTATGGTGCACCGTGTGACCGGGAAACATTTTCAAATGCATCTCAGTTTTTGTCCCCGTTTACTCGGGTTCAGAATTCCAGACCCTTTACAAACACTCTCCCCACTTGGAGAGTCAGTGCCTTTAACCTGCTGTTTGGCACAGTTTGCAATTTCTGCGCAAGAGGAATAGGAATAGGAAGAACCAATGAGAGACTAGCTGTAGGTTTCTGCACGGGCAAATTTAACGCTCATTTCCAACCAGGAAGAGGAATTAACCAAACGCTCAGCATGCCGTGCCGGAACCAGATTAGGGCCTGAAGCAATCCTGCGGGTTTGCGGCCAGCTCAAAAGAAAGCGATTTGAAGAAAGGAGCTCAGGGGCACTGTAATTCACAAACCTGCAGAGCTATAAATGACAGCTATCGTCCAAAAATATATTGAAGGAAGGCTGCGAAGAGGACTTGAAAGCGGGGCAAAATTGCAGGAAAACGATTTCAGGGGTTAGACTGGAATTGCATTTAAAGCATAGGAAAAGAAGCAGAACGTCGACAATGATGCACTTGGCCAAAAAGGGCGTATGCGTTTTTTCCGGAATATACGCATACGCCCTTTTTGGCCAACCAAGCAAGCATGTTAAAGAAATCTGCACTACAATGAAGTCTCTCTGCCCCCCGGTCAAAAGGGCCATCTGAAAAAAGTGTAAAATCCAGAAAGGCAGCACAGGCCATGGAGAACAGGGAGCCTTGTTATGCTCATGGGTGGGATATAAATTGCCAACAGCCACTCTGGAGAAGTGTATGGTGTTTCCTGAAACACCTAAGAAACAAAGCAACGGAGCCTACGGCACTTCCACTTATGGTCCTATAGCTTAGGGAAATTAAAATAAAAAACACACAGCCACCCCAAAGTTTCAGACGGCTCTGTTTACAAGAACCTCGTCTACGGTACAAGTTAAATATCCCAGAAAGCGAAAAATGCATAAAGAAGTTGTGGTACGTACGTACAATGGAATATCACTCACCAATGAAATCTATGTCATCTGGCCCGTCGTGGCATAATGAGTGGATTCAGGTACGATGATTCTAAGAGAAATAAGTCACACAGAAAATGAAACATCATAAGTTATCTCTAATACACCGAATGTAATCTTGGCTACACATGAACTGAATTACAAAACAGAACAGGGTCTCAAATTTAGAAAACCAACTTATGTTTGCTTAAGGGGAAAGGTGAGTTGGGGTGCTGCATAAAACCAGAGATAGAAATTAGCACAGATACCATTCCATACGTCAAATATGTAATAGTCAAGACCTACACCTTGCTCAACGAAATGGGCTAAACACCCTATATTCAACGCCTAGGAATACACCTGACTAGTAAGAATCTTCAAACCCATGGATTTATATGTCTCCATAAGAGAATCAAGCGTGTGTACAGCTGCATGAAGGTAGCAGAGAAAATCCGATAAATCCTATTATCAAAATGAATTACAAAAACAAAACACAATGACAGTGAAATAGAGAGCAATTCTTAAATAATTCATTCAGGGCTTGTGATGCAACCTGGATTTACCTCATCTACACCCAGAGCTGAGTGAGACATAAAGTTGGACACTTCGGGCTGATAGCATTGGTGAGGTTCGAAGAGCAAACGCAGACCATTTGAAGTCATACTGCATGGTACCCATTCCATGGGTCCCAACTCTCCAGGTTTAAGCGATTCTTCCTTCAGCTAAAACATGCATGGGAAACCCACAGTATGGTGCACCGTGTGACCGGGAAACGTTTTCAAATGCATCTCAGTTTTCGTCCCCTTTTACTCGGGTTCACAATTCCAGACCCTTTACTAACACTCTACCCACTTGGAGAGTCAGTGCCTTTAACCTGCTGTTTGGCACAGTTTGCAATTTCTGCGCAAGATGAACAGGAATAGGGAGAACAAATGAGAGACTAGCTGTAGGTGTCTGCACGGACAAATTTAATGCTCATTTCCCACCAGGAAGAGGAATTAACCAAACGCTCAGCATGCCGTGCCGGAACCAGATTAGGGCCTGAAGCAACCCTGCGAGTTTGCGGCCAGCTCACAAGAAAGCGATTTGAAGAAAGAAGCTCCGGTGCACTCTAATTCACAAACCTGCAGAGTTATAAATGACAGCTATCGTCCAAAAATATATTGAAGGAAGCCTGCGAAGAGGACTTGAAAGCGGGGCAGAATTGCAGGAAAACGATTTCAGGGGGTAGACTGGAATTGCATTTAAAGCATAGGAAAAGAGGCAGAACGTCGACAATGATGCACTTGGCCAAAAAGGGCGTATGCGTTTTTTCCTGAATATATTCAGGAAAAAACGCATACGCCCTTTTTGGCCAACCAAGCAAGCATGTTAAAGAAATCTGCACTACAATGAAGTCTCACTGCCCCCCGGTCAAAAGGGCCATCTGAAAAAAGTGTAAAATCCAGAAAGGCAGCACAGGCCATGGAGAACAGGGAGCCTTGTTATGCTGATGGGCGGGATGTAAATTGCCAACAGCCACTCTGGAGAAGTGTATGGTGTTTCCTGAAACACTTAAAAAACAAAGCAACAGAGCCTACGGCACTTCCACTTATGGTCCTATAGCTTAGGGAAATTTAAATCAAAAACACACAGCCAAGCCAAAGTTTCAGATGGCTCTGTTTACAAGAACCTCTTCTACGGTACAAGTTAAATATCCCAGAAAGCGAAAAATGGATAAAGAAGTTGTGGTACGTACGTACAATGGAATATCAGTCACCAAGGAAAGCTATGTCATCTGGCCCGTCGTGGTGTAATGAGTGGATTCAGGTACGATGATTCTAAGTGAAATAAGTCACACAGAAAATGAAACATCATAAGATATCACTAACACACCGAATGTAATCTTGGCTACACATGAACTGAATTACAAAACAGAACAGGGTCTCAAATTTAGAAAACCAACTTATGTTTGCTTAAGGGGAAAGGTGAGTTGGGGTGCTGCATAAAACCAGAGATAGAAATTAGCACAGATACCATTCCATACGTCAAATATGTAATAGTCAAGACCTACCCCTTGCTCAACGAAATGGGCTAAACACCCTATATTCAACGCCTAGGAATACACCTGACTAGTAAGAAGCTTCAAACCCATGGATTTATATGTCTCCATAAGAGAATCAAGCGTGTGTACAGCTGCATGAATGCAGCAGAGAAAATCCGATAAATCCTATTATCAAAATGAATTACAAAAACAAAACACAATGACAGTGAAATAGAGAGCAATTCTTAAATAATTCATTCAGGGCTTGTGATGCAACCTGGATTTACCTCATCTACACCCAGAGCTGAGTGAGACATAAAGTTGGACACTTCGGGCTGATAGCATTGGTGAGGTTCGATGAGCAAATGCAGACCATTTGAAGTCATACTGCATGGTACCCATTCCATGGGTCCCAACTCTCCAGGTTTAAGCGATTCTTCCTTCAGCTAAAACATGCATGGGAAACCCACAGTATGGTGCACCGTGTGACCGGGAAACGTTTTCAAATGCATCTCAGTTTTCGTCCCCTTTTACTCGGGTTCACAATTCCAGACCCTTTACTAACACTCTCCCCACTTGGAGAGTCAGTGCCTTTAACCTCCTGTTTGGCACAGTTTGCAATTTCTGCGCAAGATGAACAGGAATAGGGAGAACCAATGAGAGACTAGCTGTAGGTGTCTGCACGGGCAAATTTAACGCTCATTTCCCACCAGGAAGAGGAATTAACCGAAGGCTCAGCATGCTGTGCCAGAACCAGATTAGGGCCTGAAGCAATCCTGAGGGTTTGCGGCCAGCTCACAAGAAAGCGATTTGAAGAAAGGAGCTCCGGGGCACTGTAATTCAAAACCTGCAGTGTTGTAAATGACAGCTATCGTCCAGAAATATATTGAAGGAAGGCTGCGAAGAGGACTTGAAAGCGGGGCAGAATTTCAGGAAAACGATTTCATGGGGTAGACTGGAATTGCATTTAAAGCATAGGAAAAGAGGCAGAACGTCGACAATGATGCACTTGGCCAAAAAGAGCGTATGCGTTTTTTCCTGAATATATTCAGGAAAAAACGCATACGCACTTTTTGGCCAACCAAGCAACCATGTAAAAGAAATCTGCACTACAATGAAGTCTCACTGCCCCCCGGTCAAAAGGGCCATCTGAAAAAAGTGTAAAATCCAGAAATGCAGCACAGGCCATGGAGAACAGGGAGCCTTGTTATGCTCATGGGTGGGATGTAAATTGCCAACAGCCACTCTGGAGAAGTGTATGGTGTTTCCTGAAACACCTAAAAAACAAAGCAACGGAGCCTACGGCACTTCCACTTATGGTCCTATAGCTTAGGGAAATTAAAATCAAAAACACACAGCCACGCCAAAGTTTCAGACGGCTCTGTTTACAAGAACCTCGTCTACGGTACAAGTTAAATATCCCAGAAAGCGAAAAATGGATAAAGAAGTTGTGGTACGTACGTACAATGGAATATCACTCACCAATGAAGTCTATGTCATCTGGCCCGTCGTGGCATAATGAGTGGATTCAGGTACGATGATTCTAAGTGAAATAAGTCACACAGAAAATGAAACATCATAAGATATCACTAATACACCGAATGTAATCTTGGCTACACATGAACTGAATTACAAAACAGAACAGGGTCTCAAATTTAGAAAACCAACTTATGTTTGCTTAAGGGGAAAGGTGAGTTGGGGTGCTGCATAAAACCAGAGATAGAAATTAGCACAGATACCATTCCATACGTCAAATATGTAATAGTCAAGACCTACCCCTTGCTCAACGAAATGGGCTAAACACCCTATATTCAACGCCTAGGAATACACCTGACTAGTAAGAAGCTTCAAACCCATGGATTTATATGTCTCCATAAGAGAATCAAGCATGTGTACAGCTGCATGAAGGCAGCAGAGAAAATCCGATAAATCCTATTATCAAAATGAATTACAAAAACAAAACACAATGACAGTGAAATAGAGAGCAATTCTTAAATAATTCATTCAGGGCTTGTGATGCAACCTGGATTTACCTCATCTACACCCAGAGCTGAGTGAGACATAAAGTTGGACACTTCGGGCTGATAGCATTGGTGAGGTTCGATGAGCAAATGCAGACCATTTGAAGTCATACTGCATGGTACCCATTCCATGGGTCCCAACTCTCCAGGTTTAAGCGATTCTTCCTTCAGCTAAAACATGCATGGGAAACCCAGAGTATGGTGCACCGTGTGACCGGGAAACGTTTTCAAATGCATCTCAGTTTTCGTCCCCTTTTACTCGGGTTCACAATTCCAGACCCTTTACTAACACTCTCCCCACTTGGAGAGTCAGTGCCTTTAACCTCCTGTTTGGCACAGTTTGCAATTTCTGCGCAAGATGAACAGGAATAGGGAGAACCAATGAGAGACTAGCTGTAGGTGTCTGCACGGGCAAATTTAACGCTCATTTCCCACCAGGAAGAGGAATTAACCGAAGGCTCAGCATGCTGTGCCAGAACCAGATTAGGGCCTGAAGCAATCCTGAGGGTTTGCGGCCAGCTCACAAGAAAGCGATTTGAAGAAAGGAGCTCCGGGGCACTGTAATTCAAAACCTGCAGTGTTGTAAATGACAGCTATCGTCCAAAAATATATTGAAGGAAGGCTGCGAAGAGGACTTGAAAGCGGGGCAGAATTTCAGGAAAACGATTTCATGGGGTAGACTGGAATTGCATTTAAAGCATAGGAAAAGAGGCAGAACGTCGACAATGATGCACTTGGCCAAAAAGAGCGTATGCGTTTTTTCCTGAATATATTCAGGAAAAAACGCATACGCTCTTTTTGGCCAACCAAGCAACCATGTAAAAGAAATCTGCACTACAATGAAGTCTCACTGCCCCCCGGTCAAAAGGGCCATCTGAAAAAAGTGTAAAATCCAGAAAGGCAGCACAGGCCATGGAGAACAGGGAGCCTTGTTATGCTCATGGGTGGGATGTAAATTGCCAACAGCCACTCTGGAGAAGTGTATGGTGTTTCCTGAAACACCTAAAAAACAAAGCAACGGAGCCTACGGCACTTCCACTTATGGTCCTATAGCTTAGGGAAATTAAAATAAAAAACACACAGCCACCCCAAAGTTTCAGACGGCTCTGTTTACAAGAACCTCGTCTACGGTACAAGTTAAATATCCCAGAAAGCGAAAAATGGATAAAGAAGTTGTGGTACGTACGTACAATGGAATATCACTCACCAATGAAATCTATGTCATCTGGCCCGTCGTGGCATAATGAGTGGATTCAGGTACGATGATTCTAAGAGAAATAAGTCACACAGAAAATGAAACATCGTAAGTTATCTCTAATACACCGAATGTAATCTTGGCTACACATGAACTGAATTACAAAACAGAACAGGGTCTCAAAATTAGAAAACCAACTTATGTTTGCTTAAGGGGAAAGGTGAGTTGGGTGCTGCATAAAACCAGAGATAGAAATTAGCACAGAGACCATTCCATACGTCAAATATGTAATAGTCAAGACCTACACCTTGCTCAACGAAATGGGCTAAACACCCTATATTCAACGCCTAGGAATACACCTGACTAGTAAGAAGCTTCAAACCCATGGATTTATATGTCTCCATAAGAGAATCAAGCGTGTGTACAGCTGCATGAAGGTAGCAGAGAAAATCCGATAAATACTATTATCAAAATGAATTACAAAAACAAAACACAATGACAGTGAAATAGAGAGCAATTCTTAAATAATTCATTCAGGGCTTGTGATGCAACCTGGATTTACCTCATCTACACCCAGAGCTGAGTGAGACATAAAGTTGGACACTTCGGGCTGATAGCATTGGTGAGGTTCGAAGAGCAAATGCAGACCATTTGAAGTCATACTGCATGGTACCCATTCCATGGGTCCCAACTCTCCAGGTTTAAGCGATTCTTCCTTCAGCTAAAACATGCATGGGAAACCCACAGTATGGTGTACCGTGTGACCGGGAAACGTTTTCAAATGCATCTCAGTTTTCGTCCCCTTTTACTCGGGTTCACAATTCCAGACCCTTTACTAACACTCTACCCACTTGGAGAGTCAGTGCCTTTAACCTGCTGTTTGGCACAGTTTGCAATTTCTGCGCAAGATGAACAGGAATAGGGAGAACCAATGAGAGACTAGCTGTAGGTGTCTGCACGGGCAAATTTAACGCTCATTTCCCACCAGGAAGAGGAATTAACCAAACGCTCAGCATGCCGTGCCGGAACCAGATTAGGGCCTGAAGCAACCCTGCGAGTTTGCGGCCAGCTCACAAGAAAGCGATTTGAAGAAAGGAGCTCCGGGGCACTCTAATTCACAAACCTGCAGAGTTATAAATGACAGCTATCGTCCAAAAATATATTGAAGGAAGCCTGCGAAGAGGACTTGAAAGCGGGGCAGAATTGCAGGAAAACGATTTCAGGGGGTAGACTGGAATTGCATTTAAAGCATAGGAAAAGAGGCAGAACGTCGACAATGATGCACTTGGCCAAAAAGGGCGTATGCGTTTTTTCCTGAATATATTCAGGAAAAAACGCATACGCCCTTTTTGGCCAACCAAGCAAGCATGTTAAAGAAATCTGCACTACAATGAAGTCTCACTGCCCCCAGGTCAAAAGGGCCATTTGAAAAAAGTGTAAAATCCAGAAAGGCAGCACAGGCCATGGAGAACAGGGAGCCTTGTTATGCTGATGGGCGGGATGTAAATTGCCAACAGCCACTCTGGAGAAGTGTATGGTGTTTCCTGAAACACCTAAAAAACAAAGCAACAGAGCCTACGGCACTTCCACTTATGGTCCTATAGCTTAGGGAAATTTAAATCAAAAACACACAGCCAAGCCAAAGTTTCAGATGGCTCTGTTTACAAGAACCTCTTCTACGGTACAAGTTAAATATCCCAGAAAGCGAAAAATGGATAAAGAAGTTGTGGTACGTACGTACAATGGAATATCAGTCACCAAGGAAAGCTATGTCATCTGGCCCGTCGTGGTGTAATGAGTGGATTCAGGTACGATGATTCTAAGTGAAATAAGTCACACAGAAAATGAAACATCATAAGATATCACTAACACACCGAATGTAATCTTGGCTACACATGAACTGAATTACAAAACAGAACAGGGTCTCAAATTTAGAAAACCAACTTATGTTTGCTTAAGGGGAAAGGTGAGTTGGGGTGCTGCATAAAACCAGAGATAGAAATTAGCACAGATACCATTCCATACGTCAAATATGTAATAGTCAAGACCTACACCTTGCTCAACGAAATGGGCTAAACACCCTATATTCAACGCCTAGGAATACACCTGACTAGTAAGAATCTTCAAACCCATGGATTTATATGTCTCCATAAGAGAATCAAGCGTGTGTACAGCTGCATGAATGCAGCAGAGAAAATCCGATAAATCCTATTATCAAAATGAATTACAAAAACAAAACACAATGACAGTGAAATAGAGAGCAATTCTTAAATAATTCATTCAGGGCTTGTGATGCAACCTGGATTTACCTCATCTACACCCAGAGCTGAGTGAGACATAAAGTTGGACACTTCGGGCTGATAGCATTGGTGAGGTTCGATGAGCAAATGCAGACCATTTGAAGTCATACTGCATGGTACCCATTCCATGGGTCCCAACTCTCCAGGTTTAAGCGATTCTTCCTTCAGCTAAAACATGCATGGTAAACCCACAGTATGGTGCACCGTGTGACCGGGAAACGTTTTCAAATGCATCTCAGTTTTCGTCCCCTTTTACTCGGGTTCACAATTCCAGACCCTTTACTAACACTCTCCCCACTTGGAGAGTCAGTGCCTTTAACCTCCTGTTTGGCACAGTTTGCAATTTCTGCGCAAGATGAACAGGAATAGGGAGAACCAATGAGAGACTAGCTGTAGGTGTCTGCACGGGCAAATTTAACGCTCATTTCCCACCAGGAAGAGGAATTAACCGAAGGCTCAGCATGCTGTGCCGGAACCAGTTTAGGGCCTGAAGCAATCCTGAGGGTTTGCGGCCAGCTCCCAAGAAAGCGATTTGAAGAAAGGAGCTCCGGGGCACTGTAATTCAAAACCTGCAGTGTTGTAAATGACAGCTATCGTCCAAAAATATATTGAAGGAAGGCTGCGAAGAGGACTTGAAAGCGGGGCAGAATTTCAGGAAAACGATTTCATGGGGTAGACTGGAATTGCATTTAAAGCATAGGAAAAGAGGCAGAACGTCGACAATGATGCACTTGGCCAAAAAGAGCGTATGCGTTTTTTCCTGAATATATTCAGGAAAAAACGCATACGCTCTTTTTGGCCAACCAAGCAACCATGTTAAAGAAATCTGCACTACAATGAAGTCTCACTGCCCCCCGGTCAAAAGGGCCATCTGAAAAAAGTGTAAAATCCAGAAATGCAGCACAGGCCATGGAGAACAGGGAGCCTTGTTATGCTCATGGGTGGGATGTAAATTGCCAACAGCCACTCTGGAGAAGTGTATGGTGTTTCCTGAAACACCTAAAAAACAAAGCAACGGAGCCTACGGCACTTCCACTTATGGTCCTATAGCTTAGGGAAATTAAAATCAAAAACACACAGCCACGCCAAAGTTTCAGACGGCTCTGTTTACAAGAACCTCGTCTACGGTACAAGTTAAATATCCCAGAAAGCGAAAAATGGATAAAGAAGTTGTGGTACGTACGTACAATGGAATATCACTCACCAATGAAGTCTATGTCATCTGGCCCGTCGTGGCATAATGAGTGGATTCAGGTACGATGATTCTAAGTGAAATAAGTCACACAGAAAATGAAATATCATAAGATATCACTAATACACCGAATGTAATCTTGGCTACACATGAACTGAATTACAAAACAGAACAGGGTCTCAAATTTAGAAAACCAACTTATGTTTGCTTAAGGGGAAAGGTGAGTTGGGGTGCTGCATAAAACCAGAGATAGAAATTAGCACAGATACCATTCCATACGTCAAATATGTAATAGTCAAGACCTACCCCTTGCTCAACGAAATGGGCTAAACACCCTATATTCAACGCCTAGGAATACACCTGACTAGTAAGAATCTTCAAACCCATGGATTTATATGTCTCCATAAGAGAATCAAGCATGTGTACAGCTGCATGAAGGCAGCAGAGAAAATCCGATAAATCCTATTATCAAAATGAATTACAAAAACAAAACACAATGACAGTGAAATAGAGAGCAATTCTTAAATAATTCATTCAGGGCTTGTGATGCAACCTGGATTTACCTCATCTAAACCCAGAGCTGAGTGAGACCTAAGGTTGGACACTTCGGGCTGATAGCATTGGTGAGGTTCGATGAGCAAATGCAGACCATTTGAAGTCATACTACATGGTACCCATTCCATGGGTCCCAACTCTCCAGGTTTAAGCGATTCTTCCTTCAGGTAAAGCATGCATGGGAAGCCCACAGTATGGTGCACCGTGTGACCGGGAAACATTTTCAAATGCATCTCAGTTTTTGTCCCCGTTTACTCGGGTTCAGAATTCCAGACCCTTTACAAACACTCTCCCCACTTGGAGAGTCAGTGCCTTTAACCTGCTGTTTGGCACAGTTTGCAATTTCTGCGCAAGAGGAATAGGAATAGGAAGAACCAATGAGAGACTAGCTGTAGGTTTCTGCACGGGCAAATTTAACGCTCATTTCCAACCAGGAAGAGGAATTAACCAAACGCTCAGCATGCCGTGCCGGAACCAGATTAGGGCCTGAAGCAATCCTGCGGGTTTGCGGCCAGCTCAAAAGAAAGCGATTTGAAGAAAGGAGCTCAGGGGCACTGTAATTCACAAACCTGCAGAGTTATAAATGACAGCTATCGTCCAAAAATATATTGAAGGAAGGCTGCGAAGAGGACTTGAAAGCGGGGCAAAATTGCAGGAAAACGATTTCAGGGGTTAGACTGGAATTGCATTTAAAGCATAGGAAAAGAGGCAGAACGTCGACAATGATGCACTTGGCCAAAAAGGGCGTATGCGTTTTTTCCGGAATATACGCATACGCCCTTTTTGGCCAACCAAGCAAGCATGTTAAAGAAATCTGCACTACAATGAAGTCTCACTGCCCCCCGGTCAAAAGGGCCATCTGAAAAAAGTGTAAAATCCAGAAAGGCAGCACAGGCCATGGAGAACAGGGAGCCTTGTTATGCTCATGGGTGGGATGTAAATTGCCAACAGCCACTCTGGAGAAGTGTATGGTGTTTCCTGAAACACCTAAAAAACAAAGCAACGGAGCCTACGGTACTTCCACTTATGGTCCTATAGCTTAGGGAAATTAAAATGAAAAACACACAGCCACCCCAAAGTTTCAGACGGCTCTGTTTACAAGAACCTCGTCTACGGTACAAGTTAAATATCCCAGAAAGCGAAAAATGGATAAAGAAGTTGTGGTACGTACGTACAATGGAATATCAGTCACCAAGGAAAGCTATGTCATCTGGCCTGTCGTGGTGTAATGAGTGGATTCAGGTACGATGATTCTAAGTGAAATAAGTCACACAGAAAATGAAACATCATAAGATATCACTAACACACCGAATGTAATCTTGGCTACACATGAACTGAATTACAAAACAGAACAGGGTCTCAAATTTAGAAAACCAACTTATGTTTGCTTAAGGGGAAAGGTGAGTTGGGGTGCTGCATAAAACCAGAGATAGAAATTAGCACAGATACCATTCCATACGTCAAATATGTAATAGTCAAGACCTACCCCTTGCTCAACGAAATGGGCTAAACACCCTTTATTCAACGCCTAGGAATACACCTGACTAGTAAGAATCTTCAAACCCATGGATTTATATGTCTCCATAAGAGAATCAAGCGTGTGTACAGCTGCATGAATGCAGCAGAGAAAATCCGATAAATCCTATTATCAAAATGAATTACAAAAACAAAACACAATGACAGTGAAATAGAGAGCAATTCTTAAATAATTCATTCAGGGCTTGTGATGCAACCTGGATTTACCTCATCTACACCCAGAGCTGAGTGAGACATAAAGTTGGACACTTCGGGCTGATAGCATTGGTGAGGTTCGATGAGCAAATGCAGACCATTTGAAGTCATACTGCATGGTACCCATTCCATGGGTCCCAACTCTCCAGGTTTAAGCGATTCTTCCTTCAGCTAAAACATGCATGGTAAACCCACAGTATGGTGCACCGTGTGACCGGGAAACGTTTTCAAATGCATCTCAGTTTTCGTCCCCTTTTACTCGGGTTCACAATTCCAGACCCTTTACTAACACTCTCCCCACTTGGAGAGTCAGTGCCTTTAACCTCCTGTTTGGCACAGTTTGCAATTTCTGCGCAAGATGAACAGGAATAGGGAGAACCAATGAGAGACTAGCTGTAGGTGTCTGCACGGGCAAATTTAACGCTCATTTCCCACCAGGAAGAGGAATTAACCGAAGGCTCAGCATGCTGTGCCGGAACCAGTTTAGGGCCTGAAGCAATCCTGAGGGTTTGCGGCCAGCTCCCAAGAAAGCGATTTGAAGAAAGGAGCTCCGGGGCACTGTAATTCAAAACCTGCAGTGTTGTAAATGACAGCTATCGTCCAAAAATATATTGAAGGAAGGCTGCGAAGAGGACTTGAAAGCGGGGCAGAATTTCAGGAAAACGATTTCATGGGGTAGACTGGAATTGCATTTAAAGCATAGGAAAAGAGGCAGAACGTCGACAATGATGCACTTGGCCAAAAAGAGCGTATGCGTTTTTTCCTGAATATATTCAGGAAAAAACGCATACGCTCTTTTTGGCCAACCAAGCAACCATGTTAAAGAAATCTGCACTACAATGAAGTCTCACTGCCCCCCGGTCAAAAGGGCCATCTGAAAAAAGTGTAAAATCCAGAAAGGCAGCACAGGCCATGGAGAACAGGGAGCCTTGTTATGCTCATGGGTGGGATGTAAATTGCCAACAGCCACTCTGGAGAAGTGTATGGTGTTTCCTGAAACACCTAAAAAACAAAGCAACGGAGCCTACGGCACTTCCACTTATGGTCCTATAGCTTAGGGAAATTAAAATCAAAAACACACAGCCACGCCAAAGTTTCAGACGGCTCTGTTTACAAGAACCTCGTCTACGGTACAAGTTAAATATCCCAGAAAGCGAAAAATGGATAAAGAAGTTGTGGTACGTACGTACAATGGAATATCACTCACCAATGAAGTCTATGTCATCTGGCCCGTCGTGGCATAATGAGTGGATTCAGGTACGATGATTCTAAGTGAAATAAGTCACACAGAAAATGAAACATCATAAGATATCACTAATACACCGAATGTAATCTTGGCTACACATGAACTGAATTACAAAACAGAACAGGGTCTCAAATTTAGAAAACCAACTTATGTTTGCTTAAGGGGAAAGGTGAGTTGGGGTGCTGCATAAAACCAGAGATAGAAATTAGCACAGATACCATTCCATACGTCAAATATGTAATAGTCAAGACCTACCCCTTGCTCAACGAAATGGGCTAAACACCCTATATTCAACGCCTAGGAATACACCTGACTAGTAAGAATCTTCAAACCCATGGATTTATATGTCTCCATAAGAGAATCAAGCATGTGTACAGCTGCATGAAGGCAGCAGAGAAAATCCGATAAATCCTATTATCAAAATGAATTACAAAAACAAAACACAATGACAGTGAAATAGAGAGCAATTCTTAAATAATTCATTCAGGGCTTGTGATGCAACCTGGATTTACCTCATCTAAACCCAGAGCTGAGTGAGACCTAAGGTTGGACACTTCGGGCTGATAGCATTGGTGAGGTTCGATGAGCAAATGCAGACCATTTGAAGTCATACTACATGGTACCCATTCCATGGGTCCCAACTCTCCAGGTTTAAGCGATTCTTCCTTCAGGTAAAGCATGCATGGGAAGCCCACAGTATGGTGCACCGTGTGACCGGGAAACATTTTCAAATGCATCTCAGTTTTTGTCCCCGTTTACTCGGGTTCAGAATTCCAGACCCTTTACAAACACTCTCCCCACTTGGAGAGTCAGTGCCTTTAACCTGCTGTTTGGCACAGTTTGCAATTTCTGCGCAAGAGGAATAGGAATAGGAAGAACCAATGAGAGACTAGCTGTAGGTTTCTGCACGGGCAAATTTAACGCTCATTTCCAACCAGGAAGAGGAATTAACCAAACGCTCAGCATGCCGTGCCGGAACCAGATTAGGGCCTGAAGCAATCCTGCGGGTTTGCGGCCAGCTCAAAAGAAAGCGATTTGAAGAAAGGAGCTCAGGGGCACTGTAATTCACAAACCTGCAGAGTTATAAATGACAGCTATCGTCCAAAAATATATTGAAGGAAGGCTGCGAAGAGGACTTGAAAGCGGGGCAAAATTGCAGGAAAACGATTTCAGGGGTTAGACTGGAATTGCATTTAAAGCATAGGAAAAGAGGCAGAACGTCGACAATGATGCACTTGGCCAAAAAGGGCGTATGCGTTTTTTCCGGAATATACGCATACGCCCTTTTTGGCCAACCAAGCAAACATGTTAAAGAAATCTGCACTACAATGAAGTCTCACTGCCCCCCGGTCAAAAGGGCCATCTGAAAAAAGTGTAAAATCCAGAAAGGCAGCACAGGCCATGGAGAACAGGGAGCCTTGTTATGCTGATGGGCGGGATGTAAATTGCCAACAGCCACCCTGGAGAAGTGTATGGTGTTTCCCGGAACACCGAAAAAACAAAGCAACGGAGCCTACGGCACTTCCACTTATGGTCCTATAGCTTAGGGAAATTAAAATCAAAAACACACAGCCACCCCAAAGTGTCGGATGGCTCTGTTTACAAGAACCTCGTCTACGGTACAAGTTAAATATCCCAGAATGTGAAAAATGGATAAAGAAGTTGTGGTACGTACGTACAATGGAATATCACTCAGCAATGAATTCTATGTCATCAGGCCCGTCGCGGCATAATGAGTGGATTCAGGTACGATGATTCTAAGTGAAATAAGTCACACAGAAAATGAAACATCATAAGATATCACTACTACACGGAATGTAAATTTGGCTACACATGAACTGAATTACAAAACAGAACAGGGTCTCAAATTTAGAAAACCAACTTATGCTTGCTTAAGGGGAAAGGTGAGTTGGGGTGCTGCATAAAACCAGAGATAGAAATTAGCACAGATACCTTTCCATAAGCCAAATATGTAATAGTCAAGTCCTACCCCTTGCTCAACGAAATGGACTAAACACCCCATATTCAACGCCTAGGAATACACATGACTAGTAAGAATCTTCAAACCCATGGATTTATATGTCTCCGTAAGAGAATGAAGCGTGTGTACAGAGGCATGAATGCAGCAGAGAAAATCCGATAAATCCCATTATCAAAATGAATTACACAAACAAAACCCAAGGACAGTGAAATAGAGAGCAATTCTTAAATAATTCATTCAGGGCTTGTGATGCAACCTGGACTTACCACATGTACACCCAGAGCTGAGTGAGACCTAAGGTTGGACACTTCGGGCTGATAGCATTGGTGAGGTTCGATGAGCAAATGCAGACCCTTTGAAGTCATAGAGCATGGTACCCATTCCATGGGTCCCAACTCTCCAAGTTTAAGGGATTCTTCCTTCAGCTAAAACATGCATGGGAAACCCACAGTATGGTGCACCGTGTGACTGGCAAACGTTTTCAAATGCATCTCAGTTTTCGTCCCCTTTTACTCGGGTTCACCATTCCAGACCCTTTACGAACACTCTCCCCACTTGGAGAGTCAGTGCCTTCAACCTCCTGTTGGGCACAGTTTGCAATTTCTGCGCAAGATGAAAAGGAATAGGGAGAACGAATGAGAGACTAGCTCTAGGTGTCTGCACGGGCAAATGGAACGCTCATTTCCCACCAGGAAGAGGAATTAACCAAAGGCTCAGCATGCCGTGCCGGAACCAGATTAGGGCCTGAGGCAATCCTGTGGGTTTGCGGCCAGCTCACAAGATAGCGAGTTGAAGAAATGAGCTCAGGGGCACTGTAACTCACAAACCTGCAGAGTTATAAATGACAGCTATCGTCCAAAAATATATTGAAGGAAGGCTGCGAAGACGACTTGTAAGTGGGGCAGAATTGCAGGAAAACTATTTCAGGGGGTAGACGGGAATTGCATTTAAAGCATAGGAAAAGAGGCAGAACGTCGACAATGATGCTCTTGGCCAAAAAGGGCGTATGCGTTTTTTCCTGAATATATTCAGGAAAAAACGCATACGCCCTTTTTGGCCAACCAAGCAAGCATGTTAAAGAAATCTGCACTACAATGAAGTCTCACTGCCCCCCGGTCAAAAGGGCCATCTGAAAAAAGTGTAAAATCCAGAAAGGCAGCACAGGCCATGGAGAACAGGGAGCCTTGTTATGCTGATGGGCGGGATGTAAATTGCCAACAGCCACCCTGGAGAAGTGTATGGTGTTTCCCGGAACACCGAAAAAACAAAGCTACGGAGCCTACGGCACTTCCACTTATGGTCCTATAGCTTAGGGAAATTAAAATCAAAAACACAGACACCCCAAAGTGTCGGACGGCTCTGTTTACAAGAACCTCGTCTACGGTACAAGTTAAATATCCCAGAATGTGAAAAATGGATAAAGAAGTTGTGGTACGTACGTACAATGGAATATCACTCAGCAATGAAATCTATGTCATCAGGCCCGTCGCGGCATAATGAGTGGATTCAGGTACGATGATTCTAAGTGAAATAAGTCACACAGAAAATGAAACATCATAAGATATCACTACTACACGGAATGTAAACTTGGCTACACATGAACTGAATTACAAAACAGAACAGGGTCTCAAATTTAGAAAACCAACTTATGCTTGCTTAAGGGGAAAGGTGAGTTGGGGTGCTGCATAAAACCAGAGATAGAAATTAGCACAGATACCTTTCCATAAGCCAAATATGTAATAGTCAAGTCCTACCCCTTGCTCAACGATATGGACTAAACACCCCATATTCAACGCCTAGGAATACACCTGACTAGTAAGAATCTTCAAACCCATGGATTTATATGTCTCCGTAAGAGAATGAAGCGTGTGTACAGCGGCATGAATGCAGCAGAGAAAATCCGATAAATCCCATTATCAAAATGAATTACACAAACAAAACCCAAGGACAGTGAAATAGAGAGCAATTCTTAAATAATTCATTCAGGGCTTGTGATGCAACCTGGATTTACCACATCTACACCCAGAGCTGAGTGAGACATAAGGTTGTGCACTTCGGGCTGATAGCATTGGTGAGGTTCGATGAGCAAATGCAGACCCTTTGAAGTCATACAGCATGGTACCCATTCCATGGGTCCCAACTCTCCAAGTTTAAGGGATTCTTCCTTCAGCTAAAACATGCATGGGAAACCCACAGTATGGTGCACCGTGTGACTGGCAAACGTTTTCAAATACATCTCAGTTTTCGTCCCCTTTTACTCGGGTTCACCATTCCAGAACCTTTACGAACACTCTCCCCACTTGGAGAGTCAGTGCCTTTAACCTCCTGTTGGGCACAGTTTGCAATTTCTGCGCAAGATGAAAAGGAATAAGGAGAACGAATGAGAGACTAGCTCTAGGTGTCTGCACGGGCAAATTTAACGCTCATTTCCCACCAGGAAGAGGAATTAACCAAAGGCTCAGCATGCCGTGCCGGAACCAGATTAGGGCCTGAGGCAATCCTGTGGGTTTGCGGCCAGCTCACAAGATAGCGAGTTGAAGAAATGAGCTCAGGGGCACTGTAACTCACAAACCTGCAGAGTTATAAATGACAGCTATCGTCCAAAAATATATTGAAGGAAGGCTGCGAAGACGACTTGTAAGTGGGGCAGAATTGCAGGAGAACGATTCAGGGGGTAGACGGGAATTGAATTTAAAGCATAGGAAAAGAGGCAGAACGTCGACAATGATGCTCTTGGCCAAAAAGTGCGTATGCGTTTTTTCCTGAATATATTCAGTAAAAAACGCATACGCACTTTTTGGCCAACCAAGCAAGCATGTTAAAGTAATCTGCTCTACAATGAAGTCTCACTGCCCCGCGGTCAGAAGGGCCATCTGAAAAAAGTGTAAAATACAGAAAGGCAGCACAGGCCATGGAGAACAGGGAGCCTTGTTATGCTGATGGGCGGGATGTAAATTGCCAACAGCCACTCTGGAGAAGTGTATGGTGTTTCCCGGAACACCGAAAAAACAAAGCTACGGAGCCTACGGCACTTCCACTTATGGTCCTATAGCTTAGGGAAATTAAAATCAAAAACACACAGCCACCCCAAAGTGTCGGACGGCTCTGTTTACAAGAACCTCGTCTACGGTACAAGTTAAATATCCCAGAATATGAAAAATGGATAAAGAAGTTGTGGTACGTACGTACAATGGAATATCACTCAGCAATGAAATCTATGTCATCAGGCCCGTCGCGGCATAATGAGTGGATTCAGGTACGATGATTCTAAGTGAAATAAGTCACACAGAAAATGAAACATCATAAGATATCACTAATACACGGAATGAAAACTTGGCTACACATGAACTGAATTACAAAACAGAACAGGGTCTCAAATTTAGAAAACCAACTTATGCTTGCTTAAGGGGAAAGGTGAGTTGGGGTGCTGCATAAAACCAGAGATAGAAATTAGCACAGATACCTTTCCATAAGCCAAATATGTAATAGTCAAGTCCTACCCCTTGCTCAACGAAATGGACTAAACACCCCATATTCAACGCCTAGGAATACACCTGACTAGTAAGAACCTTCAAACCCATGGATTTATATGTCTCCGTAAGAGAATGAAGCGTGTGTACCGCGGCATGAATGCAGCAGAGAAAATCCGATAAATCCCATTATCAAAATGAATTACACAAACAAAACCCAAGGACAGTGAAATAGAGAGCAATTCTTAAATAATTCATTCAGGGCTTGTGATGCAACCTGGATTTACCACATGTACACCCAGAGCTGAGTGAGACATAAGGTTGTGCACTTCGGGCTGATAGCATTGGTGAGGTTCGATGAGCAAATGCAGACCCTTTGAAGTCATACAGCATGGTACCCATTCCATGGGTCCCAACTCTCCAAGTTTAAGGTATTCTTCCTTCAGCTAAAACATGCATGGGAAACCCAAAGTATGGTGCACCGTGTGACTGGCAAACGTTTTCAAATGCATCTCAGTTTTCGTCCCCTTTTACTCGGGTTCACCATTCCAGACCCTTTACGAACACTCTCCCCACTTGGAGAGTCAGTGCCTTTAACCTCCTGTTGGGCACAGTTTGCAATTTCTGCGCAAGATGAAAAGGAATAGGGAGAACCAATGAGAGACTAGCTCTAGGTGTCTGCATGGGCAAATTTAACGCTCATTTCCCACCAGGAAGAGGAATTAACCAAAGGCTCAGCATGCCGTGCCGGAACCAGATTAGGGCCTGAGGCAATCCTGTGGGTTTGCGGCCAGCTCACAAGATAGCGAGTTGAAGAAAGGAGCTCAGGGGCACTGTAACTCACAAACCTGCAGAGTTATAAATGACAGCTATCGTCCAAAAATATATTGAAGGAAGGCTGCGAAGACGACTTGTAAGTGGGGCAGAATTGCAGGAGAACGATTTCAGGGGGTAGACGGGAATTGCATTTAAAGCATAGGAAAAGAGGCAGAACGTCGACAATGATGCTCTTGGCCAAAAAGGGTGTATGCGTTTTTTCCTGAATTTATTCAGGAAATAAAGCATATGCGCTTTTTGGCCAACCAAGCCAGCATTTTAAAGAAATCTGCACTACAATGAAGTCTCACTGCCCCCCGGTCAAAAGGGCCATGTGAAAAAAGTGTAAAATCCAGAAATGCAGCACAGGCCATGGAGAACAGGGAGCCTTGTTATGCTGATGGGCGGGATGTAAATTGCCAACAGCCAGTCTGGAAAAATGTATGGTGTTTCCCGGAATATCTAAAAAACAAAGCAACGGAGCCTATGGCACTTCCCCTTATGGTCCTATAGCTTAGGAAAGTTAAAATCAAAAACACACAGCCACCCCAAAGTGTCGGACGGCTCTGTTTACAAGAACCTCGTCTACGGTACAAGTTAAATATCCCAGAATGTGAAAAATGGATAACGAAGTTGTGGTACGTACGTACAATGGAATATCACTCAGCAATGAAATCTATGTCATCAGGCCCGTCGCGGCATAATGAGTGGATTCAGGTACGATGATTCTAAGTGAAATAAGTCACACAGAAAATGAAACATCATAAGATATCACTACTACACGGAATGTAAACTTGGCTACACATGAACTGAATTACAAAACAGAACAGGGTCTCAAATTTAGAAAACCAACGTATGCTTGCTTAAGGGGAAAGGTGAGTTGGGGTGCTGCATAAAACCAGAGATAGAAATTAGCACAGATACCTTCACATAAGCCAAATATGTAATAGTCAAGGCCTACCCTTTGCGCAATGAAATGGACTAAATACCCCATATTCAACGCCTAGGAATACACCTGACTGGTAAGAATCTTCAAACCCATGGATTTATATGTCTCCGTTAGGGAATGAAGCGTGTGTACATCAACATGAATGCAGCAGAGAAAATCCGATAAATCCCATTATCAAAATGAATTACAAAAACCAAACACAAGGACTGTGAAATAGAGAGCAATTCTTAAATAATTCATTCAGGCTTGTGATGCAACCTGGATTTACCACATCTACACCCAGAGCTGAGTGTGACATAAGGTTGCGCACTTCGGGCTGATAGCACTGGTGAGGTTCGATGAGCAAATGCAGACCCTTTGAAGACATACTGCATGGTACCCATTCCATGGGTCCCAAATCTCCAGTTATAAGGGATTCTTCCTTCAGCTCAAAACATGCATGGGAAACCCACAGTATGGTGGACCGTGTGACCGGCAAACGTTTTCAAATGCATCTCAGTTTTCCTCCCCTTTTACACGGGTTCACCATTCCAGACCCTTTACTCACACTCTCCCCACTTGGAGAGTCAGTGCCTTTAACCTCCTGTTGGGCACAGTTTGCAATTTCTGCGCAAGATGAAAAGGAATAGGGAGAACCAATGAGAGACTAGCTGTAGGTGTCTGTACGGGCAAATTTAACGCTCATTTCCCACCAGGAAGAGGAATTAACCAAAGGCTCAGCATGCCCTGCTGGAACCAGATAAGGGCCTGAAGCAATCCTGCGGGTTTGCGGCCAGCTCACAAGTTAGCGAGATGAAGAAAGGAGCTCTGGGGCACTGTAACTCACAAACCTGCAGAGTTATAAATGACAGCTATCGTCCAAAAATATATTGAAGTATGTCTGCGAAGAGGACTTAGAATTTGGGCAGAAATTCAGGAAAACGATTTCAGGGGATAGACAGGAGTTGCACTTAAAGCCTAGGAAAAGACGGAGAACAGCGACAATGATGCACTTGGCCAAAAAGGGCGTATGCGTTTTTTCCTGAATATAATCAGGAAAAAACGCATACGCCCTTTTTGGCCAACCAAGCAAGCGTGTAAAGAAATCTGCACTAAAATGAAGTCTCTCTGCCCCCCGGTCAAAAGGGCCATCTGAATAAAGTGTAAAATCCAGAAAGGCAGGACAGGCCATGGAGAAGAGGGAGCATTGTTATCCTGATGGTCGGCATGTGAATTGCCAACAGCCACTCTGGAGAAGTGTATGGTATTTCCTGAAACACATAAGAAACAAAGCAACACAGCCTATGGCACTTCCACTTATGGTCCTATAGCTTAGGGAAATTAAAATCAAAACCACACAGGCACCCCAAAGTTTGGAACGGCTCTGTTTACAAGAACCTCTTGTACGGTACAAGTTAAATATCCCAGAGGGCGAAAAATGGATAAAGAAGTTGTGGTTCTTACGTACAATGGAATATCACTCAGCAATGAAATCTATGTCATCAGGCCTGTCGCGGCATAATGAGTGGATTCAGGTACGATGATTCTACGTGCAATAGGTCACACAGAAAAAGAAACATCATAAGATATCACTAATACACGGAATGTAAACTTGGCTACACATGAACTGAATTACAAAACAGAACAGTGTCTCAAATTTAGAAAACCAACTTATGCTTGCTTTTTGGGAAAGGTGAGTTCGGGTGCTGCATAAAAACAGAGATTGAAATTCGCACTGATACCGTTCCATAAGCCAAATATGTAATAGACAAGACCTACTGCTTGCTCAACGAAATGGGCTTAACACCCCATATTCAACGCCTAGGAATATACCTGCCTAGCAAGAATCTTAAAACCCATGGATTTATATGTGTCCATAAGAGAATCCAGCGTGTGTTCAGTGGCCTAAAGGCAACAGTGAAAATCCGATAAATCACATTATCAAAATAAATTTCAAAAACAAAACACAATGACAGTGAAATAGAGA
The DNA here is from genome assembly GCF_059928025.1 of Delphinapterus leucas. Classification (NCBI taxonomy): domain Eukaryota; kingdom Metazoa; phylum Chordata; class Mammalia; order Artiodactyla; family Monodontidae; genus Delphinapterus; species Delphinapterus leucas. The sequence continues at coordinate 463,309 of NW_028322236.1, read as the reverse complement.
GCAATTCTTAAATAATTCACTCAGGGCTTCTGATGCAACCTGGATTTACCACATGTACACCCAGTGCTGGGGAGACATAAGGCCGGACACTTCGCCCTGATAGTATTGTTGAGGTTCGGTGAGCAATTGCAGACCCTTTGAAGTCATACTGCATGGTACCCATTCCAAGGGTCCCAACTCTCCAGGTTTAAGGGATTCTTCCTTCCGCTACATCATGTATGGGAAACCCAGAGTATGGTCCACCATGTGATTGGGAAACGTTTTCAAATGCATCTCAGTTTTCGTCCCTTTATACTCGGGTTCACCATTCCAGATGCTTAACTAACACTCTCCCCACTTGGAGAGTCAGTGCCTTTAACCTCCTGTTTGTCACAGTTTGCAATTTCTGCGCAAGATGAACAGGAATAGGGAGAACCAATGAGAGACTAGCTGTAGGTGTCTGCACGGGCAATTTAATGCTCATTTCTCACCAGGAAGTGGAATTAACCAAAGGCTCAGAATGCCGTGCCGGAACCAGATTAGGGCCTGAAGCAATACTGCGGGTGTGCAGGCAGCTCACAAGATAGCGAGTTGAACAAAGGAGCTCAGGGGCACTGTAATTCACAAACCTGCAGAGTTATAAATGACAGCTATCGTCCAAAAATATATTGAAGGAAGGCTGCGAAGAGGACTTGAAAGCGGGGCAGAATTCCAGGAAAACGATTTCAGGAGGTAGACGGGAAATGCACTGAAAGCATAGGAGAAGAGGCAGAACCTCGACAATGATGCACTTGTTCAAAAAGTGCATATGCGTTTTTTCCAAGGCCCTCCTTAAAGAGGGTAGGGGGCTCCCAGCATGCTTCAGTGGCCAACAGAGGGCCCACATCGCCAAGGTGACGTGAGCCAGCCAGGCAGGAGTGACCTCACATCAGAGGGCCCACCTCACAGAAGGGTAAGGGACCCAGCCATTATCAGACTCTCACCAGAGGGCCCACATCAGCAAGGGGCTGGGAACCAGGCAGGAGTGTCTTCACACCCGTGGGGCCACATCATCGCAAGTTGAGGTACCCAGCACATGTGGCCTCAAACCAGAGGACCCACATCTCCATGGGTCTCGGAGCGAGGCAGGCAGGATGAACCTCAAAACACGTGGCCCATTGTATAAAAAAGGTGAGGAATCCAGCAGTTGGAACATCCCAGCAGGCGGCCCAGAGCACCGAGGCTATGGGATCCAGGCAATGATGAACTCACAACAGAGGGCCCTCATCATGAAACTGTGAGCAACCTAGCCATTGTGACCTCAGAGCACAAGGCCCACATCCCCATGGGGAAGCGAACCAAGCAGGAGTGTCATCGCACCAGTGGGCACACATCAGAAAATGTGGGGAGCCCAGCAGTTAGGGCCTGATGCCAGAGGGCCCTCATCACCGAGGAGAGGAGGCTCCCAGCAGGCTCCAACTGCTACAAGAGGGCCAACGTCGCCAATGCGGGGTGTGCCAGCCAGGCAGGAGTGACCTCAGAGCAGAGGGCCAACCTCAAAAAAGTGTGAGGAACCCAAAGAGGATTAGACTCTCACCAGAGGGCCCACATCACCAAGAGGATCAGAACCAGGCAGGACTGTCTTCACACCAGGGTGACCACATCATAGAAAGGTGAGGAACCCAGCACATGTGGCCTAAACCAGAAGACCCACATCTCCAAGGGGCTCGGAGTGAGGCATGCAGGAGTAGCCTCACAACACAGGGCCCATAGAATAAAAAAGCTGAGGAATCCTGCAGTGGGAACCTCCCAGCAGGCGGCCCAGAGCACCGAGTCTATGCGATCCAGGCTGCAGTGAACTCACAGCAGAGGGCCCATATCATGAAACTGTGAGCAACCCAGCCATTGGGACCTCACAGCAGAAGGCCCACATCCCCATGGGGTTGGGAACATGGCAAGAGTGTCCTCGCACCACTTAGCACGTATCAGAAAAAGTGGGTACCCAGCAGTTACGGCCTGACGCTAGAGAGCCCTCATCACCGAGGGGAGGTGGCTCCCAGCAGGCTCCAACTGCCACAAGAGGGCCGATGTCGCCAAGGCGGGGTGTGTCAGCCAGTCAGTAGTGACCTCACAGCAGAGGGCCCACCTCACAGAAGGGTGAGGAACCCAGCCAGGATCAGACTCTCACCAGAGGGCCCACATCACCAAGGGGATAGAAACCAGGCAGGAGTGTCCTCACACCAGTGGGGCCACATCATCGAAAGGTGAGGGACCCAGCACACGTGGCCTCAAACCAGAGGACACACATCACCAAGGGGCTGGGAGTGAGTCAGGCAGGAGGAGTCTCCAAACAGAGGGCCCATAGAAGAGAAAAGGTGAGGAATCCCGCAGTTGGAACCTCCCCGCAGGCGGCCAGGAGCAGCGAGGCTATGGGATCCAGGCCGGAGTGAACTCACACCAGAGGGCCCTCATCATGAAACTGAGCCACCCACCGTTGGGACCTCAGAGCAGAAGGCCCATATTCCCATGGGGTTGGAAACCTGGCAGGAGTGTACTCACACCACAGGGCGCACATCAGAAAATTTTGGGAGCCCAGGAGTTAGAGCCTGACGCCAGAGGGCCCTCATTACCGAGGGGAGGAGACTCCCAGCAGGCACCAACTCCCAACTGAGGGCCCACGTCGCCAAGGTGACGTGTGCCAGTCAGGCAGGAGTGACCTCACAGCAGAGGGCCTACCTCACAGAAGGGTGAGGAAACCAGCCAGGATAAGACTCTCACCAGAGAGCCCACATCACCAAGGGGACCGGAACAAGGCAGGAGTGTCCTCACACCAGTGTGGCCACATTATAGAAAGGTGAGGAACCCAGCACATGTGGCCTAAACCAGAGGACCCACATTTCCAAGGTGCTCCGAGTGAGGCAGGCAGGAGTAGCCTAACAACACAGGGCCCACAGAATAAAAAATGTGAGGAATCCAGCAGTTGGAACCCCCCAGCAGGTGGCCCAGAGTACGGAGCCTATGTGATCCAGGCCACAGTGAACTCACAGCAGAGGGCTCACATCATGACACTGTGAGCAACCCAGCTGGTGGGACCTCAGAGCAGAAGGCCCACATCCCCATGGGGATGGGAACGTGGCAGGAGTGTACTCGCACGACAGGGCACATATCAGAAAATTTTGGGAGCCCATGAGTTAGGGCCTGACGCCAGAGGGCCCTCATTACCGAGGGGAGGAGACTCCCAGCAGGCACCAACTCCCAACTGAGGACCCACATCGCCAAGGTGATGTGTGCCAGCCAGGCAGGAGAGACCTCACAGCAGAGGGCCCACCTCCCAGAAGGGTGAGGAATCCAGCCAGGATCAGACTCTCACCAGAGGGCCCCCATCACCAAGGGGATGGGAACCAGGCAGGAGTGTCCTCACACCAGTGGGGCCACATCAATAAAGGTGAGGAAACCGGCACATGTGGCCTCAAACCAGAGGACCCACATCACAAAGGGGCTGGGAGTGAGTCAGGAAGGAGGAGCATGAAAACACAGGACCCAAAGAATAAAAATGGTAAGGAATCCAGCAGTAGGAACCTCCCAGCAGGCGGCTCAGAGCACAGAGTCTATGGGATCTAGGCCTGAGTGAACTAACACCAGAGAGCCAACATCCTGAAACTGTGAACAACACAGGTGTTGGGACCATAGAGCAGAAGGCACATGGGGATGGGAACCTGGCAGGAGTGCCCTCACACCACTTAGCACGTATCAGAAAATGTGGGTAACCAGCAGTTAGGGCCTGATGCCAGAGGGTCTCATCACTGAGGGGAGGAGGCTCCCAGCGGGCTCCAACTGCCACCAGAGGGCCGACGTCGCCAAGGCGGGGTGTGTCAGCCAGGCAGGAGTGACCTCAGAGAAGAGGGCCCACCTCACAGAAGTGTGAGGAGCCCAACCAGGATCAGACTCTCACTGGAGGGCTCACATCACCAAGGGGATGGGAACCAGGCAGGAGTGTCCGCACACCAGTGGGGCCACATCTGCGAAAGGTGAGGAACCCAGCACATGTGGCCTCAAACCAGAGGACACACATCACCAAGGGGCTGGGAGTGAGGCAGGTGTCTGGAGGGGCACATTTAACTCTAATTTCCCACCAGGAAGAGGAATTAACCAAAGGCTCAGAGTGCCGTGCGGGACCCTGATTACGGCCTGAAGCAAACCTGCGGTTCTGTGGCCAGCTTTCAAGGAAACGAGTTAAGAAAGGAAATCACAGGCACTGTAATTCACAAACCTGCAGAGTTGTAAATGACAGCTATTGGCAAAAATATATTGAAGTAAGTCTGCACAGAGGACTTGAAAACGAGGCAGAATTGCAGGAATCATATTTCAGGAGGTAGATTGGAATTGCATTTAAAGCATGTGAAAAGCGGCAGATCTTTGACAGTGATGCACTTGGACAAAAAGTGCGTATACATTTTTTCCTGAATATATTCAGGAAAAAACGCATATGCCCTTTGTGGCCAACCAAGAATTCGAGCAATGGAAATCCGCACTACAATGAACTCTCATTTCCCATTCGTCAAAAGAGCCATCTGAAAAAAGTGTAAAACCCAGAAACACAGGACAGGCCATGGAGAACAGGGAGCCTTGTTATGCTGATGGACGGGATGTAAATTGCCAACAGACACTCTGGTGATGTTTATAGTGTATGCTGAAACATCTAAAAAACAAAGCTACAGAGCCTAGGGCACTTCCACTTTTGGCCCTATAGCTTAGGAAAATTAAAATCAACAAGACACAGCCAACACAATATCCAGGGCTGCTGTGTTTACAAGAACCTTGAGTCCAGTACAAATTAAATATCCCAGAAAGAAAAAAATGGATAAAGGAGTTGTCCTACTTACGTACAACGGAATATCACTCAGCAATGAAATCAATGTCATCAGGCCTGTAGCAGCAAATTGAGTGGATTTAAGTATGATGATTCTAAGAGAAATATGTCACACAGAGAAACATAATTATCATAAGATATCACAAATAGAGGGAGTGTAAACTTGGCTACACATAAACTGAATTACAAAACCGAGCAGAGTCTCACATTTAGATAAAAACTTATGCTTGCTTAACGGGAAAGTTGAGTTGGGGTGCTTTATAAAACCAGAGATTGAAATGAGCACACATACCGTTCCATAAGCCAAATATGTAATAGACAAGACCTACTCTTTGCTCAACGAAATAGACTAATCCATGGTGTATCACCTCACACCTGTTAGAATGGGCATCATCAGAAAATCTACAAACAACAAATGCTGGAAAGGGTGCGGAGATAAGGAAACCTCTTCCACTATTGTTGGGAATGTAAATTGATGCAGTCACTGTGGAGAACATTATGGAGTTTCTTATAAAACTAAGAATAGAATTACCATATAATACAGCAATCCCACTACTGGGCATATACCCAGACAAAACCATAAAACGAAAAGAGACATTCACCGCAATGTTCATTGCATCACTATTTACAATATCCAGGTAATGGAAGCAACCTAAATGCCCACAGACAGACGAATGCATAAAGATGAGGTACATATATAAAATGGAATATTACTAAGCCATAAAAAGGAATGAAATTGGGTCATTTGTAGAGACGTTGATGGATCTAGAGACTGTCATACAGAGTGAAGTAAGTCAGAAAGAGAAAAACAAATCCTGTATATAAATGCATATATGTGGAACCTAGAAAAGTTGTACAGATGAAGGGTTTTGCAAGGCAGAAATAGAGCAACAGATGTAGACAACAAACGTATGGACACCAAGGGGGGAAAGCTGTTAGGGGGGTGGTGGTGGGAGGAGTTGAGAGATTGGGATTGGCATGTATACATTTCTATGTATAAAATAGGTAACCAAAAAGAACCTGCTGTATAAAAAAATAAAATAAAATTCAAAATTACAAAAAGTAAAACAGAAAAAATATTCTTCCCTTCACATACATGTATTTATATGAATAAATTATTTCCATGCTTATATCTGTAAATACAAAAAAGAGGAATAAAATCTACCTTGAACCAAAAACGAAAAAAAGAAAAAAAAACAGAACCCACCAGTTACACAGAGGAAAACCGTATCAGGGCCCTTGCTCCAGTTGTAAACAATTCTGAAGTTGGTCAGTGGTGGGGAATCATCTCCCATTCAGCCAGCATGCCCCACGCAACAAGCGTCCTCATTGCAAAGCTGGGGGCCCGTGCCGAGGCATCTGTGAGTAAACGTGGGCCGAGCCCCAGGCCAGCTGCTGCAGAAATGTTCCCACCCTTCCCAGGTAAAACACCTGAATATGTACAAGGACTTGAAAGCCTAGAGGAAGGGCCATGGAGCCACATGAGCGACAGCATGCCAGCCGACTTGGTGCCTGCAGGACAGACAGGATGGTCCTGGCCCTGGGTGCTCTTCTGGAAGCTTTCCATTTCCCTGCCTGAGATACCCCTCCTGTCCCAGCCCCCACTGCTTTCTTCCTTACTCACCTCTGCCCAGGGAGAAATTCCAGCGGCAGGTATGGGTGGCACATCCTCTTCTTTAGCAGGTGGCATCTTGGCAACTGCTGCAGAAAGTCCAGCAGAGCCCCACTCACACTGGGCAACCCACAAAGCCGTGGCCTCTCACTCCCTCCCACCAGTCCAGCCCCGAGACTGCTGACAGGGCAGAAAATGGCGTCAGGCACAGCTGCAGGTGCTCTTGCTGCCTGGAGCGGTGTTTATATTGATCTCAACCCAGGCACACCTGGGGAGGTCTGGCCGGCACGGTCGGGCTTCCCAGGCCAGCCAATAATCACCCCTCAGGGGCTCACAGTTGCAGAAACTGGAACTTGCTGAATCGGCCAGGTCCAAGGAACAGGTGTGGGCTCCTGAGAGTCAGGATAGACAAGGGGCTGCAGCTCTGGCTTGTTTTCTAATTATATTATCTGGCCCATGAGTGGGAGACAACTTCAAGAAAACCCTCTCCTAATGAGAGGAACCCAGGAGTCAGGGAGAGGAGGGGTGGGTGGTGGGTGGAGACAGAGGCCTGGTGCCCCGGGTGCAGTGGAAGTCTCTGGAAGACCAGGTGGAGGGAGGCCACACAGAGTGATGCCCAGGGTCACAGACCTGTCGGAGCTGCTGTTTGTTAGTTCAAGTCCTGCTCTGAGGTGCTCTGTGTCAGATCTGAGTGACAGGTGAGCTGGGAGTGCTCTGCAATGAGGGCGATGTGCATGGCTCCTGTGTGCCCAGCCCTGCCACGGTACCTGAAAGGGTTGCTCTGTATCCTGGGAGGGGCCTGACCACGAGAGCCCCGTGGGCTGGGGTGGGGGTGGGGTACCTGCCCAGGTGAGCTCCATATCCTGGGATTGGCCTGACCTCGAGAGCCCCATGGGCTGCTGGAGTCCTGGTAAAAGATGTCAGGACAGTCAGTGAAGCCACCGAGGATATACCTCCAGTAGTTCCTAAACCCTACACCCTGCTGGTCATTCTACTAACCACCAGGACATGGTATTCTGTATTAGTCTTCAATGAAGCCTTCTTTTGTATTCTATTAGTCCCAGAGTCACAAGAAATTTTGGCTTGTGAGTGGCAGGACTCAACATACAACTAAAACAATACTTCCGGGCCGTGTTGCCCCAAGGGTTCAAAAATTCCCACACCATCTTTGGGGAAAGCTCAGCTAAAGACCTAAAAGTTCTACCTCTGGAAAAGGAAACACTCCTTCAATATGCAGACGACATTCTGATCGCCAGCCCTACTAAGGAGACCTCTGAACTACCAAGCCAATAAAGGATACAAGTTGTCCAAGAAAAAGCTCAAATATCACAGACTATGGTGACCTGCGTGGGCTGCATTCTCACAGAAGGTCGGAGAAGCCCATCCCAGGAAAGGGAAGAAACAATTTACAGCCTTACCCATTTCTAAAACTAGAAGACAGCTTAGGGGTTCCTGGGGAGGCCAGGGTTTGCTGCTTCTGGATCCCTAACTACAGTCTACTAGCTGGGCCTCTATATGAAACACTGAAAGAAAAAGATGATGATCCTTTTGAATAGAATCCAGAAGTGGCCTTTCAAGAATGGAAAGAGCAGTCAATTCAGACCCTTGCCCTGGAACTCCCTAATTTAGCTAAACCCTTTGACCTTTACATTCCTAGTGAAATTTGAAGGGCCATTGGAGTATTAGTGCAAAACCTGGGACCACTTGAAATGGAACAATGCAAGAATGCCATCCAGGTAGGATAAACTACGGTCACCAAGGGGCTTGGCCCACCGCCACATCTGGCCAAGATACTGGCAGTATCTGAAAACCTGGAAATCAGCAGCCCAAAAGGCCACCTCCCTCCTAAGGGAAAAGGACCCCACGTGGTGATCCTAACCCCCAACCATGCCCTGAAGTTGCAGGGTTTGCTCCGTGGGCACACTGACCTTGAGTGAGGAGGTCCTCCAACTCCAACCTCCAGAGAGATAACTGGGGCAAAGGGCACCATGACGACTCGTGTGACCATCACTTGACCTGGAGTTTCTCTCATAAAACAACAAGAGTGTGTCCCAAAAGAGTAGACTACTGCTTGCAGGACTTACTGCACCCAGAGGGGAGGTAATAATCTTGGCAGGGGAACCGTATATCACGCTGTCACCATAGAAAAGCCTACAGACACTGTGATGATGGTGGCCAATAAGACCGGCTGGACTCCTGTTTACTTCAAAAGGCTGTTGACTCAGTGGCCATCATGGTCCTTCATCACCACTGACCCTGGACTGTCTGGGAGTTGAGCAGTCAGGGTGCTGACACCTGGTGCTGTTTTTACGTTAATTCAGGGGCCTAACTGAAGAAAGCACAGACTACTGGTCAGAGCATCTAGGCTGGCAGAAACGGTCAGCCTAAGGTGGCCGAACAAATGTGGGGCGGGGTGAAACTGGACCTCACAGCGTCACTGCACATCTCCTTCCTGGACCCTTAAAGGTCATTAGAATCTATAACACTACCAATACTTGTGCTCAGGCGGAGGAGCAGGGAGGCAGGAGGCCTGCGGACAATCAACGTCACCTGGAGGCTGCTGGGGAGAAGTTCAGACCCTCTCCCACAGGTATGAGGGCTCCTAACTCAGCACTCAGCAGTTACAGATGAAGGGTCTGCACCCTCAGCACTCTAAGAATGAGGAAGGGGACAAAATGCAGAAGAGGGGTTTGTCCCAGGCAAAGCCCCTTAAAAATCCCTGGGAGATAAAAATAGAATCTGGGCAATAAAATAAAGTCTAACCTTTTTTATCCTTTGTGCTTTGTCTAATTTCACGTGCTCCTAGGGTCCCGCATACAGAGGTTCAACAGCCGGCACTTCAGACCAGATTTCCTAGTGCAGAATGGCTGGGTCGACACTTCAGCTCCTGGAGCACAGTGCAGACTCCGCGATATAGAGCCTGAGCTGCAGCCAACCGGGCCCTCGAGAGCTCCGCCCCCTCCCTCCCACTGACTCTGACAGGATCTCTACACAGCAGCCCAGCCCACAGCCCACGGGGTAGCACATGCTCTCACCTCTGCATTCTCTGATCAAAATATAAAGTTTCCTTTGCTTCTGAACCAAACTCAGTCTCGATCTGTTGGCTCCAATGACACTGGGCAGGGGGACACTTGTTGGGGTCCACTCTGGAGGATCAGTAACAGAAATTGAGAACATTGTAACTTCAATGAACAGATGTGTGAGCCAAACTGTAATTAACATAGAACAGTGTATAAGGCTCGGGTAAAATAAGATGTTTCTAACACTTCCATTTGATATTTCCATCACTTTATTATAAGCAAGTTCAGTGAAAGGTTTGTCTTATTTGTCAGGTCAATATTAGAGAAACGAAATGATTTCTTTCCAAGGATGTACATCTAATAATCTTGGTTAAAGCTTCAATCTTGTTTTAAATGCTTTTCCATTGAAAATGATACCTCTCTTTCAGCTCCCCCATTTCTGAGAAGTATAAAATCTTATAATTTATTATTACCAAAGTGGAAAGGTGGGAGGAGGGATAAATTAACAGTTTGGGATTAACACATACACACTGCTATGTATAAAATAGATCGTCAACAAGGAACTACTCTATAGCACAGGGAACTACACTCAATAATTTGCAATAACCTATAAGGGGAAATAATCTGAAAAAGAATAGATATTTTTATTGACATCATCTATCAATGACAGTTAAAATGGAACCTAAGGGAAGCCGGTGGTCAGTGCTTCTGACCCTGAAGACTTCAATCATCTAAAGTTTGGACTCTGCCTACTTCCCAAGGCCCTTAATGAACCTATGTGTAGCCGTAGCTTAAAAAATTCCCCAGTTTGGGTTGTGGAGAGACAGTGATTTTGAAAAAGCCCTGGTGTTCTCCTCACATGAATGGGACACTTCCTACAGCTAAAATATGCCTGTCACACCCAGAAGATGGTATACCGTCTGATCGGGAAGAGTTTGGAAAAGGCATCTCATCTCCTCATCTCCTGGTGCTCGGGTTCACCCCTCCAGCGTCTTTACGAACAGTCTTCCCACTTGGAGATGTCAGCACTGTCAACATCCTGTTGCATACAGTTTGGAATTTGTCCAGAGAATGAAGCAGAAGGAGGAGGAACAATGAGAGACAAGTCCTAGGTGTTCGGACAGGCACATGTCACTCTAATTTCCAATCAGGAAGACGAATTGACTAAAAGCTAGGGCTGCCCATGGAAACAGAATAGGGCTTGAGGAAATCCCGCTGCTTTGTGGCCAGTTCCCATAAACACAAGTTGAAAAATGGAACTCAGGGCCGCTAAAATTCACGAAACTGCAGAGTTGAAAATATCTCTCACTGAAAAATGTCTTGAGGAAAGTCAGAGAAAAGGACTTGTAAGCAACGGAGAATGGCAGGAAAGGGATTGGAAGAGGTAGAAAGGACTCGCCATTAAGCACAAGAAAAGGGGCTGAACATTGCCAACATTGCAGTTGGCCAAAAAGGGTGTATGCGTCTTTTTCTGTATATATTCAAGAAAAGGGCATACACTTTTTTAGCCAACCAAACAGGTGGGCACTGGAAATCAGTACTACAAAACATATCACTTCGCATCAGTCAGAAGAGCCTTCCTCATAAAGTGTAAACACCAGAAATGCAGGACAGGGCAAGGAGAAAAGGGAGCCCTGTGAGGCTTATAGTGGAAATGTATATTGCCAATGGTCACTCTTGAGAAGTGTATTGTGTTTACTAAAGCATCTAAAAAATGAGCTACAGAGCACAGGGCACTTGCACTCATGGACGTATATCTTGGGAAAGACAAAAATGGAGAGGACACAGGCACCCCAATGTTTACCGCCGCTCTGTTTAAAAGATCCTCGACTAGGATATAATTTATATGTCTCTGGAGGGAAAAAATGGATAGAGGTGTGGCACTTATATAGAGTGGAATATTACTCAGCCTGAAAATCAGTGAAATATGGCCAGTTGTAACAACCCCAGAGTAGTTACGTATGATCATTCAAAGTCACATAATTCAAAAAGAAAAAGACATACGATATTACTAATACATGGAATGTAAACGTGGCTACAAAGTACCTGAATTACAAAACAGAATGGGGTCTCAAATTTAGAAGACCAACTTATGTTTGCTTAAGGAAAAAGGAGAGTTGGGGAGCTGCATAAAACCAGAGATTGAAATTAGCACAGATACCGTTCGATAAGCCAAATATGTAATAAAAAAAACCTACACCCTGGTCAACGAAATGGACTCAACACGCCATATTCAACACCTACGAATACACCTGACTAGTAAGAATCTTCAAACCCATGGATTTATGTCTCCGTAAGAGAATGAAGCGTGTGTACAGCGGCATGAACGCAGCAGAGAAAATCCGATAAATCCCATTATCAAAATGAATTACACAAATAAAACCCAAGGACAGTGAAATAGAGAGCAATTCTTAAATACTTCATTCAGGGCTTGTGATGCAACCTGGATTTACCACATCTACACACAGAGCTGAGTGAGACATAAGGTTGGGCACTTTGGGCTGATAGCATTGGTGAGGTTCGATGAGCAAATGCAGACCCTTTGAAGTCATACTGCATGGTACCCATTCCATGGTTCCCACCTCTCCAGATTTAAGGGATTCTTCCTTCACCTAAAACATGCATGGGAAACCCACAGTATGGTGCACCGTGTGACCGACAAACGTTTTCAAATGCATCTCAGTTTTCGTCCTCTTTTACTCGGGTTCACCATTCGAGACCCTTTACGAACACTCTCCCCACTTGGAGAGTCAGTGCCTTTAACCTCCTGTTGGGCACAGTTTGCAATTTCTGCGCAAGATGAAAAGGAATAGGGAGAACCAATGAGAGACTAGCTCTAGGTGTCTGCACGGGCAAATTTAACGCTCATTTCCCACCAGGAAGAGGAATTAACCAAAGGCTCAGCATGCCGTGCCGGAACCAGATTAGGGCCTGAAGCAATCCTGTGGGTTTGCCGCCAGCTCGCAAGATAGCGAGTTGAAGAAAGGAGCTCAGGGGCACTGTAACTCACAAACCTGCAGAGTTATAAATGACAGCTATCGTCCAAAAATATATTGAAGGAAGGCTGCGAAGACGAATTGAAAGTGGGGCAGAATTGCAGGAAAACGATTTCAGGGGGTAGACGGGAATTGCATTTAAAGCATAGGAAAAGAGGCAGAACGTCGACAATGATGCTCTTGGCCAAAAAGGGCGTATGCGTTTTTTCCTGAATATATTCAAGAAAAAACGCATACGCACTTTTTGGCCAACCAAGCAAGCATGTTAAAGAAATCTGCACTACAATGAAGTCTCACTGCCCCCCGGTCAAAAGGGCCATCTGAAAAAAGTGTAAAATCCAGAAAGGCAGCACAGGCCATGGAGAACAGGGAGCCTTGTTATGCTGATGGGCGGGATGTAAATTGCAAACAGCCACTCTGGAGAAGTGTATGGTGTTTCCCGGAACACCAAAAAAACAAAGCTACGGAGCCTACGGCACTTCCACTTATGGTTCTATAGCTTAGGGAAATTTAAATCAAAAACACACAGCCACCCCAAAGTGTCGGACGGCTCTGTTTACAAGAACCTCGTCTACGGTACAAGTTAAATATCCCACAATGTGAAAAATGGATAAAGAAGTTGTGGTACGTACGTACAATGGAATATCACTCAGCAATGAAATCTATGTCATCAGGCCCATCGCGGCATAATGAGTGGATTCAGGTACGATGATTCTAAGTGAAATAAGTCACACAGAAAATGAAACATCATAAGATATCACTAATACACGGAATGTAAACTTGGCTACACATGAACTGAATTGCAAAACAGAACAGGGTCTCAAATTTAGAAAAGCAACTTATGCTTGCTTAAGGGGAAAGGTGAGTTGGGGTGCTGCATAAAACCAGAGATAGAAATTAGCACAGATACCTTTCCATAAGCCAAATATGTAATAGTCAAGACCTACCCCTTGCTCAACGAAATGGACTAAACACCCCATATTCAACGCCTAGGAATACACCTGACTAGTAAGAATCTTCAAACCCATGGATTTATATGTCTCCGTAAGAGAATGAAGCGTGTGTACAGCGGCATGAATGCAGCAGAGAAAATCCGATAAATCCCATTATCAAAATGAATTACACAAACAAAACCCAAGGACAGTGAAATAGAGAGCAATTCTTAAATAATTCATTCAGGGCTTGTGATGCAACCTGGATTTACCACATCTACACCCAGAGCTGAGTGAGACATAAGGTTGGGCACTTCGGGCTGATAGCATTGGTGAGGTTCGATGAGCAAATGCAGACCCTTTGAAGTCATACAGCATGGTACCCATTCCATGGGTCCCAACTCTCCAAGTTTAAGGGATTCTTCCTTCAGCTAAAACATGCATGGGAAACCCACAGTATGGTGCACCGTGTGACTGGCAAACGTTTTCAAATGCATCTCAGTTTTCGTCCCCTTTTACTCGGGTTCACCATTCCAGACCCTTTACGAACACTCTCCCCACTTGGAGAGTCAGTGCCTTTAACCTCCTGTTAGGCACAGTTTGCAATTTCTGCGCAAGATGAAAAGGAATAGGGAGAACCAATGAGAGACTAGCTCTAGGTGTCTGCACGGGGAAATTTAACGCTCATTTCCCACCAGGAAGAGGAATTAACCAAAGGCTCAGCATGCCGTGCCGGAACCAGATTAGGGCCTGAGGCAATCCTGTGGGTTTGCGGCCAGCTCACAAGATAGCGAGTTGAAGAAAGGAGCTCAGGGGCACTGTAACTCACAAACCTGCAGAGTTATAAATGACAGCTATCGTTCAAAAATATATTGAAGGAAGGCTGCGAAGACGACTTGAAAGTGGGGCAGAATTGCAGGAAAACGATTTCAGGGGTTAGACTGGAATTGCATTTAAAGCATAGGAAAAGAGGCAGAACGTCGACAATGATGCTCTTGGCCAAAAAGTGCGTATGCGTTTTTTCCTGAATATATTCAAGAAAAAACGCATACGCCCTTTTTGGCCAACCAAGCAAGCATGTTAAAGAAATCTGCACTACAATGAAGTCTCACTGCCCCCCGGTCAAAAGGGCCATCTGAAAAAAGTGTAAAATCCAGAAAGGCAGCACAGGCCATGGAGAACAGCGAGCCTTGTTATGCTGATGGGCGGGATGTAAATTGCCAACAGCCACTCTGGAGAAGTGTATGGTGTTTCCCGGAACATCTAAAAAACAAAGCAACGGAGCCTACGGCACTTCCCCTTATGGTCCTATAGCTTAGGAAAATTAAAATCAAAAACACACAGCCACCCAAAAGTCTCGGGCGGCTCTGTTTACAAGAACCTCGTCTACGGTACAAGTTAAATATCCCAGAATGTGAAAAATGGATAAAGAAGTTGTGGTACGTACGTACAGTGGAATATCACACAGCAATGAAATCTATGTCATCAGGCCCGTCGCGGCATAATGAGTGGATTCAGGTACGATGATTCTAAGTGAAATAAGTCACACAGAAAATGAAACATCATAAGATATCACTAATACACGGAATGTAAACTTGGCTACACATGAACTGAATTGCAAAACAGAACAGGGTCTCAAATTTAGAAAACCAACTTATGCTTGCTTAAGGGGAAAGGTGAGTTGGGGTGCTGCATAAAACCAGAGATAGAAATTAGCACAGATACCTTTCCATAAGCCAAATATGTAATAGTCAAGACCTACCCCTTGCTCAACGAAATGGACTAAACACCCCATATTCAACGCCTAGGAATACACCTGACTAGTAAGAATCTTCAAACCCATGGATTTATATGTCTCCGTAAGAGAATGAAGCGTGTGTACAGCGGCATGAATGCAGCAGAGAAAATCCGATAAATCCCATTATCAAAATGAATTACACAAACAAAACCCAAGGACAGTGAAATAGAGAGCAATTCTTAAATAATTCATTCAGGGCTTGTGATGCAACCTGGATTTACCACATCTACACCCAGAGCTGAGTGAGACATAAGGTTGGCCACTTCGGGCTGATAGCATTGGTGAGGTTCGATGAGCAAATGCAGACCCTTTGAAGTCATACAGCATGGTACCCATTCCATGGGTCCCAACTCTCCAAGTTTAAGGGATTCTTCCTTCAGCTAAAACATGCATGGGAAACCCACAGTATGGTGCACCGTGTGACTGGCAAACGTTTTCAAATGCATCTCAGTTTTCGTCCCCTTTTACTCGGGTTCACCATTCCAGACCCTTTACGAACACTCTCCCCACTTGGAGAGTCAGTGCCTTTAACCTCCTGTTGGGCACAGTTTGCAATTTCTGCGCAAGATGAAAAGGAATAGGGAGAACCAATGAAAGACTAGCTCTAGGTGTCTGCACGGGCAAATTAACGCTCATTTCCCACCAGGAAGAGGAATTAACCAAAGGCTCAGCATGCCGTGCCGGAACCAGATTAGGGCCTGAGGCAATCCTGTGGGTTTGCGGCCAGCTCACAAGATAGCGAGTTGAAGAAAGGAGCTCAGGGGCACTGTAACTCACAAACCTGCAGAGTTATAAATGACAGCTATCGTCCAAAAATATATTGAAGGAAGGCTGCGAAGACGACTTGTAAGTGGGGCAGAATTGCAGGAAAACGATTTCAGGGGGTAGACGGGAATTGCATTTAAAGCATAGGAAAAGAGGCAGAACGTCAACAATGATGCTCTTGGCCAAAAAGGGCGTATGCGTGTTTTCCTGAATATATTCAGGAAAAAACGCATACGCCCTTTTTGGCCAACCAAGCAAGCATGTTAAAGAAATCTGCACTACAATGAAGTCTCACTGCCCCCCGGTCAAAAGGGCCATCTGAAAAAAGTGTAAAATCCAGAAAGGCAGCACAGGCCATGGAGAACAGGGAGCCTTGTTATGCTGATGCGTGGGATGTGAATTGCCAACAGCCACTCTGGAGAAGTGTATGGTGTTTCCCGGAACACCGAAAAAACAAAGCTACGGAGCCTACGGCACTTCCACTTATGGTCTTATAGCTTAGGGAAATTAAAATCAAAAACACACAGCCACCCCAAAGTGTCGGACAGCTCTGTTTACAAGAACCTCCTCTACGGTACAAGTTAAATATCCCAGAATGTGAAAAATGGATAAAGAAGTTGTGGTACGTACGTACAGTGGAATATCACTCAGCAATGAAATCTATGTCATCAGGCCCGTCGCGGCATAATGAGTGGATTCAGGTACGATGATTCTAAGTGAAATAAGTCACACAGAAAATGAAACATCATAAGATATCTCTAATACACGGAATGTAACCTTGGCTACACATGAACTGAATTACAAAACAGAACAGGGTCTCAAATTTAGAAAACCAACTTATGCTTGCTTAAGGGGAAAGGTGAGTTGGGGTGCTGCATAAAACCAGAGATAGAAATTAGCACAGATACCTTTCCATAAGCCAAATATATAATAGTCAAGACCTACCCCTTGCTCAATGAAATGGACTAAACACCCCATATTCAACGCCTAGGAATACACCTGACTAGTAAGAATCTTCAAACCCATGGATTTATATGTCTCTGTAAGAGAATGAAGCGTGTGTACAGCGGCATGAATGCAGCAGAGAAAATCCGATAAATCCCATTATCAAAATGAATTACACAAACAAAACCCAAGGACAGTGAAATAGAGAGCAATTCTTAAATAATTCATTCAGGGCTTGTGATGCAACCTGGATTTACCACATCTACACCCAGAGCTGAGTGAGACATAAGGTTGGGCACTTCGGGCTGATAGCATTGGTGAGGTTCGATGAGCAAATGCAGACCCTTTGAAGTCATACAGCATGGTACCCATTCCATGGGTCCCAACTCTCCAAGTTTAAGGGATTCTTCCTTCAGCTAAAACATGCATGGGAAACCCACAGTATGGTGCACCGTGTGACTGGCAAACGTTTTCAAATGCATCTCAGTTTTCGTCCCCTTTTACTCGGGTTCACCATTCCAGACCCTTTACGAACACTCTCCCCACTTGGAGAGTCAGTGCCTTTAACCTCCTGTTGGGCACAGTTTGCAATTTCTGCGCAAGATGAAAAGGAATAGGGAGAACGAATGAGAGACTAGCTCTAGGTGTCTGCACGGGCAAATTTAACGCTCATTTCCCACCAGGAAGAGGAATTAACCAAAGGCTCAGCATGCCGTGCCGGAACCAGATTAGGGCCTGAAGCAATCCTGCGGGTTTGCGGCCAGCTCACAAGAAAGCGATTTGAAGAAAGGAGCTCAGGGGCACTGTAATTCACAAACCTGCAGAGTTATAAATGACAGCTATCGTCCAAAAATATATTGAAGGAAGGCTGCGAAGAGGACTTGAAAGCGGGGCAGAATTTCAGGAAAACGATTTCAGGGGGTAGACTGGAATTGCATTTAAAGCATAGGAAAAGAGGCAGAACGTCGACAATGATGCACTTGGCCAAAAAGGGCGTATGCGTTTTTTCCTGAATATATTCAGGAAAAAACGCATACGCCCTTTTTGGCCAACCAAGCAAGCATGTTAAAGAAATCTGCACTACAATGAAGTCTCACTGCCCCCCGGTCAAAAGAGCCATCTGAAAAAAGTGTAAAATCCAGAAATGCAGCACACGCCATGGAGAACAGGGAGCCTTGTTATGCTGATGGGTGGGATGTAAATTGCCAACAGCCACTCTGCAGAAGTGTATGGTGTTTCCTGAAACACCTAAAAAACAAAGCAACGGAGCCTACGGCACTTCCACTTATGGTCCTATAGCTTAGGGAAATTAAAATAAAAAACACACAGCCACCCCAAAGTTTCAGACGGCTCTGTTTACAAGAACCTCTTCTACGGTACAAGTTAAATATCCCAGAAAGCGAAAAATGGATAAAGAATTTGTGGTACGTACGTACAATGGAATATCACTCACCAATGAAATCTATGTCATCTGGCCCGTGGTGGCATAATGAGTGGATTCAGGTACGATGATTCTAAGAGAAATAAGTCACACAGAAAATGAAACATCATAAGATATCACTAATACACCGAATGTAATCTTGGCTACACATGAACTGAATTACAAAAGAGAACAGTGTCTCAAATTTAGAAAACCAACTTATGTTTGCTTAAGGGGAAAGGTGAGTTGGGGTGCTGCATAAAACCAGAGATAGAAATTAGCACAGATACCATTCCATACGTCAAATATGTAATAGTCAAGACCTACCCCTTGCTCAACGAAATGGGCTAAACACCCTATATTCAACGCCTAGGAATACACCTGACTAGTAAGAATCTTCAAACCCATGGATTTATATGTCTCCATAAGAGAATCAAGCATGTGTACAGCTGCATGAATGCAGCAGAGAAAATCCGATAAATCCTATTATCAAAATGAATTACAAAAACAAAACACAATGACAGTGAAATAGAGAGCAATTCTTAAATAATTCATTCAGGGCTTGTGATGCAACCTGGATTTACCTCATCTACACCCAGAGCTGAGTGAGACATAAAGTTGGACACTTCGGGCTGATAGCATTGGTGAGGTTCGATGAGCAAATGCAGACCATTTGAAGTCATACTGCATGGTACCCATTCCATGGGTCCCAACTCTCCAGGTTTAAGCGATTCTTCCTTCAGCTAAAACATGCATGGGAAACCCACAGTATGGTGCACCGTGTGACCGGGAAACGTTTTCAAATGCATCTCAGTTTTCGTCCCCTTTTACTCGGGTTCACAATTCCAGACCCTTTACTAACACTCTCCCCACTTGGAGAGTCAGTGCCTTTAACCTCCTGTTTGGCACAGTTTGCAATTTCTGCGCAAGATGAACAGGAATAGGGAGAACCAATGAGAGACTAGCTGTAGGTGTCTGCACGGGCAAATTTGACGCTCATTTCCCACCAGGAAGAGGAATTAACCGAAGGCTCAGCATGCTGTGCCGGAACCAGATTAGGGCCTGAAGCAATCCTGAGGGTTTGCGGCCAGCTCCCAAGAAAGCGATTTGAAGAAAGGAGCTCCGGGGCACTGTAATTCAAAACCTGCAGTGTTGTAAATGACAGCTATCGTCCAAAAATATATTGAAGGAAGGCTGCGAAGAGGACTTGAAAGCGGGGCAGAATTTCAGGAAAACGATTTCATGGGGTAGACTGGAATTGCATTTAAAGCATAGGAAAAGAGGCAGAACGTCGACAATGATGCACTTGGCCAAAAAGAGCGTATGCGTTTTTTCCTGAATATATTCAGGAAAAAACGCATACGCTCTTTTTGGCCAACCAAGCAAGCATGTTAAAGAAATCTGCACTACAATGAAGTCTCACTGCCCCCCGGTCAAAAGGGCCATCTGAAAAAAGTGTAAAATCCAGAAATGCAGCACAGGCCATGGAGAACAGGGAGCCTTGTTATGCTCATGGGTGGGATGTAAATTGCCAACAGCCACTCTGGAGAAGTGTATGGTGTTTCCTGAAACACCTAAAAAACAAAGCAACGGAGCCTACGGCACTTCCACTTATGGTCCTATAGCTTAGGGAAATTAAAATCAAAAACACACAGCCACGCCAAAGTTTCAGACGGCTCTGTTTACAAGAACCTCGTCTACGGTACAAGTTAAATATCCCAGAAAGCGAAAAATGGATAAAGAAGTTGTGGTACGTACGTACAATGGAATATCACTCACCAATGAAGTCTATGTCATCTGGCCCGTCGTGGCATAATGAGTGGATTCAGGTACGATGATTCTAAGTGAAATAAGTCACACAGAAAATGAAACATCATAAGATATCACTAATACACCGAATGTAATCTTGGCTACACATGAACTGAATTACAAAACAGAACAGGGTCTCAAATTTAGAAAACCAACTTATGTTTGCTTAAGGGGAAAGGTGAGTTGGGGTGCTGCATAAAACCAGAGATAGAAATTAGCACAGATACCATTCCATACGTCAAATATGTAATAGTCAAGACCTACCCCTTGCTCAACGAAATGGGCTAAACACCCTATATTCAACGCCTAGCAATACACCTGACTAGTAAGAATCTTCAAACCCATGGATTTATATGTCTCCATAAGAGAATCAAGCATGTGTACAGCTGCATGAAGGCAGCAGAGAAAATCCGATAAATCCTATTATCAAAATGAATTACAAAAACAAAACACAATGACAGTGAAATAGAGAGCAATTCTTAAATAATTCATTCAGGGCTTGTGATGCAACCTGGATTTACCTCATCTAAACCCAGAGCTGAGTGAGACCTAAGGTTGGACACTTCGGGCTGATAGCATTGGTGAGGTTCGATGAGCAAATGCAGACCATTTGAAGTCATACTACATGGTACCCATTCCATGGGTCCCAACTCTCCAGGTTTAAGCGATTCTTCCTTCAGGTAAAGCATTCATGGGAAGCCCACAGTATGGTGCACCGTGTGATCGGGAAACATTTTCAAATGCATCTCAGTTTTTGTCCCCGTTTACTCGGGTTCAGAATTCCAGACCCTTTACAAACACTCTCCCCACTTGGAGAGTCAGTGCCTTTAACCTGCTGTTTGGCACAGTTTGCAATTTCTGCGCAAGAGGAATAGGAATAGGAAGAACCAATGAGAGACTAGCTGTAGGTTTCTGCACGGGCAAATTTAACGCTCATTTCCAACCAGGAAGAGGAATTAACCAAACGCTCAGCATGCCGTGCCGGAACCAGATTAGGGCCTGAAGCAATCCTGCGGGTTTGCGGCCAGCTCAAAAGAAAGCGATTTGAAGAAAGGAGCTCAGGGGCACTGTAATTCACAAACCTGCAGAGTTATAAATGACAGCTATCGTCCAAAAATATATTGAAGGAAGGCTGCGAAGAGGACTTGAAAGCGGGGCAAAATTGCAGGAAAACGATTTCAGGGGTTAGACTGGAATTGCATTTAAAGCATAGGAAAAGAGGCAGAACGTCGACAATGATGCACTTGGCCAAAAAGGGCGTATGCGTTTTTTCCGGAATATACGCATACGCCCTTTTTGGCCAACCAAGCAAGCATGTTAAAGAAATCTGCACTACAATGAAGTCTCACTGCCCCCCGGTCAAAAGGGCCATCTGAAAAAAGTGTAAAATCCAGAAAGGCAGCACAGGCCATGGAGAACAGGGAGCCTTGTTATGCTGATGGGCGGGATGTAAATTGCCAACAGCCACCCTGGAGAAGTGTATGGTGTTTCCCGGAACACCGAAAAAACAAAGCTACGGAGCCTACGGCACTTCCACTTATGGTCCTATAGCTTAGGGAAATTAAAATCAAAAACACACAGCCACCCCAAAGTGTCGGACGGCTCTGTTTACAAGAACCTCGTCTACGGTACAAGTTAAATATCCCAGAATGTGAAAAATGGATAAAGAAGTTGTGGTACGTACGTACAATGGAATATCACTCAGCAATGAAATCTATGTCATCAGGCCCGTCGCGGCATAATGAGTGGATTCAGGTACGATGATTCTAAGTGAAATAAGTCACACAGAAAATGAAACATCATAAGATATCACTAATACACGGAATGTAAACTTGGCTACACATGAACTGAATTACAAAACAGAACAGGGTCTCAAATTTAGAAAACCAACTTATGCTTGCTTAAGGGGAAAGGTGAGTTGGGGTGCTGCATAAAACCAGAGATAGAAATTAGCACAGATACCTTTCCATAAGCCAAATATGTAATAGTCAAGACCTACCCCTTGCTCAACGAAATGGACTAAACACCCCATATTCAACGTCTAGGAATACACCTGACTAGTAAGAATCTTCAAACCCATGGATTTATATGTCTCCGTAAGAGAATGAAGCGTGTGTACAGCGGCATGAATGCAGCAGAGAAAATCCGATAAATCCCATTATCAAAATGAATTACACAAACAAAACCCAAGGACGTGAGATAGAGAGCAATTCTTAAATAATTCATTCAGGGCTTGTGATGCAACCTGGATTTACCACATCTACACCCAGAGCTGAGTGAGACATAAGGTTGGACACTTCGGGCTGATAGCATTGGTGAGGTTCGATGAGCAAATGCAGACCCTTTGAAGTCATACAGCATGGTACCCATTCCATGGGTCCCAACTCTCCAAGTTTAAGGGATTCTTCCTTCAGCTAAAACATGCATGGGAAACCCACAGTATGGTGCACCGTGTGACTGGCAAACGTTTTCAAATGCATCTCAGTTTTCGTTCCCTTTTACTCGGGTTCACCATTCCAAACCCTTTACGAACACTCTCCCCACTTGGAGAGTCAGTGCCTTTAACCTCCTGTTGGGCACAGTTTGCAATTTCTGCGCAAGATGAAAAGGAATAGGGAGAACCAATGAGAGACTAGCTCTAGGTGTCTGCACGGGCAAATTTAACGCTCATTTCCCACCAGGAAGAGGAATTAACCAAAGGCTCAGCATGCCGTGCCGGAACCAGATTAGGGCCTGAAGCAATCCTGTGGGTTTGCCGCCAGCTCACAAGATAGCGAGTTGAAGAAAGGTGCTCAGGGGCACTGTAACTCACAAACCTGCAGAGTTTTAAATGATAGCTATCGTCCAAAAATATATTGAAGGAAGGCTGCGAAGACGACTTGTAAGCGGGACAGATTTGCAGGAAAACGATTTCAGGGGGTAGACGGGAATTGCATTTAAAGCATAGGAAAAGAGGCAGAACGTCGACAATGATGCTCTTGGCCAAAAAGGGCGTATGCGTTTTTTCCTGAATATATTCAGGAAAAAACGCATACTCCCTTTCGGCCAACCAAGCAAGCATGTTAAAGAAATCTGCACTACAATGAAGTCTCACTACCCACCGGTCAAAAGGTCCATCTGAAAAAAGTGTAAAATCCAGAAAGGCAGCACAGGCCATGGAGAACAGGGAGCCTTGTTATGCTGATGGGCGGGATGTAAATTGCCAACAGCCACTCTGGAGAAGTGTATGGTGTTTCCCGGAACACCGAAAAAACAAAGCTACGGAGCCTACGGCACTTCCACTTATGGTCCTATAGCTTAGGGAAATTAAAATCAAAAACACACAGCCACCCCAAAGTGTCGGACGGCTCTGTTTACAAGAACCTCGTCTACGGTACAAGTTAAATATCCCAGAATGTGAAAAATGGATAAAGAAGTTGTGGTACGTACGTACAATGGAATATCACTCAGCAATGAAATCTATGTCATCAGGCCCGTCGCGGCATAATGAGTGGATTCAGGTACGATGATTCTAAGTGAAATAAGTCACACAGAAAATGAAACATCATAAGATATCACTACTACACGGAATGTAAACTTGGCTACACATGAACTGAATTACAAAACAGAACAGGGTCTCAAATTTAGAAAACCAACTTATGCTTGCTTAAGGGGAAAGGTGAGTTGGGGTGCTGCATAAAACCAGAGATAGAAATTAGCACAGATACCTTTCCATAAGCCAAATATGTAATAGTCAAGACCTACCTCTTGCTCAACGAAATGGACTAAACACCCCATATTCAACGCCTAGGAATACACCTGACTAGTAAGAATCTTCAAACCCATGGATTTATAGGTCTCCGTAAGAGAATGAAGCGTGTGTACAGCGGCATGAATGCAGCAGAGAAAATCCGATAAATCCCATTATCAAAATGAATTACACAAACAAAACCCAAGGACAGTGAGATAGAGAGCAATTCTTAAATAATTCATTCAGGGCTTGTGATGCAACCTGGATTTACCACATCTACACCCAGAGCTGTGTGAGACATAAGGTTGGGCACTTCGGGCTGATAGCATTGGTGAGGTTCGATGAGCAAATGCAGACCCTTCGAAGTCATACAGCATGGTACCCATTCCATGGGTCCCAACTCTCCAAGTTTAAGGGATTCTTCCTTCAGCTAAAACATGCATGGGAAACCCAAAGTATGGTGCACCGTGTGACTGGCAAACGTTTTCAAAGGCATCTCAGTTTTCGTCCCCTTTAACTCGGGTTCACCATTCCAGACCCTTTACGAACACTCTCCCCACTTGGAGAGTCAGTGCCTTTAACCTCCTGTTGGGCACAGTTTGCAATTTCTGCGCAAGATGAAAAGGAATAGGGAGAACCAATGAGAGACTAGCTCTAGGTGTCTGCACGGGCAAATTTAACGCTCATTTCCAACCAGGAACAGGAATTAAAGAAAGGCTCAGCATGCCGTGCTGGAACAACATTAGGGCCTGAAGCAATCCTGCGGGTTTGCGGCCAGATCAAAAGAAAGCAATTTGAAGAAAGGAGCTCAGGGGCACTGTAATTCACAAACCTGCAGAGTTATAAACGACAGCTATCGTCCAAAAATATATTGAAGGAAGGCTGCGAAGAGGACTTGAAAGCGGGGCAGAATTGCAGGAAAACGATTTCAGGGGGTAGACGGGAATTGCATTTAAAGCATAGGAAAAGAGGCAGAACGTCGACAATGATTCACTTGGCCAAAAAGGGCGTTTGCGTTTTTTCCTGAATATATTCAGGAAAAAACGCATACGCCCTTTTTCGCCAACCAAGCAAGCATGTTAAAGAAATCTGCACTACAATGAAGTCTCACTGCCCCCCGGTCAAAAGGGCCATCTGAAAAAAGTGTAAAATCCAGAAAGGCAGCACAGGCCATGGAGAACAGGGAGCCTTGTTATGCTGATGGGCGGGATGTAAATTGCCAACAGCCACCCTGGAGAAGTGTATGGTGTTTCCCGGAACACCGAAAAAACAAAGCTACGGAGCCTACGGCACTTCCACTTATGGTCCTATAGCTTAGGGAAATTAAAATCAAAAACACACAGCCACCCCAAAGTGTCGGACGGCTCTGTTTACAAGAACCTCGTCTACGGTACAAGTTAAATATCCCAGAATGTGAAAAATGGATAAAGAAGTTGTGGTACGTACGTACAATGGAATATCACTCAGCAATGAAATCTATGTCATCAGGCCCGTCGCGGCATAATGAGTGGATTCAGGTACGATGATTCTAAGTGAAATAAGTCACACAGCAAATGAAACATCATAAGATATCAGTACTACGCGGAATGTAAACTTGGCTACACATGAACTGAATTACAAAACAGAACAGGGTCTCAAATTTAGAAAACCAACTTATGCTTGCTTAAGGGGAAAGGTGAGTTGGGGTGCTGCATAAAACCAGAGATAGAAATTAGCACAGATACCTTTCCATAAGCCAAATATGTAATAGTTAAGACCTACCCCTTGCTCAACGAAATGGACTAAACACCCCATATTCAACGCCTAGGAATACACCTGACTAGTAAGAATCTTCAAACCCATGGATTTATATGTCTCCGTAAGAGAATGAAGCGTGTGTACAGTGGCATGAATGCAGCAGAGAAAATCCGATAAATCCCATTATCAAAATGAATTACACAAACAAAACCCAAGGACAGTGAAATAGAGAGCAATTCTTAAATAATTCATTCAGGGCTTGTGATGCAACCTGGATTTACCACATCTACACCCAGAGCTGAGTGAGACATAAGGTTGGGCACTTCGGGCTGATAGCATTGGTGAGGTTCGATGAGCAAATGCAGACCCTTTGAAGTCATACAGCATGGTACCCATTCCATGGGTCCCAACTCTCCAAGTTTAAGGGATTCTTCCTTCAGCTAAAACATGCATGGGAAACCCACAGTATGGTGCACCGTGTGACTGGCAAACGTTTTCAAATGCATCTCAGTTTTCTTCCCCTTTTACTCGGGTTCACCATTCCAGACCCTTTACGAACACTCTCCCCACTTGGAGAGTCAGTGCCTTTAACCTCCTGTTGGGCACAGTTTGCAATTTCTGCGCAAGATGAAAAGGAATAGGGAGAACGAATGAGAGACTAGCTGTAGGTGTCTGCAAGGGCAAATTTAACGCTCATTTCCCACCAGGAAGAGGAATTAACCAAAGGCTCAGCATGCCGTGCCGGAACCAGATTAGGGCCTGAAGCAATCCTGTGGGTTTGCGGCCAGCTCACAAGATAGCGAGTTGAAGAAAGGAGCTCAGGGGCACTGTAACTCACAAACCTGCAGAGTTATAAATGACAGCTATCGTCCAAAAATATATTGAAGGAAGGCTGCGAAGACGACTTGTAAGCGGGACAGATTTGCAGGAAAACGATTTCAGGGGGTAGACGGGAATTGCATTTAAAGCATAGGAAAAGAGGCAGAACGTCGACAATGATGCACTTGGCCAAAAAGGGCGTATGCGTTTTTTCCTGAATATATTCAGGAAAAAACGCATACGCCCTTTTTGGCCAACCAAGCAAGCATGTTAAAGAAATCTGCACTACAATGAAGTCTCACTGCCCCCCGGTCAAAAGGGCCATCTGTAAAAAGTGTAAAATCCAGAAAGGCAGCACAGGCCATGGAGAACAGGGAGCCTTGTTATGCTGATGGGCGGGATGTAAATTGCCAACAGCCACTCTGGAGAAGTGTATGGTGTTTCCCGGAACACCGAAAAAACAAAGCTACGGAGCCTACGGCACTTCCACTTATGGTCCTATAGCTTAGGGAAATTAAAATCAAAAACACACAGCCACCCCAAAGTGTCGGACGGCTCTGTTTACAAGAACCTCGTCTACGGTACAAGTTAAATATCCCAGAATGTGAAAAATGGATAAAGAAGTTGTGGTACGTACGTACAATGGAATATCACTCAGCAATGAAATCTATGTCATCAGGCCCGTCTCGGCATAATGAGTGGATTCAGGTACGATGATTCTAAGTGAAATAAGTCACACAGAAAATGAAACATCATAAGATATCACTACTACACGGAATGTAAACTTGGCTACACATGAACTGAATTACAAAACAGAACAGGGTCTCAAATTTAGAAAACCAACTTATGCTTGCTTAAGGGGAAAGGTGAGTTGGGGTGCTGCATAAAACCAGAGATAGAAATTAGCACAGAGACCTTTCCATAAGCCAAATATGTAATAGTCAAGACCTACCCCTTGCTCAACGAAATGGACTAAACACCCCATATTCAACGCCTAGGAATACACCTGACTAGTAAGAATCTTCAAACCCATGGATTTATATGTCTCCGTAAGAGAATGAAGCGTGTGTACAGCGGCATGAATGCAGCAGAGAAAATCCGATAAATCCCATTATCAAAATGAATTACACAAACAAAACCCAAGGACAGTGAAATAGAGAGCAATTCTTAAATAATTCATTCAGGGCTTGTGATGCAACCTGGATTTACCATATCTACACCCAGAGCTGAGTGAGACATAAGGTTGGGCACTTCGGGCTGATAGCATTGGTGAGGTTCGATGAGCAAATGCAGACCCTTTGAAGTCATACAGCATGGTACCCATTCCATGGGTCCCAACTCTCCAAGTTTAAGGGATTCTTCCTTCAGCTAAAACATGCATGGGAAACCCACAGTATGGTGCACCGTGTGACTGGCAAACGTTTTCAAATGCATCTCAGTTTTCGTCCCCTTTTACTCGGGTTCACCATTCCAGACCCTTTACGAACACTCTCCCCACTTGGAGAGTCAGTGCCTTTAACCTCCTGTTGGGCACAGTTTGCAATTCCTGCGCAAGATGAAAAGGAATAGGGAGAACGAATGAGAGACTAGCTCTAGGTGTCTGCACGGGCAAATTTAACGCTCATTTCCCACCAGGAAGAGGAATTAACCAAAGGCTCAGCATGCCGTGCCGGAACCAGATTAGGGCCTGAAGCAATCCTGTGGGTTTGCGGCCAGCTCACAAGATAGCGAGTTGAAGAAAGGAGCTCAGGGGCACTGTAACTCACAAACCTGCAGAGTTATAAATGACAGCTATCGTCCAAAAATATATTGAAGGAAGGCTGCGAAGACGACTTGTATGCGGGACAGATTTGCAGGAAAACGATTTCAGGGGGTAGACGGGAATTGCATTTAAAGCATAGGAAAAGAGGCAGAACGTCGACAATGATGCACTTGGCCAAAAAGGGCGTATGCGTTTTTTCCTGAATATATTCAGGAAAAAACGCATACGCCCTTTTTGGCCAACCAAGCAAGCATGTTAAAGAAATCTGCACTACAATGAAGTCTCACTGCCCCCCGGTCAAAAGGGCCATCTGAAAAAAGTGTAAAATCCAGAAAGGCAGCACAGGCCATGGAGAACAGGGAGCCTTGTTATGCTGATGGGCGGGATGTAAATTGCCAACAGCCACTCTGGAGAAGTGTATGGTGTTTCCCGGAACACCGAAAAAACAAAGCTACGGAGCCTACGGCACTTCCACTTATGGTCCTATAGCTTAGGGAAATTAAAATCAAAAACACACAGCCACCCCAAAGTGTCGGACGGCTCTGTTTACAAGAACCTCGTCTACGGTACAAGTTAAATATCCCAGAATGTGAAAAATGGATAAAGAAGTTGTGGTACGTACGTACAATGGAATATCACTCAGCAATGAAATCTATGTCATCAGGCCCGTCGCGGCATAATGAGTGGATTCAGGTACGATGATTCTAAGTGAAATAAGTCACACAGAAAATGAAACATCATAAGATATCACTAATACACGGAATGTAAACTTGGCTACACATGAACTGAATTACAAAACAGAACAGGGTCTCAAATTTAGAAAACCAACTTATGTTTGCTTAAGGGGAATGGTGAGTTGGGGTGCTGCATAATACCAGAGATAGAAATTAGCACAGATACCTTTCCATAAGCCAAATATGTAATAGTCAAGACCTACCCCTTGCTCAACGAAATGGACTAAACACCCCATATTCAACGCCTAGGAATACACCTGACTAGTAAGAATCTTCAAACCCATGGATTTATATGTCTCCGTAAGAGAATGAAGCGTGTGTAGAGCGGCATGAATGCAGCAGAGAAAATCCGATAAATCCCATTATCAAAATGAATTACACAAACAAAACCCAAGGACAGTGAAATAGAGAGCAATTCTTAAATAATTCATTCAGGGCTTGTGATGCAACCTGGATTTACCACATCTACACCCAGAGCTGAGTGAGACATAAGGTTGGACACTTTGGGCTGATAGCATTGGTGAGGTTCGATGAGCAAATGCAGACCCTTTGAAGTCATACAGCATGGTACCCATTCCATGGGTCCCAACTCTCCAAGTTTAAGGGATTCTTCCTTCAGCTAAAACATGCATGGGAAACCCACAGTATGGTGCACCGTGTGACTGGCAAACGTTTTCAAATGCATCTCAGTTTTCGTCCCCTTTTACTCGGGTTCACCATTCCAGACCCTTTACGAACACTCTCCCCACTTGGAGAGTCAGTGCCTTTAACCTCCTGTTGGGCACAGTTTGCAATTTCTGCGCAAGATGAAAAGGAATAGGGAGAACGAATGAGAGACTACCTCTAGGTGTCTACACGGGCAAATTTAATGCTCATTTCCCACCAGGAAGAGGAATTAACCAAAGGCTCAGCATGCCGTGCCGGAACCAGATTAGGGCCTGAGGCAATCCTGTGGGTTTGCGGCCAGCTCACAAGATAGCGAGTTGAAGAAATGAGCTCAGGGGCACAGTAACTCACAGACCTGTAGAGTTATAAATGACAGCTATCGTCCAAAAATATATTGAAGGAAGGCTGCGAAGACGACTTGTAAGTGGGGCAGAATTGCAGGAAACGATTTCAGGGGGTAGACGGGAATTGCATTTAAAGCATAGGAAAAGAGGCAGAACGTCGACAATGATGCTCTTGGCCAAAAAGCGCGTATGCGTTTTTTCCTGAATATATTCAGGAAAAAACGCATACGCCCTTTTTGGCCAACCAAGCAAGCATGTTAAAGAAATCTGCACTACAATGAAGTCTCACTGCCCCCCGGTCAAAAGGGCCATCTGAAAAAAGTGTAAAATCCAGAAAGGCAGCACAGGCCATGGAGAACAGGGAGCCTTGTTATGATGATGGGCGGGATGTAAATTGCCAACAGCCAGTCTGGAAAAATGTATGGTGTTTCCCGGAACATCTAAAAAACAAAGCAATGGAGCCTACGGCAATTCCCCTTTTTGTCCTCTAGCTTAGGAAAATTAAAATCAAAAACACACAGCCACCCAAAAGTCTCGGGCGGCTCTGTTTACAAGAACCTCGTCTACGGTTCAAGTAAAATATCGCAGTATGTGAAAAATGGGTAAAGAAGTAGTGGTACCTACGTACAATGGAATATCACTCAGCAATGAAATCTATGTCATCAGGCCCGTCGAGGCATAATGAGTGGATTCAGGTACGATGATTCTAAGTGAAATAAGTCACACAGAAAATGAAACATCATAAGATATCACTAATACACGGAATGTAAACTTGGCTACACATGAACTGAATTACAAAACAGAACAGGGTCTCAAATTTAGAAAACCAACTTATGCTTGCTTAAGGGGAAAGGTGAGTTGGGGTGCTGCATAAAACCAGAGATAGAAATTAGCACAGATACCTTTCCATAAGCCAAATATGTAATAGTCAAGACCTACCCCTTGCTCAACGAAATGGACTAAACACCCCATATTCAACGCCTAGGAATACACCTGACTAGTAAGAATCTTCAAACCCATGGATTTATATGTCTCCGTAAGAGAATGAAGCGTGTGTACAGCGGCATGAATGCAGCAGAGAAAATCCGATAAATCCCATTATCAAAATGAATTACACAAACAAAACCCAAGGACAGTGAAATAGAGAGCAATTCTTAAATAATTCATTCAGGGCTTGTGATGCAACCTGGATTTACCACATCTACACCCAGAGCTGAGTGAGACATAAGGTTGGGCACTTCGGGCTGATAGCATTGGTGAGGTTCGATGAGCAAATGCAGACCCTTTGAAGTCATACAGCATGGTACCCATTCCATGGGTCCCAACTCTCCAGGTTTAAGCGATTCTTCCTTCAGCCAAAGCATGCATGGGAAACCCACAGTATGGTGCACTGTGTTACCGGGATACGTTTTCAAATGCATCTCAGTTTTTGTCCTCTTTTACTCGGGTTCACCATTCCAGACCCTTTACTAACACTCTCCCCACTTGGAGAGTCAGTGCCTTTAACCTCCTGTTTGGCACAGTTTGCAATTTCTGCCCAAGATGAACAGGAATAGGGAGAACCAATGAGAGACTAGCTGTAGGTGTCTGCACGGGCAAATTTAACGCTCACTTCCAACCAGGAAGAGGAATTAACCAAAGGCTCAGCATGCCGTGCCGGAACAAGATTAGGGCCTGAAGCAATCTTGCGGGTTTGCGGCCAACTCAAAAGAAAGCAATTTGAAGAAAGGAGCTCAGGGGCACTGTAATTCACAAACCTGCAGAGTTATAAATGACAGCTATCGTCCAAAAATATATTGAAGGAAGGCTGCGAAGAGGACTTGAATGCGGGGCAGAATTGCAGGAAAACGATTTCAGCAGGTAGACTGGAATTGCATTTAAAGCATAGGAAAAGAGGCAGAACGTCGACAATGATGCATTTGGCCAAAAAGGGCGTATGCGTTTTTTCCTGAATATATTCAAGAAAAAACGCATACGCCCTTCTTGGCCAACCAAGCATGCATGTTAAAGAAATGTGCACTTCAATGAAGTCTCACTGCCCCCCGGTCAACAGGGCCATCTGAAAAATGTGTAAAATCCAGAAAGGCAGCACAGGCCATGGAGAACAGGGAGCCTTGTTATGCTGATGGGCGGGATGTAAATTGCCAACAGCCACTCTGGAGAAGTGTATGGTGCTTCCCGGAACACCGAAAAAACAAAGCTACGGAGCCTACGGCACTTCCATTTATGGTCCTATAGCTTAGGGAAATTAAAATCAAAAACACACAGCCACCCCAAAGTGTCGGACGGCTCTGTTTACAAGAACCTCGTCTACGGTACAAGTTAAATATCCCAGAAAGCGAAAAATGGATAAAGAAGTTGTGGTACGAACGTACTTTGGAATAACACTCAGCAATGAAATCTAGGTCATCAGGCCCATCGCGGCATAATGATTGTATTCAGGTACGATGATTCTAAGTGAAATAAGTCACACAAAACAAGAAACATCATAAGATATCACTAATACACGGAATGTAAACTTGGCTACACATGAACTGAATTACAAAACAGAACAGGGACTCAAATTTAGAAAAGCAACCAATGATTGCTTAAGCGCAAAGGTGAGTAGGGGTGCTGCATAAAACCAGAGATTGAAATTAGCACAGATACCGTTCCATAAGCCAAATATGTAATAGTCAAGACCTTCTCCTTGCTCAACGACGTGGACTCAACACCGCATATTCAACGCCTAGGAATACACCTGACTAGTAAGAATCTTCAAACCCATGGATTTATATGTCTCTGTAAGAGAATCAAGCGTGTGTACAGCGGCATAAAAGCAGCAGTGAAAATCCGATAAATCCAGTTATCAAACTAAATTACAAAAACAAAACACAATGACAGTGAAATAGAGAGCAATTCTTAAATAATTCATTCAGGGCTTGTGATGCAACCTGGATTTACCACATCTACACCCAGAGCTGGGTGAGACATAAGGCTGGACACGTCTGACTGATAGCATTGGTGAGGTTCGATGAGCAAATGCAGACCCTTTGAAGTCATACTGCATGGTACCCATTCCATGGGTCCCAACTCTCCAGGTTTAAGGAATTCTTCCTTCAGCTTAAACATGCTTGGGAATCCCAGAGTATGGTCCGCCGTGTGACTGGGAAACGATTTTGAATGCCTCTCAGGTTTCGTTCCCTGGTACTTGGGTTCACCATTCCAGACGCTTTACTAACTCTCTACCCACTTGGAGAGTCAGTGCCTTTAACCTCCTGTTTGGCACAGTTTGCAATTTCTGCGCAAGATGAACAGGAATAGGGAGAACCAATGAGAGACTAGCTTTAGGGTCTGCACGGGCAACTTAAATGTTCATTTCCCACCAGAAAGAGGAATTTACCAAAGTCTCAGCGTGCCGTGCCGAAACCATTTTAGGGCCTGAAGCAATCCTGTGGGTTTGCGGCCAGCTCACAAGCAAGCGAGTTGAAGAAAGGAGCTCAGGGACACTGTAATTAACAAACCTGCAGAGTTATAAATGACAGGTATCATACAAAAATATATTGAAGTAAGGCTGCGAAGAGGGCTTGAAACGGGGCAGAATTCCAGGAATATGATTTCAGGAGGTAGACGGGCAGTGCTCTGAAAGCATAGGAGAAGAGGCCGATCCTCGACAATGATGCACTTGGTCAAAACGTGCATATGCGTTTTTTCAGGGCCCTCATTAAAGAGGGTAGGAGGCTCCCAGCATGCTTTCGTGGCCAACAGTGGGCCCACATCGCCAAGGCGATGTGAGCCAGCCAGGCAGGAGTGACCTCACATCAGAGGGCCCACCTCACAGAAGGGTAAGGAACCCAGCCAGGATCAGACTCTCACCAGAGTGCCCACATCAGCAAGGGGCTGTGAACCACGCAGGAGTATCATCACACCCGTGGGGCCACATCATCAAAAGTTGAGGTACACAAAAAATGTGGCCTCAAACCAGAGGACCCACATCACCATGAGTTTCGGAGCGAGGCAGGCAGGATTAACCTCACAACACATGGCCCATTGTATAAAAAAGGTGAGGAACCCAGCAGTTGGAACATCCCAGCAGGCGGCCCAGAGCACCGAGGCTATGGGATCCAGGCAGTGATGAACTCACAACAGAGGGCCCTCATCATGAAACTGTGAGCAAACCAGCCGTTGTGACCTCAGAGCACAAGGCCCACATCCCCATGGGGAAGGGAACCAAGCAGGAGTGTCATCGCACCAGTGGGCACACATCAGAAAATGTGGGGAGCCCAGCAGTTAGGGCCTGACGCCAGAGGGCTCTCATCACCGAGGAGAGGAGGCTCCCAGCAGGCTCCAACTGCTACCAGAGGGCCGCCATCGCCAATGCGGGATGTGCCAGCCAGGCAGGAGTGACCTCAGAGCAGAGGGCCCACCTCACAAAAGTGTGAGGAACCCAAAGAGGATCAGACTCTCACCACAGGGCCCACATCACCAAGGGAATGGGAACCAGGCTGGAGTGTCCTCACACCAGTGAGGCGTCATCACCGAAATGTGAGTGACCCAGCACACGTGGCCTCAAACCAGAGGACACACATCACCAAGGGGCTGGGAGTGAGGCAGGCAGGAGGAGCCTCAAAACATAGGGCCCATGGAATAAAAATGGTGAGGAATCCAGCAGCTGGAACCTCCCAGCAGGCGGCCAGGAGCAGCGAGGCTATGGGATCCAGACCTGACTGAACTCAAAACAGAGGGCCCTCATCATGAAACTCTGAGCAACCCAGCCGTTGGGACCTCAGAGCAGAAGGCCCACATTCCCATGTGGTTGGGAACATGGCATAAGTGTACTCGCACCACAGGGCACACATCAGAGAATTTTGGGAGCTCAGAAGTTAGGGCCTGATGCCAGAGGGCCCTCATTACCAAGGGGAGGAGACTCCAAGCAGGCACCAACTCCCAACTGAGGGCCCATGTCGCCAAGGGGACGTGTGACAGCCAGGAAGGAGTGACCTCACAGCAGAGGGCCTACCTCACAGAAGGGTGAGGAACCCAGCCAGGATAAGACTCTCACCAGAGGGCCCACATCACCAAGGGGATCAGAAACAGGCAGGACTGTCTTCACACCAGTGTGGCCACATCATAGAAAGGTGAGGAACCCAGCACATGTGGCCTAAACCAGAAGACCCACATCTCCAAGGGGCTCGGAGTGAGGCAGGCAGGAGGAGCCTCAAAACACAGGGCACATAGAATAAAAAAGCTGAGGAATCCTGCAGTGGGAACCTCCCAGCAGGCGGCCCAGAGCACCGAGTCTATGCGATCCAGGCTGCAGTGAACTCACAGCAGAGGGCCCACATCATGAAACTGTGAGCAACCCAGCCATTGGGACCTCAGAGCAGAAGGCCCACATCCCCATGGGGATGGGAACCTCGCAGGAGTGTCCTCGCACCACTTAGCACGTATCAGAAAATGTGGGTACCCAGCAGTTAGGGCCTGATGCAAGAGGGCCGTCATCACCGAGGGGAGGAGGCTCCCAGCAGGCTCCAACTGCCACAAGAGGGCCGATGTTGCCCTGGCGGGGTGTGCCAGCCAGGCAGGAGTGACCTCACAGCAGAGGGCCCACCTCACAGAAGGGTGAGGAACCCAGCCAGGATCAGACTCTCACCAGAGGGCCCACATCATCAAAGGGATAGGAACCAGGCAGGAGTGTCCTCACACCAGTGGGGCCACATCATCGAAAGGTGAGGGACCCAGCACACGTGGCCTCAAACAAGAGGACACACATCACCAAGGGGCTGGGAGTGAGGCAGGCAGGAGGAGTCTCAAAACAGAGGGCCCATAGAAGAAAAAAGGTGAGGAATCCCGCAGTTGGAACCTCCCAGCAGGTGGCCAGGAGCAGCGAGGCTATGGGATCCAGGCCGGAGTGAACTCACACCTGAGGGCCCTCATCATGAAACTGAGCAACCCAACGTTGGGACCTCAGAGCAGAAGGCCCACATTCCCATGGGGTTGGGAAACTGGCAGGAGTGTACTCGCGCCACAGGGCGCACATCAGAAAATTTTTGGAGCCCAGGAGTTACGGCCTGACGCCAGAGGGCCCTCATTACCGAGGGGAGGAGACTCCCAGCAGGCACCAACTCCCACCAGAGGGCCGACGTCGCCAAGGCGGGGTGTGCCAGCCAGGCAGGAGTGACCTCAGAGAAGAGGTCCCACCTCACAGAAGTGTGAGTAACCCAACCAGGATCTGACTCTCACCGGAGGGCCCACATCACCAAGAGGATGGGAACCAGGCAGGAGTGTCCTCACACCAGTGGGGCCACATCAGCCAAAGGTGAGGAACCCAGCACATGTGGCCTCAAACCAGAGGACACACATCACCAAGGGGCTGGGAGTGAGGCAGGTGTCTGGAGGGGCACATTTAACTCTAATTTCCCACCAGGAAGAGGAATTAACCAAAGGCTCAGAGTGACGTGCTGGACCCTGATTACGGCCTGAAGCAAACCTGCGGTTCTGTGGCCAGCTTTCAAGGAAACGAGTTTTAAAGGAAATCACGGGCACTGTAATTCACAAACCTGCAGAGTTATAAATGACAGCTATTGACAAAAATATATTGAAGTAAGTCTGCAAAGAGGACTTGAAAACGAGGCAGAATTGCAGGAATCATATTTCAGGAGGTAGATTGGAATTGCATTTAAAGCATGTGAAAAGCGGCAGATCTTTGACAGTGATGCACTTGGACAAAAGTGCGTATACATTTTTTCCTGAATATATTCAGGAAAAACGCATATGCCCTTTTTGGCCAACCAAGCACTCGAGCAATGGAAATCCGCACTACAATGAAGTCTCATTTCCCATTCGTCAAAAGGGCCATCTGAAAAAAGTGTAAAAACCAGATACACAGGACAGTCCATGGAGAACAGGGAGCCTTGTTATGCTGATGGGCGGGATGTAAGTTGCCAACAGACACTGTGGAGATGTTTATGGTGTATCCTGAAACATCTGAAAAACAAAGCTACAGACCCTAGGGCACTTCCACTTTTGGCCCTATAGCTTAGGAAAATTAAAATCAACAAGACACAGCCAACACAAAATTTAGGGCTGCTGTGTTTACAAGAACCTCGAATCCAGTACAAATTAAATATCCCAGAAAGAAAAAAATGGATAAAGGAGTTGTGCTACTTACGTACAACGGAATATCACTCAGCAATGAAATCAATGTCATCAGGCCTGTAGCAGCAAATTGAGTGGATTTAAGTATGATGATTCTAAGAGAAATAGAGAAATATGTCACAGAGTAAGATAATTATCATAAGATATCACTAATAGAGAGAGTGTAAACTTGGCTACACATAAACTGAATTACAAAACCGAACAGAGTCTCACATTTAGATAAAAACGTATGCTTGCTTAAGGGGAAAGTTGAGTTGGGGTGCTGTATAAAACCAGAGATTGTAATTAGCACACATACCGTTCCATAAGCCAAATATGTAATAGACAAGACCTACTCTTTGCTCAACGAAATAGACTCATCCATGGTGTATCACCTCACACCTGTTAGAATGGGCATCATCAGAAAATCTACAAACAACAGATGCTGGAAAGGGTGTGGAGATAAGGAACCCTCTTCCACTATTGTTGGGAATGTAAATTGATACAGTCACTGTGGAGAACATTATGGAGTTTCTTATAAAACTAAGAATAGAATTACCATATGATACAGCAATGCCACTACTGGGCATATACCCAGACAAAACCATAAATCAAAAAGAGACATTCACCGCAATGTTCACTGCATCACTATTTACAATATCCAGGTAATGGAAGCAACCTAAATGCCCACAGACAGACGAATGCATAAAGATGTGGTACATATATAAAATGGAATATCACTAAGCCATAAAAAGGAATGAAATTGGGTCATTTGTAGAGACGTTGATGGATCTAGAGACTGTCATACAGAGTGAAGTAAGTCAGAAATAGAAAAACAAATCTTGTATATTAATGCATATATGTGGAACCTAGAAAAATTGTACAGATGAACCGTTTTGCAAGGCAGAAATAGAGCAACAGATGTAGACAACAAACGTATGGACACCAAGGGGGGGAAAGCTGTTGGGGGGTGGTGGTGGGAGGAGTTGAGAGATTGGGATTGGCATGTATACATTTATATGTATAAAATCGATAACCAAAAAGAACCTGCTGTATAAAAAAATAAAATAAAATTCCAAATTACAAAAAGTAAAACAGACAAAATATTCTTCCCTTCACATACATGTATTTATATGAATAAATTATTTCCATGCTTATATCTGTAAATACAAAAAAGAGGAATAAAATCTACCTTGAACCAAAAACGAAAGAAAGAAAACAAAAGAGAACCCACCAGTTACACAGAGGAAAACCGTATCAGGGCACTTGCTCCAGTTGTAAACAATTCTGAAGTTGGTCAGTGGTGGGGAATCATCTCCCATTCAGCCAGCAGGCCCCACACAACAAGCGTCCTCATTGCAAAGCTGGGGGACCGTGCCGAGGCATCTGTGAGTAAACGTGGGCTGAGCCCCAGGCCAGCTGCTGCTGAAATGTTCCCACCCTTCCCAGGTAAAACACCTGAATATGTACAAGGACTTGAAAGCCTAGAGGAAGGGCCATGGAGCCACATGAGCACCAGCATGCCAGCCGACTTGGTGCCTGCAGGCCAGCCAGGATGGTCCTGGCCCTGGGTGCTCTTCTGGAAGCTTTCCATTTCCCTGCCTGAGATACCCCTGCTGTCCCGGCCCCCACTGCTTTCTTCCTTACTCACCTCTGCCCAGGGAGAAATTCCAGCGGCAGGTATGGGTGACACATCCTCTTCTTTAGCAGGTGGCATCTTGGCAACTGCTGCAGAAAGTCCAGCAGAGCCCCACTCACACTGGGCAACCCACAAAGCCGTGGCCTCTCACTCCCTCTCACCAGTCCAGCCCCGAGACTGCTGACAGGGCAGAGAAAATGGCGTCAGGCACAGCTGCAGGGGCTCTTGCTGCCTGGAGCGGTGTTTATATTGATCTCAACCCAGGCACACCTGGGGAGGGCTGGCCGGCACGGTCAGGCTTCCCAGGCCAGCCAATAATCACCCCTCAGGGGCTCACAGTTGCAGAAACTGGAACTTGCTGAATCGGCCAGGTCCGAGGAACAGGTGTGGGCTCCTGAGAGTCAGGATAGACAAGGGGCTGCAGCTCTGGCTTGTTTTCTAATTATATTATCTGGCCCATGAGTGGGAGACAACTTCAAGAAAACCCTCTCCTAATGAGAGGAACCCAGGAGTCAGGGAGAGGAGGGGTGGGTGGTGGGTGGAGACAGAGGCCTGGTGCCCCGGGTGCAGTGGAAGTCTCTGGAAGACCAGGTGGAGGGAGGCCACACAGAGTGATGCCCAGGGTCACAGACCTGTCGGAGCTGCCGTTTCTTAGTTCAAGTCCTGCTCTGAGGTGCTCTGTGTCAGATCTGAGTGACAGGTGAGCTGGGAGTGCTCTGCAATGAGGGCGATGTGCATGGTTCCTGTGTGCCCAGCCCTGCCACCGTAACTGCAAGGGTAGCTCTGTATCCGGGGAGGGGTCTGACCACGAGAGCCCCATG
The DNA here is from genome assembly GCF_059928025.1 of Delphinapterus leucas. NCBI lineage: Eukaryota > Metazoa > Chordata > Mammalia > Artiodactyla > Monodontidae > Delphinapterus > Delphinapterus leucas. The sequence continues at coordinate 423,816 of NW_028322236.1, read as the reverse complement.
GGCTGCAGGGGAACCTGCCCAGGGAACCCCATATCCTGGGAGGGGCCTGAACACGAGAGCCCCGTGGGCTGGGGTGGGGGTGAGGTACCTGCCCAGGTGAGCTCCATATCCTGGGATTGGCCTGGCCTCGAGAGCCCCATGGGCTGCTGGAGTCCTGGTAAAGGATGTCAGGACAGTCAGTGAAGCCACCGAGGATAGACCTCCAGTAGTTCCTAAATCCTACATCCTGCTGGTCATTCTACCAACCACCAGGACATGGTATTCTGTATTAGTCTTCAATGATGCCTTCTTTTGTATTCTAGTAGTCCCAGAGTCACAAGAAATTTTGGCTTGTGAGTGGCAGGACTCAACATACAACTAAAACAATACTTCCGGGCCGTGTTGCCCCAAGGGTTCAAAAATTCCCACACCATCTTTGGGGAAAGCTCAGCTAAAGACCTAAAAGTTCTACCTCTGGAAAAGGAAACACTCCTTCAATATGCAGACGACATTCTGATCGCCAGCCCTACTAAGGAGACCTCTGAACTACCAAGCCAAGAAAGGATACAAGTTGTCCAAGAAAAAGCTCAAATATCACAGACTACGGTGACCTGCCTGGGCTTCATTCTCACAGAAGGTCGGAGAAGCCCATCCCAGGAAAGGGAAGAAACAATTTACAGCCTTACCCATTTCTAAAACTAGAAGACAGCTTAGGGGTTCCTGGGGAGGCCAGGGTTTGCTGCTTCTGGATCCCTAACTACAGTCTACTAGCTGGGCCTCTATATGAAACACTGAAAGGAAAAGATGATGATCCTTTTGAATAGAATCCAGAAGTGGCCTTTCAAGAATGGAAAGAGCAGTAAATTCAGACCCTTGCCCTGGAACTCCCTAATTTAGCTAAACCCTTTGACCTTTACATTCCTGGTGAACGGTGAATCGCCATTGGAGTATTAGTGCAAAACCTGGGACCACTTGAAATGGAACAATGCAAGAATGCCATCCAGGTAGGATAAACTACGGTCACCAAGGGGCTTGGCCCACCGCCACATCTGGCCAAGATACTGGCAGTATCTGAAAACCTGGAAATCAGCAGCCAAAAAGGCCACCTCCCTCCTAAGGGAAAAGGACCCCACGTGGTGATCCTAACCCCCAACCATGCCCTGAAGTTGCAGGGTTTGCTCCGTGGGCACACTGACCTTGAGTGAGGAGGCCCTCCAACTCCAACCTCCAGAGAGATAACCGGGGCAAAGGGGCACCATGACGACTCGTGTGACCATCACTTGACCTGGAGTTTCTCTCATAAAACAACAAGAGTGTGTCCCAAAAGAGTAGACTACTGCTTGCAGGACTTACTGCACCCAGAGGGGAGGTAATAATCTTGGCGGGGGAACCGTATATCATGCTGTCACCATAGAAGAGCCTACAGACACTGTGATGATGGTGGCCAATAAGACCAGCTGGACTCCTGTTTACTTCAAAAGGCTGTTGACTCAGTGGCCATCATGGTCCTTCATCACCACTGACCCTGGACTGTCTGGGAGTTGAGCAAGCAGGGTCCTGACACCTGGTGCTGTTTTTACGTTAATTCAGGGGCCTAATTGAAGAAAGCGCAGACTACTGGTCAGAGCATCTAGGCTGGCAGAAACGGTCAGCCTAAGGTGGCCGAACAAATGTGGGGCGGGGTGAAACTGGACCTCACAGCGTCACTGCACATCTCCTTCCTGGACCCTTAAAGGTCATTAGAATCTATAACACTACCAATACTTGTGCTCAGGCGGACGAGCAGGGAGGCAGGAGGCCTGGGGACAATCAACGTCACCTGGAGGCTGCTGGGGAGAAGTTCTGACCCTCGCCCACGGGTATGAGGGCTCCTAACTCAGCACTCAGCAGTTACAGATGAAGGGTCTGCACCCTCAGCACTCTAAGAATGAGGAAGGGGACAAAATGCAGAAGAGGGGTTTGTCCCAGGCAAAGCCCCTTAAAAATCCCTGGGAGATAAAAATAGAATCTGGGCAATAAAATAAAGTCTAACCTTTTTTATCCTTTGTGCTTTGTCTAATTTCACGTGCTCCTAGGGTCCCACATGCAGAGGTTCAACAGCCGGCACTTCAGACCAGATTTCCTAGTGCAGAATGGCTGGGTCGACACCTCAGCTCCTGGGGCACGGTGCAGACACCGCGATATAGAGCCTGAGCTGCAGCCAACTGGGCCCTCGAGAGCTCCGCCCCCTCCCTCCCACTGACTCTGACAGGATCTCTACACAGCAGCCCAGCCCACAGCCCACGGGGTAGCACATGCTCTCACCTCTCCATTCTCTGATCAAAATATAAAGTTTCCTTTGCTTCTGAACCAAACTCAGTCTCAATCTGTTGGCTCCAATGACACTGGGCAGGGGGACACTTGTTGGGGTCCACTCTGGAGGATCAGTAACAGAAATTGAGAACATTGTAACTTCAATGAACAGATGTGTGAGCCAAACTGTAATTAACATAGAACAGTGTATAAGGCTCGGGTAAAATAAGATGTTTCTAAAACTTCCATTTGATATTTCCATCACTTTATTATAAGCAAGTTCAGTGAAAAGGTCTTATTTGTCAGGTCAATACTAGAGAAACGAAGTGATTTCTTTCCAAGGATGTACATCTAATAATCTTGGTTAAAGCTTCAATCTTGTTTTAAATGCTTTTCCATTGAAAATGATACCTCTCTTTCAGCTCCCCCATTTCTGAGAAGTATAAAATCTTATAATTTATTAAGACCAAATGGGAAAGGTGGGAGGAGGGATAAATTAACAGTTTGGGATTAACACATACACACTGCTATGTATAAAATCGATCATCAACAAGGAACTACTGTATAGCACAGGGAACTACACTCAATATTTTGCAATAACCTATAAGGGGAAATAATCTGAAAAAGAATAGATGTTTTTATTGACATCATCTATTAATGACAGTTAAAATGGAACCTAAGGGAAGCCAGTGGTGAGTGCTTCTGACCCTGAAGACTTCAATCATCTAAAGTTTGGACTCTGCCTACTTCCCAAGGCCCTTAATGAACCTATGTGTAGCCGTAGCTTAAAAAATTCCCCAGTTTGGGTTGTGGAGAGACACTGATTTTGAAAAAGCCCTGGTGTTCTCCTCACATGAATGGGACACTTCCTACACCTAAAACATGCCTGTCACACCCAGAGGATGGTATACCGTCTGATCGGGAAGAGTTTGGAAAAGGCATCTCATCTCCTCATCTCCTGGTGCTCGGGTTCACCCCTCCAGCGTCTTTACGAACAGTCTCCCCACTTGGAGATGTCAGCACTGTCAACATCCTGTTTGGAATTTGTCCAGAGGATGAAGCAGAAGGAGGAGGAACAATGAGTGACAAGTCCTAGGTGTTCGGACAGGCACATGTCACTCTAATTTCCAATCAGGAAGACGAATTGACCAAAGGCTAGGGTTGCCCATGGAAAAAGAATAGGGCTTGAGGAAATCCCGCTGCTTTGTGGCCAGTTCCCATAAACAGAAGTTGAAAAATGGAACTCAGGGACACTAAAATTCACGAAACTGCAGAGTTGAAAATATCTATCACTGAAAAATGTCTTGAGGAAAGTCAGAGAAAAGGACTTGTAAGCAACGGAGAATGGCAGGAAAGGGATTGGAAGAGGTAGAAAGGACTCGCCATTAAGCACAAGAAAAGGGGCTGAACATTGCCAACATTGCAGTTGGCCAAAAAGGGTGTATGCGTCTTTTTCTGTATATATTCAAGAAAAGGGCATACACTTTTTTAGCCAACCAAACAGGTGGGCACTGGAAATCAATACTACAAAACATATCACTTCGCATCAGTCAGAAGAGCCTTCCTCGTAAAGTGTAAACACCAGAAATGCAGGACAGGGCAAGGAGAAAAGGGAGCCCTGTGAGGCTTATAGTGGAAATGTATATTGCCAACGGTCACTCTGGATAAGTGTATTGTGTTTACTAAAGCATCTAAAAAATGAGCTACAGAGCACAGGGCACTTGCACTCATGGACGTATATCTTGGGAAAAACAAAAATGGAGAGGACACAGGCAACCCAATGTTTACCGCCTCTCTGTTTAAAAGATCCTCGACTAGGATATAATTTATATGTCTGTGGAGGGAAAAAATGGATAGAGATGTGGCACTTATGTAGAGTGGAATATTACTCAGCCTGAAAATCAATGAAATATGGCCAGTTGTAACAACCCCAGAGGAGTTACGTAGGATCATTCGAAGTCACATAATTCAAAAAGAAAAAGACATACGATACTACTAATACATGGAATATAAACGAGGCTACAAATGAACTGAATTACAAAACAGAACGGGGTCTCAGATTTAGAAAACCAACTTATGCTTGCTTAAGGATAAAGGAGAGTTGGGGTGCTGCATAAAACCAGAGATTGAAATTAGCACAGATACCGTTCCATAAGCCAAATATGTAATAGAAAAAACCTACTCCCTGGCCAACGAAATGGACTCAACACCCCATATTCAGCACCTAGGAATATACGGGACGAGTAAGAGTCTTAATACCTATGGATTTATATGTCTCGGTAAGAGAATCAAGCGTGTGTACAGTGACATAAACGCAGCAGTGAAAATCAGCTAAATCCCATTATCAAAATAAATTTCAAAAACAAAACACAATGACAGTGAAATAGAGAGCAATTCTTAAATAATTCATTCAGGGCTTGTGATGCAACCTGGATTTACCACATCTACACCCAGAGATGGGTGAGACATAAGGCTGGACACTTCGGGCTGATAGCATTGGTGAGGTTCCGTAAGCAAATGCAGACCCTTTGAAGTCATACTGCATGGTACCCATTCCATGGGTCCTAACTCTCCAGGTTTAAGGGATTCTTCCTTCAACTTAAACATGCTTGGGAACCCCAGAGTATGGTGCACCACGTGACCGGGAAGTCTTTTCAAATGCATCTCAGTTTTCGTCCCCTTTTACTCGTATTCACAATTCCAGACCATTTACTAACACTCTCCCCACTTGGAGAGTCAGTGCCTTTAACCTCCTGTTTGGCACAGTTTGCAATTTCCGCACAAGATGAACAGGAATAGGGAGAACAAATGAGTGACTAGCTGTAGGTGTCTGCGCGGGCAAATTTTATGCTCATTTCCCACCAGGAAGAGGAATTAACCAAAGGCTCAGCATGCCGTGCCGGAACCAGATTAGGGCCTGAAGCAATCCTGCGGGTTTCCGGATAGCTCACAAGAAAGCGAGTTGAAGAAAGGAGCTCAGGGACACTGTAATTCACAAACGGGCAGAGTTATAATTGACAGCTATCGTCCAAAAATATATTGAAGGTAGGCTGCGAAGAGGACTTAAAAGCGGGGCAGAATTGCAGGAAAACGATTTCAGGGGGTAGACTGGAATTGCATTTAAAGCATAGGAGAAGAGACAGAACGTCGACAATGATGCTTTGGCCAAAAAGGGCGTATGCGTTTTTTCCTGAACATATTCAGGAAAAAACGCATACGCCCTTTTTGGCCAACCAAGCAAGCATGTTAAAGTAATCTGCACTACAATGAAGTCTCACTGCCCCCCGGTCAAAAGGGCCATCTGAAAAAAGTGTAAAATCCAGAAAGGCAGCACAGGCCATGGAGAACAGGAAGCCTTGTTATGCTGATGGGCGGGATGTAAATTGCCAACAGCCACTCTGGAGAAGTGTATGGTGTTTCCTCAAACACCTAAAAAACAAAGCAACGGAGCCTACGGCACTTCCACTTATGGTCCTATAGTTTAGGGAAATTAAAATCAAAAAGATGCAGCCACCCCAAATTTTCGAATGGCTCTGTTTACAATATACTCATCTATGGTACAAGTTAAATATCCCAGAAAGCGGAAAATGGATAAAGAAGTTGTGCTACGAACGTACAATGGAATATCACTCAGCAATGAAATCTATGTCTTCAGGCCCGTCGCGGCATAACGAGTGGATTCAGGTATGAAGACTCTAAGTGAAATTAGTCACACAGAGAAAGAAACATCATAAGATATCACTAATACACGGAATGTAAACTTGGCTACACATGAACTGAATTACAAAACAGAACAGGGCCTCAAATTTAGAAAACCAACCAATGCTTGCTTAAGGCGAAAGGTGAGTTGGGGTGCTGCATAAAACCAGAGATTGAAATTAGCACAGATACCGTTCCATAAGTCAAATATGCAATAGTCAAGACCTACTCCTTGCTCAATAAAATAAACTCAACACCCCAAATTCAACGCCTAGGAATATACCTGACTAGTAAGAATCTTAAAACCCATGGATTTATATGTCTCCATAAGTCAATCAAGCGTGTGTACAGCGGTATAAACGCAGCAGTGAAAATCCGATAAATCCCATTATCAAAATGAATTATAAAAACAAAACACAATGACAGTGAAATAGAAAGCAATTCTTAAATAATTCATTCAGGACTTGTGATGCAACCTGGATTTACCATATCTACACCCAGAGCTGGGTGAGACATAAGGCTGGACACTTTGAGCTGATAGCATTGGTGAGGTTCGGTGAGCAAATGCAGACCCTTTGAAGTCATACTGCATGATACCCATTCCATGGGTCCCAACTCTCCAGGTTTAAGGGATTCTTCCTTTAGCTAAAACATGCATGGGAAACCCAGAGTATGGTCCCTGTGACTGCGCAACGTTTTTAAATGCATCTAAGTTTTCGTCCCCTGATACTCGGGTTGACCATTCCGGACGGTATAATAACACTCTCCCCGCTTGGAGAGTCAGTGCCTTTAACCTCCTGTTTGACACAGTGTGCAATTTCTGCGCAAGATGAACAGGAATAGGGAGAAACAATGAGAGACTAGCTGTAGGTGTCTGCACGGGCAAATTTATGCTCATTTCCCTCCAGGAAGTGGAATTAACCAAAGGCTCAGCATGCCGGGCCGGAACCAGATTAGGGCCTGAAGCAATCCTGCGGTTTTGCGGCCAGCTCACAAGGAAACGAGTTGAAGAAAGGAGCTCAGGGGCACTGTCATTCACAAACCTGCAGAGTTATAAATGACAACTATCGTCCAGAAATACATTGAAGAAGGCTGCGAAGAGGACTTGACAGCGGGGCAGAATTGCTGGAAAACGATTTCAGGGGGTAGAATGGAATTGCATTTAAAGCATAGGAAAGAGTCATAACGTCGACAATGATGCACTTGGCCAAAAAGGGCGTATGCGTTTTTACCTGAATATATTCAGGAAATAACGCATACGCACTTTTTGGCCAACCAAGCAAGCGTGTAAAGGAAATCTGCACTACAATGAAGTCTCACTGCCCCCCGGTCAAAAGGGCCTTCTGAAAAAAGTGTAAAATCCAGAAAGGCAGGACAGGCCATGGAGAACAGGGAGCCTTGTTATGCTGATGGACGGGATATAAATTGCCAACAGCCACTCTGGAGAAGTGTATGGTGTTTCCTGAAACACCTAAAAAACAAAGCAACGGAGCGTACGGCACTTCCACTTAAGCTCCTATAGCTTAGGGAAATTAAAATCCAAAAGACACAGCCACTCTAAAATTTCAGAAGGCTCTGTTTACAAGAACCTCATCTACGGTACAAGTTAAATATCCCAGAAAGCGAAAAATGGATAAAGAAGTTGTGGTACGAACGTACTTTGGAATAACACTCAGCAATGAAATCTAGGTCATCAGGCCCATCGCGGCATAATGAGTGGATTCAGGTACGATGATTCTAAGTGAAATAAGTCACACAAAACAAGAAACATCATAAGATATCACTAATAGACGGAATGTAAACTTGGCTACACATGAACTGAATTACAAAACAGAACAGGGACTCAAATTTAGAAAAGCAACCAATGATTGCTTAAGGGCAAAGGTGAGTAGGGGTGCTGCATAAAACCAGAGATTGAAATTAGCACAGATACCGTTCCATAAGCCAAGTATGTAATAGTCAAGACCTACTCCTTGCTCAACGACATGGACTCAACACCGCATATTCAACGCCTAGGAATACACCTGACTAGTAAGAATCTTCAAACCCATGGATTTATATGTCTCTGTAAGAGAATCAAGCGTGTGTACAGCGGCATAAAAGCAGCAGTGAAAATCCGATAAATCCCGTTATCAAACTAAATTACAAAAACAAAACACAATGACAGTGAAATAGAGAGCAATTCTTAAATAATTCATTCAGGGCTTGTGATGCAACCTGGATTTACCACATCTACACCCAGAGCTGGGTGAGACATAAGGCTGGACACTTCTGACTGATAGTATTGGTGAGGTTCAGTGAGCAAATGCAGACCGTTTGAAGTCATACTGCATGGTACCCATTCCATGGGTCCCAACTCTCCAGGTTTAAGGAATTCTTCCTTCAGCTTAAACATGCTTGGGAATCCCAGAGTATGGTCCGCCGTGTGACTGGGAAACGATTTTAAATGCTTCTCAGGTTTCGTTCCCTGGTACTTGGGTTCACCATTCCAGACGCTTTACTAACTCTCTACCCACTTGGAGAGTCAGTGCCTTTAACCTCCTGTTTGGCACAGTTTGCAATTTCTGCGCAAGATGAACAGGAATAGGGAGAACCAATGAGAGACTAGCTTTAGGGTCTGCACGGGCAACTTAAATGTTCATTTCCCACCAGAAAGAGGAATTTACCAAAGTCTCAGCGTGCCGTGCCGAAACCATTTTAGGGCCTGAAGCAATCCTGTGGGTTTGCGGCCAGCTCACAAGCAAGCGAGTTGAAGAAAGGAGCTCAGGGACACTGTAATTAACAAACCTGCAGAGTTATAAATGACAGGTATCATACAAAAATATATTGAAGTAAGGCTGCGAAGAGGGCTTGAAACGGGGCAGAATTCCAGGAATATGATTTCAGGAGGTAGACGGGCAGTGCTCTGAAAGCATAGGAGAAGAGGCCGATCCTCGACAATGATGCACTTGGTCAAAAAGTGCATATGCGTTTTTTCAGGGCCCTCATTAAAGAGGGTAGGAGGCTCCCAGCATGCTTTCGTGGCCAACAGTGGGCCCACATCGCCAAGGCGATGTGAGCCAGCCAGGCAGGAGTGACCTCACATCAGAGGGCCCACCTCACAGAAGGGTAAGGAACCCAGCCAGGATCAGACTCTCACCAGAGTGCCCACATCAGCAAGGGGCTGTGAACCACGCAGGAGTATCATCACACCCGTGGGGCCACATCACCAAAAGTTGAGGTACACAAAAAGTGTGGCCTCAAACCAGAGGACCCACATCACCATGAGTTTCAGAGCGAGGCAGGCAGGATTAACCTCACAACACATGGCCCATTGTATAAAAAAGGTGAGGAACCCAGCAGTTGGAACATCCCAGCAGGCGGCCCAGAGCACCGAGGCTATGGGATCCAGGCAGTGATGAACTCACAACAGAGGGCCCTCATCATGAAACTGTGAGCAAACCAGCCGTTGTGACCTCAGAGCACAAGGCCCACATCCCCATGGGGAAGGGAACCAAGCAGGAGTGTCATCGCACCAGTGGGCACACATCAGAAAATGTGGGGAGCCCAGCAGTTAGGGCCTGACGCCAGAGGGCTCTCATCACCGAGGAGAGGAGGCTCCCAGCAGGCTCCAACTGCTACCAGAGGGCCGCCATCGCCAATGCGGGATGTGCCAGCCAGGCAGGAGTGACCTCAGAGCAGAGGGCCCACCTCACAAAAGTGTGAGGAACCCAAAGAGGATCAGACTCTCACCACAGGGCCCACATCACCAAGGGAATGGGAACCAGGCTGGAGTGTCCTCACACCAGTGAGGCGTCATCACCGAAATGTGAGTGACCCAGCACACGTGGCCTCAAACCAGAGGACACACATCACCAAGGGGCTGGGAGTGAGGCAGGCAGGAGGAGCCTCAAAACATAGGGCCCATGGAATAAAAATGGTGAGGAATCCAGCAGCTGGAACCTCCCAGCAGGCGGCCAGGAGCAGCGAGGCTATGGGATCCAGACCTGACTGAACTCAAAACAGAGGGCCCTCATCATGAAACTCTGAGCAACCCAGCCGTTGGGACCTCAGAGCAGAAGGCCCACATTCCCATGTGGTTGGGAACATGGCATAAGTGTACTCGCACCACAGGGCACACATCAGAGAATTTTGGGAGCTCAGAAGTTAGGGCCTGATGCCAGAGGGCCCTCATTACCAAGGGGAGGAGACTCCAAGCAGGCACCAACTCCCAACTGAGGGCCCATGTCGCCAAGGGGACGTGTGACAGCCAGGCAGGAGTGACCTCACAGCAGAGGGCCTACCTCACAGAAGGGTGAGGAACCCAGCCAGGATAAGACTCTCACCAGAGGGCCCACATCACCAAGGGGATCAGAAACAGGCAGGACTGTCTTCACACCAGTGTGGCCACATCATAGAAAGGTGAGGAACCCAGCACATGTGGCCTAAACCAGAAGACCCACATCTCCAAGGGGCTCGGAGTGAGGCAGGCAGGAGGAGCCTCAAAACACAGGGCCCATAGAATAAAAAAGCTGAGGAATCCTGCAGTGGGAACCTCCCAGCAGGCGGCCCAGAGCACCGAGTCTATGCGATCCAGGCTGCAGTGAACTCACAGCAGAGGGCCCACATCATGAAACTGTGAGCAACCCATCCATTGGGACCTCAGAGCAGAAGGCCCACATCCCCATGGGGATGGGAACCTCGCAGGAGTGTCCTCACACCACTTAGCACGTATCAGAAAATGTGGGTACCCAGCAGTTAGGGTCTGATGCAAGAGGGCCGTCATCACCGAGGGGAGGAGGCTCCCAGCAGGCTCCAACTGCCACAAGAGGGCCGATGTTGCCCTGGCGGGGTGTGCCAGCCAGGCAGGAGTGACCTCACAGCAGAGGGCCCACCTTACAGAAGGGTGAGGAACCCAGCCAGGATCAGACTCTCACCAGAGGGCCCACATCATCAAAGGGATAGGAACCAGGCAGGAGTGTCCTCACACCAGTGGGGCCACATCATCGAAAGGTGAGGGACCCAGCACACGTGGCCTCAAACAAGAGGACACACATCACCAAGGGGCTGGGAGTGAGGCAGGCAGGAGGAGTCTCAAAACAGAGGGCCCATAGAAGAAAAAAGGTGAGGAATCCCGCAGTTGGAACCTCCCAGCAGGTGGCCAGGAGCAGCGAGGCTATGGGATCCAGGCCGGAGTGAACTCACACCTGAGGGCCCTCATCATGAAACTGAGCAACCCAACGTTGGGACCTCAGAGCAGAAGGCCCACATTCCCATGGGGTTGGGAAACTGGCAGGAGTGTACTCGCGCCACAGGGCGCACATCAGAAAATTTTTGGAGCCCAGGAGTTACGGCCTGACGCCAGAGGGCCCTCATTACCGAGGGGAGGAGACTCCCAGCAGGCACCAACTCCCACCAGAGGGCCGACGTCGCCAAGGCGGGGTGTGCCAGCCAGGCAGGAGTGACCTCAGAGAAGAGGTCCCACCTCACAGAAGTGTGAGTAACCCAACCAGGATCTGACTCTCACCGGAGGGCCCACATCACCAAGAGGATGGGAACCAGGCAGGAGTGTCCTCACACCAGTGGGGCCACATCAGCCAAAGGTGAGGAACCCAGCACATGTGGCCTCAAACCAGAGGACACACATCACCAAGGGGCTGGGAGTGAGGCAGGTGTCTGGAGGGGCACATTTAACTCTAATTTCCCACCAGGAAGAGGAATTAACCAAAGGCTCAGAGTGACGTGCTGGACCCTGATTACGGCCTGAAGCAAACCTGCGGTTCTGTGGCCAGCTTTCAAGGAAACGAGTTTTAAAGGAAATCACGGGCACTGTAATTCACAAACCTGCAGAGTTATAAATGACAGCTATTGACAAAAATATATTGAAGTAAGTCTGCAAAGAGGACTTGAAAACGAGGCAGAATTGCAGGAATCATATTTCAGGAGGTAGATTGGAATTGCATTTAAAGCATGTGAAAAGCGGCAGATCTTTGACAGTGATGCACTTGGACAAAAGGGCGTATACATTTTTTCCTGAATATATTCAGGAAAAAACGCATATGCCCTTTTTGGCCAACCAAGCACTCGAGCAATGGAAATCCGCACTACAATGAAGTCTCATTTCCCATTCGTCAAAAGGGCCATCTGAAAAAAGTGTAAAACCCAGATACACAGGACAGGCCATGGAGAACAGGGAGCCTTGTTATGCTGATGGGCGGGATGTAAGTTGCCAACAGACACTGTGGAGATGTTTATGGTGTATCCTGAAACATCTGAAAAACAAAGCTACAGACCCTAGGGCACTTCCACTTTTGGCCCTATAGCTTAGGAAAATTAAAATCAACAAGACACAGCCAACACAAAATTTAGGGCTGCTGTGTTTACAAGAACCTCGAATCCAGTACAAGTTAAATATCCCAGAAAGAAAAAAATGGATAAAGGAGTTGTGCTACTTACGTACAACGGAATATCACTCAGCAATGAAATCAATGTCATCAGGCCTGTAGCAGCAAATTGAGTGGATTTAAGTATGATGATTCTAAGAGAAATAGAGAAATATGTCACACAGAGTAAGATAATTATCATAAGATATCACTAATAGAGAGAGTGTAAACTTGGCTACACATAAACTGAATTACAAAACCGAACAGAGTCTCACATTTAGATAAAAACTTATGCTTGCTTAACGGGAAAGTTGAGTTGGGGTGCTGTATAAAACCAGAGATTGTAATTAGCACACATACCGTTCCATAAGCCAAATATGTAATAGACAAGACCTACTCTTTGCTCAACGAAATAGACTCATCCATGGTGTATCACCTCACACCTGTTAGAATGGGCATCATCAGAAAATCTACAAACAACAGATGCTGGAAAGGGTGTGGAGATAAGGAACCCTCTTCCACTATTGTTGGGAATGTAAATTGATACAGTCACTGTGGAGAACATCATGGAGTTTCTTATAAAACTAAGAATAGAATTACCATATGATACAGCAATGCCACTACTGGGCATATACCCAGACAAAACCATAAATCAAAAAGAGACATTCACCGCAATGTTCACTGCATCACTATTTACAATATCCAGGTAATGGAAGCAACCTAAATGCCCACAGACAGACGAATGCATAAAGATGTGGTACATATATAAAATGGAATATCACTAAGCCATAAAAAGGAATGAAATTGGGTCATTTGTAGAGACGTTGATGGATCTAGAGACTGTCATACAGAGTGAAGTAAGTCAGAAATAGAAAAACAAATCTTGTATATTAATGCATATATGTGGAACCTAGAAAAATTGTACAGATGAACCGTTTTGCAAGGCAGAAATAGAGCAACAGATGTAGACAACAAAAGTATGAACACAAAGGGGGGAAAGCTGTTGGGGGGTGGTGGTGGGAGGAGTTGAGAGATTGGGATTGGCATGTATACATTTATATGTATAAAATCGATAACCAAAAAGAACCTGCTGTATAAAAAAATAAAATTCCAAATTACAAAAAGTAAAACAGACAAAATATTCTTCCCTTCACATACATGTATTTATATGAATAAATTATTTCCATGCTTATATCTGTAAATACAAAAAAGAGGAATAAAATCTACCTTGAACCAAAAACGAAAGAAAGAAAACAAAAGAGAACCCACCAGTTACACAGAGGAAAACCGTATCAGGGCACTTGCTCCAGTTGTAAACAATTCTGAAGTTGGTCAGTGGTGGGGAATCATCTCCCATTCAGCCAGCAGGCCCCACACAACAAGCGTCCTCATTGCAAAGCTGGGGGCCCGTGCCGAGGCATCTGTGAGTAAACGTGGGCTGAGCCCCAGGCCAGCTGCTGCTGAAATGTTCCCACCCTTCCCAGGTAAAACACCTGAATATGTACAAGGACTTGAAAGCCTAGAGGAAGGGCCATGGAGCCACATGAGCACCAGCATGCCAGCCGACTTGGTGCCTGCAGGCCAGCCAGGATGGTCCTGGCCCTGGGTGCTCTTCTGGAAGCTTTCCATTTCCCTGCCTGAGATACCCCTGCTGTCCCGGCCCCCACTGCTTTCTTCCTTACTCACCTCTGCCCAGGGAGAAATTCCAGCGGCAGGTATGGGTGACACATCCTCTTCTTTAGCAGGTGGCATCTTGGCAACTGCTGCAGAAAGTCCAGCAGAGCCCCACTCACGCTGGGCCACCAACAAAGCCGTGGCCTCTCACTCCCTCCCACCAGTCCAGCCCCGAGACTGCTGACAGGGCAGAGAAAATGGCGTCAGGCACAGCTGCAGGGGCTCTTGCTGCCTGGAGCGGTGTGTATATTGATCTCAACCCAGGCACACCTGGGGAGGGCTGGCCGGCACGGTCAGGCTTCCCAGGCCAGCCAATAATCACCCCTCAGGGGCTCACAGTTGCAGAAACTGGAACTTGCTGAATCGGCCAGGTCCGAGGAACAGGTGTGGGCTCCTGAGAGTCAGGATAGACAAGGGGCTGCAGCTCTGGCTTGTTTTCTAATTATATTATCTGGCCCATGAGTGGGAGACAATTTCAAGAAAACCCTCTCCTAATGAGAGGAACCCAGGAGTCAGGGAGAGGAGGGGTGGGTGGTGGGTGGAGACAGAGGCCTGGTGCCCCGGGTGCAGTGGAAGTCTCTGGAAGACCAGGTGGAGGGAGGCCACACAGAGTGATGCCCAGGGTCACAGACCTGTCGGAGCTGCCGTTTCTTAGTTCAAGTCCTGCTCTGAGGTGCTCTGTGTCAGATCTGAGTGACAGGTGAGCTGGGAGTGCTCTGCAATGAGGGCGATGTGCATGGTTCCTGTGTGCCCAGCCCTGCCACAGTACCTGCAAGGGTAGCTCTGTATCCGGGGAGGGGTCTGACCACGAGAGCCCCATGGGCTGCAGGGGAACCTGCCCAGGGAACCCCATATCCTGGGAGGGGCCTGAACACGAGAGCCCCGTGGGTTGGGGTGGGGGTGAGGTACCTGCCCAGGTGAGCTCCATATCCTGGGATTGGCCTGACCTCGAGAGCCCCATGGGCTGCTGGAGTCCTGGTAAAGGATGTCAGGACAGTCAGTGAAGCCACTGAGGATAGACCTCCAGTAGTTCCTAAATCCTACATCTTGCTGGTCATTCTACCAACCACCAGGACATGGTATTCTGTATTAGTCTTCAATGATGCCTTCTTTTGTATTCTAGTAGTCCCAGAGTCACAAGAAATTTTGGCTTGTGAGTGGCAGGACTCAACATACAACTAAAACAATACTTCCGGGCCGTGTTGCCCCAAGGGTTCAAAAATTCCCACACCATCTTTGGGGAAAGCTCAGCTAAAGACCTAAAAGTTCTACCTCTGGAAAAGGAAACACACCTTCAATATGCAGACGACATTCTGATCGCCAGCCCTACTAAGGAGACCTCTGAACTACCAAGCCAATAAAGGATACAAGTTGTCCAAGAAAAAGCTCAAATATCACAGACTACGGTGACCTGCCTGGGCTTCATTCTCACAGAAGGTCGGAGAAGCCCATCCCAGGAAAGGGAAGAAACAATTTACAGCCTTACCCATTTCTAAAACTAGAAGACAGCTTAGGGGTTCCTGGGGAGGCCAGGGTTTGCTGCTTCTGGATCCCTAACTACAGTCTACTAGCTGGGCCTCTATATGAAACACTGAAAGGAAAAGATGATGATCCTTTTGAATAGAATCCAGAAGTGGCCTTTCAAGAATGGAAAGAGCAGTCAATTCAGACCCTTGCCCTGGAACTCCCTAATTTAGCTAAACCCTTTGACCTTTACATTCCTGGTGAAAGGTGAATCGCCGTTGGAGTATTAGTGCAAAACCTGGGACCACTTGAAATGGAACAATGCAAGAATGCCATCCAGGTAGGATAAACTACGGTCACAAAGGGGCTTGGCCCACCGCCACATCTGGCCAAGATACTGGCAGTATCTGAAAACCTGGAAATCAGCAGCCCAAAAGGCCACCTCCCTCCTAAGGGAAAAGGACCCCACGTGGTGATCCTAACCCCCAACCATGCCCTGAAGTTGCAGGGTTTGCTCCGTGGGCACACTGACCTTGAGTGAGGAGGCCCTCCAACTCCAACCTCCAGAGAGATAACCGGGGCAAAGGGGCACCATGACGACTCGTGTGACCATCACTTGACCTGGAGTTTCTCTCATAAAACAACAAGAGTGTGTCCCAAAAGAGTAGACTACTGCTTGCAGGACTTACTGCACCCAGAGGGGAGGTAATAATCTTGGCAGGGGAACCGTATATCATGCTGTCACCATAGAAGAGCCTACAGACACTGTGATGATGGTGGCCAATAAGACCGGCTGGACTCCTGTTTACTTCAAAAGGCTGTTGACTCAGTGGCCATCATGGTCCTTCATCACCACTGACCCTGGACTGTCTGGGAGTTGAGCAGGCAGGGTCCTGACACCTGGTGCTGTTTTTACGTTAATTCAGGGGCCTAATTGAAGAAAGCGCAGACTACTGGTCAGAGCATCTAGGCTGGCAGAAACGGTCAGCCTAAGGTGGCCGAACAAATGTGGGGCGGGGTGAAACTGGACCTCACAGCGTCACTGCACATCTCCTTCCTGGACCCTTAAAGGTCATTAGAATCTATAACACTACCAATACTTGTGCTCAGGCGGACGAGCAGGGAGGCAGGAGGCCTGGGGACAATCAACGTCACCTGGAGGCTGCTGGGGAGAAGTTCTGACCCTCGCCCACGGGTATGAGGGCTCCTAACTCAGCACTCAGCAGTTACAGATGAAGGGTCTGCACCCTCAGCACTCTAAGAATGAGGAAGGGGACAAAATGCAGAAGAGGGGTTTGTCCCAGGCAAAGCCCCTTAAGAATCCCTGGGAGATAAAAATAGAATCTGGGCAATAAAATAAAGTCTAACCCTTTTTATCCTTTGTGCTTTGTCTAATTTCACGTGCTCCTAGGGTCCCACATGCAGAGGTTCAACAGCCGGCACTTCAGACCAGATTTCCTAGTGCAGAATGGCTGGGTCGACACCTCAGATCCTGGGGCACGGTGCAGACTCCGCGATATAGAGCCTGAGCTGCAGCCAACTGGGCCCTCGAGAGCTCCGCCCCCTCCCTCCCACTGACTCTGACAGGATCTCTTCACAGCAGCCCAGCCCACAGCCCACGGGGTAGCACATGCTCTCACCTCTCCATTCTCTGATCAAAATATAAAGTTTCCTTTGCTTCTGAACCAAACTCAGTCTCAATCTGTTGGCTCCAATGACACTGGGCAGGGGGACACTTGTTGGGGTCCACTCTGGAGGATCAGTAACAGAAATTGAGAACATTGTATCTTCAATGAACAGATGTGTGAGCCAAACTGTAATTAACATAGAACAGTGTATAAGGCTCGGGCAAAATAAGATGTTTCTAACACTTCCATTTGATATTTCCATCACTTTATTATAAGCAAGTTCAGTGAAAAGGTCTTATTTGTCAGGTCAATACTAGAGAAACGAAGTGATTTCTTTCCAAGGATGTACATCTAATAATCTTGGTTAAAGCTTCAATCTTGTTTTAAATGCTTTTCCATTGAAAATGATACCTCTCTTTCAGCTCCCCCATTTCTGAGAAGTATAAAATCTTATAATTTATTAAGACCAAATGGGAAAGGTGGGAGGAGGGATAAATTAACAGTTTGGGATTAACACATACACACTGCTATGTATAAAATCGATCATCAACAAGGAACTACTGTATAGCACAGGGAACTACACTCAATATTTTGCAATAACCTATAAGGGGAAATAATCTGAAAAAGAATAGATGTTTTTATTGACATCATCTATTAATGACAGTTAAAATGGAACCTAAGGGAAGCCAGTGGTGAGTGCTTCTGACCCTGAAGACTTCAATCATCTAAAGTTTGGACTCTGCCTACTTCCCAAGGCCCTTAATGAACCTATGTGTAGCCGTAGCTTAAAAAATTCCCCAGTTTGGGTTGTGGAGAGACACTGATTTTGAAAAAGCCCTGGTGTCCTCCTCACATGAATGGGACACTTCCTACACCTAAAACATGCCTGTCACACCCAGAGGATGGTATACCGTCTGATCAGGAAGAGTTTGGAAAAGGCATCTCATCTCCTCATCTCCCGGTGCTCGGGTTCACCCCTCCAGCGTCTTTACGAACAGTCTCCCCACTTGGAGATGTCAGCACTGTCAACATCCTGTTTGGAATTTGTCCAGAGGATGAAGCAGAAGGAGGAGGAACAATGAGTGACAAGTCCTAGGTGTTCGGACAGGCACATGTCACTCTAATTTCCAATCAGGAAGACGAATTGACCAAAGGCTAGGGTTGCCCATGGAAACAGAATAGGGCTTGAGGAAATCCCGCTGCTTTGTGGCCAGTTCCCATAAACACAAGTTGAAAAATGGAACTCAGGGACACTAAAATTCACGAAACTGCAGAGTTGAAAATATCTCTCACTGAAAAATGTCTTGAGGAAAGTCAGAGAAAAGGACTTGTAAGCAACGGAGAATGGCAGGAAAGGGATTGGAAGAGGTAGAAAGGACTCGCCATTAAGCACAAGAAAAGGGGCTGAACATTGCCAACATTGCAGTTGGCCAAAAAGGGTGTATGCGTCTTTTTCTGTATATATTCAAGAAAAGGGCATACACTTTTTTAGCCAACCAAACAGGTGGGCACTGGAAATCAATACTACAAAACATATCACTTCGCATCAGTCAGAAGAGCCTTCCTCGTAAAGTGTAAACACCAGAAATGCAGGACAGGGCAAGGAGAAAAGGGAGCCCTGTGAGGCTTATAGTGGAAATGTATATTGCCAACGGTCACTCTGGATAAGTGTATTGTGTTTACTAAAGCATCTAAAAAATGAGCTACAGAGCACAGGGCACTTGCACTCATGGACGTATATCTTGGGAAAAACAAAAATGGAGAGGACACAGGCAACCCAATGTTTACCGCCTCTCTGTTTAAAAGATCCTCGACTAGGATATAATTTATATGTCTGTGGAGGGAAAAAATGGATAGAGATGTGGCACTTATGTAGAGTGGAATATTACTCAGCCTGAAAATCAATGAAATATGTCCAGCTGTAACAACCCCAGAGGAGTTACGTATGATCATTCGAAGTCACATAATTCAAAAAGAAAAAGACATACGATACTACTAATACATGGAATATAAACGAGGCTACAAATGAACTGAATTACAAAACAGAATGGGGTCTCAGATTTAGAAAACCAACTTATGCTTGCTTAAGGATAAAGGAGAGTTGGGGTGCTGCATAAAACCAGAGATTGAAATTAGCACAGATACCGTTCCATAAGCCAAATATGTAATAGAAAAAACCTACTCCCTGGCCAACGAAATGGACTCAACACCCCATATTCAGCACCTAGGAATATACGGGACGAGTAAGAGTCTTAATACCTATGGATTTATATGTCTCGGTAAGAGAATCAAGCGTGTGTACAGTGACATAAACGCAGCAGTGAAAATCAGCTAAATCCCATTATCAAAATAAATTTCAAAAACAAAACACAATGACAGTGAAATAGAGAGCAATTCTTAAATAATTCATTCAGGGCTTGTGATGCAACCTGGATTTACCACATCTACACCCAGAGATGGGTGAGACATAAGGCTGGACACTTCGGGCTGATAGCATTGGTGAGGTTCCGTAAGCAAATGCAGACCCTTTGAAGTCATACTGCATGGTACCCATTCCATGGGTCCCAACTCTCCAGGTTTAAGGGATTCTTTCTTCAACTTAAACATGCTTGGGAACCCCAGAGTATGGTGTACCGTGTGACCGGGAAGTCTTTTCAAATGCATCTCAGTTTTCGTCCCCTTTTACCTGTGTTCACAATTCCAGACCATTTACTAACACTCTCACCACTTGGAGAGTCAGTGCCTTTAACCTCCTGTTTGGCACAGTTTGCAATTTCCGCACAAGATGAACAGGAATAGGGAGAACAAATGAGTGACTAGCTGTAGGTGTCTGCACGGACAAATTTTATGCTCATTTCCCACCAGGAAGAGGAATTAACCAAAGGCTCAGCATGCCGTGCGGGAACCAGATTAGGGCCTGAAGCAATCCTGCAGGTTTGCGGATAGCTCACAAGAAAGCGAGTTGAAGAAAGGAGCTCAGGGCCACTGTAATTCACAAACGGGCAGGGTTATAATTGACAGCTATCGTCCAAAAATATATTGAAGGTAGGCTGCGAAGAGGACTTGAAAGCGGGGCAGAATTGCAGGAAAACGATTTCAGGGGGTAGACTGGAATTGCATTTAAAGCATAGGAAAAGAGGCAGAACGTCGACAATGATGCACTTGGCCAGAAAGGGCGTATGCGTTTTTTCCTGAATATATTCAGGAAAAAACGCATACGCCCTTTTTGGCCAACCAAGCAAGCATGTTAAAGTAATCTGCACTACAATGAAGTTTCACTGCCCCCCGGTCAAAAGGGCCTTCTGAAAAAAGTGTAAAATCCAGAAAGGCAGCACAGGCCATGGAGAACAGGAAGCCTTGTTATGCTGATGGGCGGGATGTAAATTGCCCACAGCCACTCTGGAGAAGTGTATGGTGTTTCCTGAAACACCTAAAAAACAAAGCAACGGAGCCTACGGCACTTCCACTTATGGTCCTATAGTTTAGGGAAATTAAAATCAAAAAGACGCAGCCACCCCAAATTTTCGAATGGCTCTGTTTACAATATACTCATCTATGGTACAAGTTAAATGTCCCAGAAAGCGGAAAATGGATAAAGAAGTTGTGCTACGAACGTACAATGGAATATCACTCAGCAATGAAATCTATGTCTTCAGGCCCGTCGCGGCATAACGAGTGGATTCAGGTATGAAGACTCTAAGTGAAATTAGTCACACAGAGAAAGAAACATCATAAGATATCACTAATACACGGAATGTAAACTTGGCTACACATGAACTGAATTACAAAACAGAACAGGGTCTCAAATTTAGAAAACCAACCAATGCTTGCTTAAGGCGAAAGGTGAGTTGGGGTGCTACATAAAACCAGAGATTGAAATTAGCACAGATACCGTTCCATAAGCCAAATATGCAATAGTCAAGACATACTCCTTGCTCAATAAAATGGACTCAACACCCCAAATTCAACGCCTAGGAATATACCTGACTAGTAAGAATCTTAAAACCCATGGATTTATATGTCTCCATAAGTCAATCAAGCGTGTGTACAGCGGTATAAACGCAGCAGTGAAAATCCGATAAATCCCATTATCAAAATGAATTATAAAAACAAAACTCAATGACAGTGAAATAGAAAGCAATTCTTAAATAATTCATTCAGGACTTGTGATGCAACCTGGATTTACCATATCTACACCCAGAGCTGGGTGAGACATAAGGCTGGACACTTTGCGCAGATAGCATTGGTGAGGTTCGGTGAGCAAATGCAGACCCTTTGAAGTCATACTGCATGATACCCATTCCATGGGTCCCAACTCTCCAGGTTTAAGGGATTCTTCCTTTAGCTAAAACATGCATGGGAAACCCAGAGTATGGTCCCTGTGACTGCGCAACGTTTTTAAATGCATCTAAGTTTTCGTCCCCTGATACTCGGGTTGACCATTCCGGACGGTATAATAACACTCTCCCCGCTTGGAGAGTCAGTGCCTTTAACCTCCTGTTTGACACAGTGTGCAATTTCTGCGCAAGATGAACAGGAATAGGGAAAAACAATGAGAGACTAGCTGTAGGTGTCTGCACGGGCAAATTTATGTTCATTTCCCTCCAGGAAGTGGAATTAACCAAAGGCTCAGCATGCCGGGCCGGAACCAGATTAGGGCCTGAAGTAATCCTGCGGTTTTGCGGCCAGCTCACAAGGAAACGAGTTGAAGAAAGGAGCTCAGGGGCACTGTCATTCACAAACCTGCAGAGTTATAAATGACAACTATCGTCCAGAAATACATTGAAGAATGCTGCGAAGAGGACTTGACAGCGGGTCAGAATTGCTGGAAAACGATTTCAGGGGGTAGACTGGAATTGCATTTAAAGCATAGGAAATAGTCATAACGTCGACAATGATGCACTTGGCCAAAAAGGGCGTATGCGTTTTTACCTGAATATATTCAGGAAATAACGCATACGCACTTTTTGGCCAACCAAGCAAGCGTGTAAAGGAAATCTGCACTACAATGAAGTCTCACTGCCCCCCGGTCAAAAGGGCCTTCTGAAAAAAGTGTAAAATCCAGAAAGGCAGGACAGGCCATGGAGAACAGGGAGCTTTGTTATGCTGATGGACGGGATATAAATTGCCAACAGCCACTCTGGAGAAGTGTATGGTGTTTCCTGAAACACCTAAAAAACAAAGCAACAGAGCGTACGCACTTCCACTTAAGCTCCTATAGCTTAGGGAAATTAAAATCCAAAAGACACAGCCACTCTAAAATTTCAGAAGGCTCTGTTTACAAGAACCTCATCTACGGTTCAAGTTAAATATCCCAGAAAGCGAAAAATGGATAAAGAAGTTGTGGTACGAACATACTTTGGAATAACACTCAGCAATGAAATCTAGGTCATCAGGCCCATCGCGGCATAATGAGTGGATTCAGGTACGATGATTCTAAGTGAAATAAGTCACACAAAACAAGAAACATCATAAGATATCACTAATACACGGAATGTAAACTTGGCTACACATGAACTGAATTACAAAACAGAACAGGGACTCAAATTTAGAAAAGCAACCAATGCTTGCTTAAGGGCAAAGGTGAGTAGGGGTGCTGCATAAAACCAGAGATTGAAATTAGCACAGATACCGTTCCATAAGCCAAATATGTAATAGTCAAGACCTACTCCTTGCTCAACGACATGGACTCAACACCGCATATTCAACGCCTAGGAATACACCTGACTAGTAAGAATCTTCAAACCCATGGATTTATATGTCTCTGTAAGAGAATCAAGCGTGTGTACAGCGGCATAAAAGCAGCAGTGAAAATCCGATAAATCCCGTTATCAAACTAAATTACAAAAACAAAACACAATGACAGTGAAATAGAGAGCAATTCTTAAATAATTCATTCAGGGCTTGTGATGCAACCTGGATTTACCACATCTACACCCAGAGCTGGGTGAGACATAAGGCTGGACACTTCTGACTGATAGTATTGGTGAGGTTCAGTGAGCAAATGCAGACCGTTTGAAGTCATACTGCATGGTACCCATTCCATGGGTCCCAACTCTCCAGGTTTAAGGAATTCTTCCTTCAGCTTAAACATGCTTGGGAATCCCAGAGTATGGTCCGCCGTGTGACTGGGAAACGATTTTAAATGCTTCTCAGGTTTCGTTCCCTGGTACTTGGGTTCACCATTCCAGACGCTTTACTAACTCTCTACCCACTTGGAGAGTCAGTGCCTTTAACCTCCTGTTTGGCACAGTTTGCAATTTCTGCGCAAGATGAACAGGAATAGGGAGAACCAATGAGAGACTAGCTTTAGGGTCTGCACGGGCAACTTAAATGTTCATTTCCCACCAGAAAGAGGAATTTACCAAAGTCTCAGCGTGCCGTGCCGAAACCATTTTAGGGCCTGAAGCAATCCTGTGGGTTTGCGGCCAGCTCACAAGCAAGCGAGTTGAAGAAAGGAGCTCAGGGACACTGTAATTAACAAACCTGCAGAGTTATAAATGACAGGTATCATACAAAAATATATTGAAGTAAGGCTGCGAAGAGGGCTTGAAACGGGGCAGAATTCCAGGAATATGATTTCAGGAGGTAGACGGGCAGCGCTCTGAAAGCATAGGAGAAGAGGCCGATCCTCGACAATGATGCACTTGGTCAAAAAGTGCATATGCGTTTTTTCAGGGCCCTCATTAAAGAGGGTAGGAGGCTCCCAGCATGCTTTCGTGGCCAACAGTGGGCCCACATCGCCAAGGCGATGTGAGCCAGCCAGGCAGGAGTGACCTCACATCAGAGGGCCCACCTCACAGAAGGGTAAGGAACCCAGCCAGGATCAGACTCTCACCAGAGTGCCCACATCAGCAAGGGGCTGTGAACCACGCAGGAGTATCATCACACCCGTGGGGCCACATCATCAAAAGTTGAGGTACACAAAAAATGTGGCCTCAAACCAGAGGACCCACATCACCATGAGTTTCGGAGCGAGGCAGGCAGGATTAACCTCACAACACATGGCCCATTGTATAAAAAAGGTGAGGAACCCAGCAGTTGGAACATCCCAGCAGGCGGCCCAGAGCACCGAGGCTATGGGATCCAGGCAGTGATGAACTCACAACAGAGGGCCCTCATCATGAAACTGTGAGCAAACCAGCCGTTGTGACCTCAGAGCACAAGGCCCACATCCCCATGGGGAAGGGAACCAAGCAGGAGTGTCATCGCACCAGTGGGCACACATCAGAAAATGTGGGGAGCCCAGCAGTTAGGGCCTGACGCCAGAGGGCTCTCATCACCGAGGAGAGGAGGCTCCCAGCAGGCTCCAACTGCTACCAGAGGGCCGCCATCACCAATGCGGGATGTGCCAGCCAGGCAGGAGTGACCTCAGAGCAGAGGGCCCACCTCACAAAAGTGTGAGGAACCCAAAGAGGATCAGACTCTCACCACAGGGCCCACATCACCAAGGGAATGGGAACCAGGCTGGAGTGTCCTCACACCAGTGAGGCGTCATCACCGAAATGTGAGTGACCCAGCACACGTGGCCTCAAACCAGAGGACACACATCACCAAGGGGCTGGGAGTGAGGCAGGCAGGAGGAGCCTCAAAACATAGGGCCCATGGAATAAAAATGGTGAGGAATCCAGCAGCTGGAACCTCCCAGCAGGCGGCCAGGAGCAGCGAGGCTATGGGATCCAGACCTGACTGAACTCAAAACAGAGGGCCCTCATCATGAAACTCTGAGCAACCCAGCCGTTGGGACCTCAGAGCAGAAGGCCCACATTCCCATGTGGTTGGGAACATGGCATAAGTGTACTCGCACCACAGGGCACACATCAGAGAATTTTGGGAGCTCAGAAGTTAGGGCCTGATGCCAGAGAGCCCTCATTACCAAGGGGAGGAGACTCCAAGCAGGCACCAACTCCCAACTGAGGGCCCATGTCGCCAAGGGGACGTGTGACAGCCAGGCAGGAGTGACCTCACAGCAGAGGGCCTACCTCACAGAAGGGTGAGGAACCCAGCCAGGATAAGACTCTCACCAGAGGGCCCACATCACCAAGGGGATCAGAAACAGGCAGGACTGTCTTCACACCAGTGTGGCCACATCATAGAAAGGTGAGGAACCCAGCACATGTGGCCTAAACCAGAAGACCCACATCTCCAAGGGGCTCGGAGTGAGGCAGGCAGGAGGAGCCTCAAAACACAGGGCCCATAGAATAAAAAAGCTGAGGAATCCTGCAGTGGGAACCTCCCAGCAGGCGGCCCAGAGCACCGAGTCTATGCGATCCAGGCTGCAGTGAACTCACAGCAGAGGGCCCACATCATGAAACTGTGAGCAACCCATCCATTGGGACCTCAGAGCAGAAGGCCCACATCCCCATGGGGATGGGAACCTCGCAGGAGTGTCCTCACACCACTTAGCACGTATCAGAAAATGTGGGTACCCAGCAGTTAGGGCCTGATGCAAGAGGGCCGTCATCACCGAGGGGAGGAGGCTCCCAGCAGGCTCCAACTGCCACAAGAGGGCCGATGTTGCCCTGGCGGGGTGTGCCAGCCAGGCAGGAGTGACCTCACAGCAGAGGGCCCACCTCACAGAAGGGTGAGGAACCCAGCCAGGATCAGACTCTCACCAGAGGGCCCACATCATCAAAGGGATAGGAACCAGGCAGGAGTGTCCTCACACCAGTGGGGCCACATCATCGAAAGGTGAGGGACCCAGCACACGTGGCCTCAAACAAGAGGACACACATCACCAAGGGGCTGGGAGTGAGGCAGGCAGGAGGAGTCTCCAAACAGAGGGCTCATAGAAGAAAAAAGGTGAGGAATCCCGCAGTTGGAACCTCCCCGCAGGCGGCCAGGAGCAGCGAGGCTATGGGATCCAGGCCGGAGTGAACTCACACCAGAGGGCCCTCATCATGAAACTGAGCCACCCACTGTTGGGACCTCAGAGCAGAAGGCCCATATTCCCATGGGGTTGGAAACCTGGCAGGAGTGTACTCACACCACAGGGCGCACATCAGAAAATTTTGGGAGCCCAGGAGTTAGAGCCTGACGCCAGAGGGCCCTCATTACCGAGGGGAGGAGACTCCCAGCAGGCACCAACTCCCAACTGAGGGCCCACGTCGCCAAGGTGACGTGTGCCAGTCAGGCAGGAGTGACCTCACAGCAGAGGGCCTACCTCACAGAAGGGTGAGGAAACCAGCCAGGATAAGACTCTCACCAGAGAGCCCACATCACCAAGGGGACCGGAACAAGGCAGGAGTGTCCTCACACCAGTGTGGCCACATTATAGAAAGGTGACGAACCCAGCACATGTGGCCTAAACCAGAGGACCCACATTTCCAAGGTGCTCCGAGTGAGGCAGGCAGGAGTAGCCTAACAACACAGGGCCCACAGAATAAAAAATGTGAGGAATCCAGCAGTTGGAACCCCCCAGCAGGTGGCCCAGAGTACGGAGTCTATGGGATCCAGGCCACAGTGAACTCACAGCAGAGGGCTCACATCATGACACTGTGAGCAACCCAGCTGGTGGGACCTCAGAGCAGAAGGCCCACATCCCCATGGGGATGGGAACGTGGCAGGAGTGTACTCGCACGACAGGGCACATATCAGAAAATTTTGGGAGCCCATGAGTTAGGGCCTGACGCCAGAGGGCCCTCATTACCGAGGGGAGGAGACTCCCAGCAGGCACCAACTCCCAACTGAGGACCCACATCGCCAAGGTGATGTGTGCCAGCCAGGCAGGAGTGACCTCACAGCAGAGGGCCCACCTCCCAGAAGGGTGAGGAATCCAGCCAGGATAAGACTCTCACCAGAGGGCCCCCATCACCAAGGGGATGGGAACCAGGCAGGAGTGTCCTCACACCAGTGGGGCCACATCAATAAAGGTGAGGAAACCGGCACATGTGGCCTCAAACCAGAGGACCTACATCACAAAAGGGCTGGGAGTGAGTCAGGAAGGAGGAGCATGAAAACACAGGACCCAAAGAATAAAAATGGTAAGGAATCCAGCAGTAGGAACCTCCCAGCAGGCGGCTCAGAGCACAGAGTCTATGGGATCTAGGCCTGAGTGAACTAACACCAGAGAGCCAACATCCTGAAACTGTGAACAACACAGGTGTTGGGACCATAGAGCAGAAGGCACATGGGGATGGGAACCTGGCAGGAGTGCCCTCACACCACTTAGCACGTATCAGAAAATGTGGGTAACCAGCAGTTAGGGCCTGATGCCAGAGGGCCTCATCACTGAGGGGAGGAGGCTCCCAGCGGGCTCCAACTGCCACCAGAGGGCCGACGTCGCCAAGGCGGGGTGTGTCAGCCAGGCAGGAGTGACCTCAGAGAAGAGGGCCCACCTCACAGAAGTGTGAGGAGCCCAACCAGGATCAGACTCTCACTGGAGGGCTCACATCACCAAGGGGATGGGAACCAGGCAGGAGTGTCCGCACACCAGTGGGGCCACATCTGCGAAAGGTGAGGAACCCAGCACATGTGGCCTCAAACCAGAGGACACACATCACCAAGGGGCTGGGAGTGAGGCAGGTGTCTGGAGGGGCACATTTAACTCTAATTTCCCACCAGGAAGAGGAATTAACCAAAGGCTCAGAGTGCCGTGCGGGACCCTGATTACGGCCTGAAGCAAACCTGCGGTTCTGTGGCCAGCTTTCAAGGAAACGAGTTAAGAAAGGAAATCACAGGCACTGTAATTCACAAACCTGCAGAGTTATAAATGACAGCTATTGGCAAAAATATATTGAAGTAAGTCTGCACAGAGGACTTGAAAACGAGGCAGAATTGCAGGAATCATATTTCAGGAGGTAGATTGGAATTGCATTTAAAGCATGTGAAAAGCGGCAGATCTTTGACAGTGATGCACTTGGACAAAAAGTGCGTATACATTTTTTCCTGAATATATTCAGGAAAAAACGCATATGCCCTTTGTGGCCAACCAAGAATTCGAGCAATGGAAATCCGCACTACAATGAACTCTCATTTCCCATTCGTCAAAAGAGTCATCTGAAAAAAGTGTAAAACCCAGAAACACAGGACAGGCCATGGAGAACAGGGAGCCTTGTTATGCTGATGGACGGGATGTAAATTGCCAACAGACACTCTGGTGATGTTTATGGTGTATGCTGAAACATCTAAAAAACAAAGCTACAGAGCCTAGGGCACTTCCACTTTTGGCCCTATAGCTTAGGAAAATTAAAATCAACAAGACACAGCCAACACAATATCCAGGGCTGCTCTGTTTACAAGAACCTTGAGTCCAGTACAAATTAAATATCCCAGAAAGAAAAAAATGGATAAAGGAGTTGTGCTACTTACGTACAACGGAATATCACTCTGCAATGAAATCAATGTCATCAGGCCTGTAGCAGCAAATTGAGTGGATTTAAGTATGATGATTCTAAGAGAAATATGTCACACAGAGAAACATAATTATCATAAGATATCACAAATAGAGGGAGTGTAAACTTGGCTACACATAAACTGAATTACAAAACCGAACAGAGTCTCACATTTAGATAAAAACTTATGCTTGCTTAACGGGAAAGTTGAGTTGGGGTGCTGTATAAAACCAGAGATTGAAATGAGCACACATACCGTTCCATAAGCCAAATATGTAATAGACAAGACCTACTCTTTGCTCAACGAAATAGACTAATCCATGGTGTATCACCTCACACCTGTTAGAATGGGCATCATCAGAAAATCTACAAACAACAGATGCTGGAAAGGGTGCGGAGATAAGGAAACCTCTTCCACTATTGTTGGGAATGTAAATTGATGCAGTCACTGTGGAGAACATTATGGAGTTTCTTATAAAACTAAGAATAGAATTACCATATAATACAGCAATCCCACTACTGGGCATATACCCAGACAAAACCATAAAACGAAAAGAGACATTCACCGCAATGTTCATTGCATCACTATTTACAATATCCAGGTAATGGAAGCAAACTAAATGCCCACAGACAGACGAATGCATAAAGATGAGGTACATATATAAAATGGAATATTACTAAGCCATAAAAAGGAATGAAATTGGGTCATTTGTAGAGACGTTGATGGATCTAGAGACTGTCATACAGAGTGAAGTAAGTCAGAAAGAGAAAAACAAATCCTGTATATAAATGCATATATGTGGAACCTAGAAAAGTTGTACAGATGAACCGTTTTGCAAGGCAGAAATAGAGCAACAGATGTAGACAACAAACGTATGGACACCAAGGGGGGAAAGCTGTTAGGGGGGTGGTGGTGGGAGGAGTTGAGAGATTGGGATTGGCATGTATACATTTCTATGTATAAAATAGGTAACCAAAAAGAACCTGCTGTATAAAAAAATAAAATAAAATTCAAAATTACAAAAAGTAAAACAGAAAAAATATTCTTCCCTTCACATACATGTATTTATATGAATAAATTATTTCCATGCTTATATCTGTAAATACAAAAAAGAGGAATAAAATCTACCTTGAACCAAAAACGAAAAAAAGAAAAAAAAACAGAACCCACCAGTTACACAGAGGAAAACCGTATCAGGGCCCTTGCTCCAGTTGTAAACAATTCTGAAGTTGGTCAGTGGTGGGGAATCATCTCCCATTCAGCCAGCATGCCCCACGCAACAAGCGTCCTCATTGCAAAGCTGGGGGCCCGTGCCGAGGCATCTGTGAGTAAACGTGGGCCGAGCCCCAGGCCAGCTGCTGCAGAAATGTTCCCACCCATCCTACGTAAAACACCTGAATATGTACAAGGACTTGAAAGCCTAGAGGAAGGGCCATGGAGCCACATGAGCGACAGCATGCCAGCCGACTTGGTGCCTGCAGGCCAGACAGGATGGTCCTGGCCCTGGGTGCTCTTCTGGAAGCTTTCCATTTCCCTGCCTGAGATACCCCTCCTGTCCCGGCCCCCACTGCTTTCTTCCTTACTCACCTCTGCCCAGGGAGAAATTCCAGCGGCAGGTATGGGTGGCACATCCTCTTCTTTAGCAGGTGGCATCTTGGCAACTGCTGCAGAAAGTTCAGCAGAGCCCCACTCACACTGGGCAACCCACAAAGCCGTGGCCTCTCACTCCCTCCCACCAGTCCAGCCCCGAGACTGCTGACAGGGCAGAAAATGGCGTCAGGCACAGCTGCAGGGGCTCTTGCTGCCTGGAGCGGTGTTTATATTGATCTCAACCCAGGCACATCTGGGGAGGGATGGCCGGCACGGTCAGGCTTCCCAGGCCAGCCAATAATCACCCCTCAGGGGCTCACAGTTGCAGAAACTGGAACTTGCTGAATCGGCCAGGTCCAAGGAACAGGTGTGGGCTCCTGAGAGTCAGGATAGACAAGGGGCTGCAGCTCTGGCTTGTTTTCTAATTATATTATCTGGCCCATGAGTGGGAGACAACTTCAAGAAAACCCTCTCCTAATGAGATGTACCCAGGAGTCAGGGAGAGCAGGGGTGGGTGGTGGGTGGAGACAGAGGCCTGGTGCCCCGGGTGCAGTGGAAGTCTCTGGAAGACCAGGTGGAGGGAGGCCACACAGAGTGATGCCCAGGGTCACAGACCTGTCGGAGCTGCTGTTTGTTAGTTCAAGTCCTGCTCTGAGGTGCTCTGTGTCAGATCTGAGTGACAGGTGAGCTGGGAGTGCTCTGCAATGAGGGCGATGTGCATGGCTCCTGTGTGCCCAGCCCTGCCACGGTACCTGAAAGGGTAGCTCTGTATCCTGGGAGCGGCCTGACCACGAGAGCCCCATGGGCTGCAGGGGAACCTGCCCAGGGAGCCCCATATCCTGGGAGGGACCTGAACAAGAGAGCCCCGTGGGCTGGGGTGGGGGTGGGGTACCTGCCCAGGTGAGCTCCATATCCTGGGATTGGCCTGACCTCGAGAGCCCCATGGGCTGCTGGAGTCCTGGTAAAAGATGTCAGGACAGTCAGTGAAGCCACCGAGGATATACCTCCAGTAGTTCCTAAACCCTACACCCTGCTGGTCATTCTACTAACCACCAGGACATGGTATTCTGTATTAGTCTTCAATGAAGCCTTCTTTTGTATTCTATTAGTCCCAGAGTCACAAGAAATTTTGGCTTGTGAGTGGCAGGACTCAACATACAACTAAAACAATACTTCTGGGCCGTCTTGCCCCAAGGGTTCAAAAATTCCCACACCGTCTTTGGGGAAAGCTCAGCTAAAGACCTAAAAGTTCTACCTCTGGAAAAGGAAACACTCCTTCAATATGCAGACGACATTCTGATCGCCAGCCCTACTAAGGAGACCTCTGAACTACCAAGCCAATAAAGGATACAAGTTGTCCAAGAAAAAGCTCAAATATCACAGACTATGGTGACCTGCGTGGGCTGCATTCTCACAGAAGGTCGGAGAAGCCCATCCCAGGAAAGGGAAGAAACAATTTACAGCCTTACCCATTTCTAAAACTAGAAGACAGCTTAGGGGCTCCTGGGGAGGCCAGGGTTTGCTGCTTCTGGATCCCTAACTACAGTCTACTAGCTGGGCCTCTATATGAAACACTGAAAGAAAAAGATGATGATCCTTTTGAATAGAATCCAGAAGTAGCCTTTCAAGAATGGAAAGAGCAGTAAATTCAGACCCTTGCCCTGGAACTCCCTAATTTAGCTAAACCCTTTGACCTTTACATTCCTAGTGAAATTTGAATGGCCATTGGAGTATTAGTGCAAAACCTGGGACCACTTGAAATGGAACAATGCAAGAATGCCATCCAGGTAGGAAAAACTACGGTCACCAAGGGGCTTGTCCCACCGCCACATCTGGCCAAGATACTGGCAGTATCTGAAAACCTGGAAATCAGCAGCCAAAAAGGCCACCTCCCTCCTAAGGGAAAAGGACCCCACGTGGTGATCCTAACCCCCAACCATGCCCTGAAGTTGCAGGGTTTGCTCCGTGGGCACACTGACCTTGAGTGAGGAGGTCCTCCAACTCCAACCTCCAGAGAGATCACTGGGGCAAAGGGGCACCATGACGACTCGTGTGACCATCACTTGACCTGGAGTTTCTCTCATAAAACAACAAGAGTGTGTCCCAAAAGAGTAGACTACTGCTTGCAGGACTTACTGCACCCAGAGGGGAGGTAATAATCTTGGCAGGGGAACCGTATATCACGCTGTCACCATAGAAAAGCCTACAGACACTGTGATGATGGTGGCCAATAAGACCGGCTGGACTCCTGTTTACTTCAAAAGGCTGTTGACTCAGTGGCCATCATGGTCCTTCATCACCACTGACCCTGAACTGTCTGGGAGTTGAGCAGTCAGGGTGCTGACACTTGGTGCTGTTTTTACGTTAATTCAGGGGCCTAACTGAAGAAAGCACAGACTACTGGTCAGAGCATCTAGGCTGGCAGAAACGGTCAGCCTAAAGTGGCCGAACAAATGTGGGGCGGGGTGAAACTGGACCTCACAGCGTCACTGCACATCTCCTTCCTGGACCCTTAAAGGTCATTAGAATCTATAACACTACCAATACTTGTGCTCAGGCGGACGAGCAGGGAGGCAGGAGGCCTGCGGACAATCAACGTCACCTGGAGGCTGCTGGGGAGAAGTTCAGACCCTCTCCCACGTGTATGAGGGCTCCTAACTCAGCACTCAGCAGTTACAGATGAAGGGTCTGCACCCTCAGCACTCTAAGAATGAGGAAGGGGACAAAATGCAGAAGAGGGGTTTGTCCCAGGCAAAGCCCCTTAAAAATCCCTGGGAGATAAAAATAGAATCTGGGCAATAAAATAAAGTCTAACCTTTTTTATCCTTTGTGCTTTGTCTAATTTCACGTGCTCCTAGGGTCCCGCATACAGAGGTTCAACAGCCGGCACTTCAGACCAGATTTCCTAGTGCAGAATGGCTGGGTCGACACTTCAGCTCCTGGAGCACAGTGTAGACTCCGCGATATAGAGCCTGAGCTGCAGCCAACCGGGCCCTCGAGAGCTCCGCCCCCTCCCTCCCACTGACTCTGACAGGATCTCTACACAGCAGCCCAGCCCACAGCCCACGGGATAGCACATGCTCTCACCTCTGCATTCTCTGATCAAAATATAAAGTTTCCTTTGCTTCTGAATCAAACTCAGTCTCGATCTGTTGGCTCCAATGACACTGGGCAGGGGGACACTTGTTGGGGTCCACTCTGGAGGATCAGTAACAGAAATTGAGAACATTGTAACTTCAATGAACAGATGTGTGAGCCAAACTGTAATTAACATAGAACAGTGTATAAGGCTCGGGTAAAATAAGATGTTTCTAACACTTCCATTTGATATTTCCATCACTTTATTATAAGCAAGTTCAGTGAAAGGTTTGTCTTATTTGTCAGGTCAATACTAGAGAAACGAAGTGATTTCTTTCCAAGGATGTACATCTAATAATCTTGGTTAAAGCTTCAATCTTGTTTTAAATGCTTTTCCATTGAAAATGATACCTCTCTTTCAGCTCCCCCATTTCTGAGAAGTATAAAATCTTATAATTTATTATTACCAAAGGGGAAAGGTGGGAGGAGGGATAAATTAACAGTTTGGGATTAACACATACACACTGCTATGTATAAAATCGATCATCAACAAGGAACTACTGTACAGCACAGGGAACTACACTCAATATTTTGCAATAACCTATAAGGGGAAATAATCTGAAAAAAGAACAGATATTTTTATTGACATCATCTATTAATGACAGTTAAAATGGAACCTAAGGGAAGCCGGTGGTGAGTGCTTCTGACCCTGAAGACTTCAATCATCTAAGGTTTGGACTCTGCCTACTTCCCAAGGCCCTTAATGAACATATGTGTAGCCGTAGCTTAAAAAATTCCCCAGTTTGGGTTGTGGAGAGACACTGATTTTGAAAAAGCCCTGGTGTTCTCCTCACATGAATGGGACCCTTCCTACAGCTAAAATATGCCTGTCACACCCAGAAGATGGTATACCGTCTGATCGGGAAGAGTTTGGAAAAGGCATCTCATCTCCTCATCTCCTGGTGCTCGGGTTCACCCCTCCAGCGTCTTTACGAACACTCTCCCCACTTGGAGATGTCAGCACTGTCAACATCCTGTTGCATACAGTTTGGAATTTGTCCAGAGGATGAAGCAGAAGGAGGAGGAACAATGAGAGACAAGTCCTAGGTGTTCGGACAGGCACATGTCACTCTAATTTCCAATCAGGAAGACGAATTGACTAAAAGCTAGGGTTGCCCATGGAAACAGAATAGGGCTTGAGGAAATCCCGCTGCTTTGTGGTCAGTTCCCATAAACACAAGTTGAAAAATGGAACTCAGGGCCGCTAAAATTCACGAAACTGCAGAGTTGAAAATATCTCTCACTGAAAAATGTCTTGAGGAAAGTCAGAGAAAAGAACTTGTAAGCAACGGAGAATGGCAGGAAAGGGATTGGAAGAGGTAGAAAGGACTCGCCATTAAGCACAAGAAAAGGGGCTGAACATTGCCAACATTGCAGTTGGCCAAAAAGGGTGTATGCGTCTTTTTCTGTATATATTCAAGAAAAGGGCATACACTTTTTTAGCCAACCAAACAGGTGGGCACTGGAAATCAGTACTACAAAACATATCACTTCGCATCAGTCAGAAGAGCCTTCCTCATAAAGTGTAAACACCAGAAATGCAGGACAGGGCAAGGAGAAAAGGGAGCCCTGTGAGGCTTATAGTGGAAATGTATATTGCCAATGGTCACTCTTGAGAAGTGTATTGTGTTTACTAAAGCATCTAAAAAATGAGCTACAGAGCACAGGGCACTTGCACTCATGGACGTATATCTTGGGAAAGACAAAAATGGAGAGGACACAGGCACCCCAATGTTTACCGCCTCTCTGTTTAAAAGATCCTCGACTAGGATATAATTTATATGTCTCTGGAGGGAAAAAATGGATAGAGGTGTGGCACTTATGTAGAGTGGAATATTACTCAGCCTGAAAATCAGTGAAATATGGCCAGTTGTAACAACCCCAGAGTAGTTACGTATGATCATTCAAAGTCACATAATTCAAAAAGAAAAAGACATACGATATTACTAATACATGGAATGTAAACGTGGCTACAAATGACCTGAATTACAAAACAGAATGGGGTCTCAAATTTAGAAGACCAACTTATGTTTGCTTAAGGAAAAAGGAGAGTTGGGGAGCTACATAAAACAAGAGATTGAAATTAGCACAGATACCGTTCCATAAGCCAAATATGTAATAGAAAAAACCTACTCCCTGGTCAACGAAATGGACTCAACACGCCATATTCAACACCTACGAATACACCTGACTAGTAAGAATCTTCAAAATCATGGATTTATATGTCTCCGTAAGAGAATCAAGCGTGAGTACAGCGGCATGAACGCAGCAGTGAAAATGCGATAAATCCCATTATCAAAATAAATTACAAAAACAAAACACAATGAGAGTAAAATAGAGAGCAATTCTTAACTAATTCATTCAGGGCTTGTGATGCAACCTGGATTTACCACATCTACACCCAGAGCTGAGTGAGACATAAGGTTGGGCACTTCGGGCTGATAGCATTGTTGAGGTTCGATGAGCAAATGCAGACCCTTTGAAGTCATACTGCATGGTACCCATTCCATGGGTCCCAACTCTCCAGGTTTAGGGATTCTTTCTTCAGCTAAAACATGCATGGGAAACCCACAGTATGGTGCACCGTGTGACCAGGAAAGCTTTTCAAATGCATCTCAGTTTTCGTCCCCTTTTACTCGGGTTCACCATTCCAGAACCTTTACTAACACTCTCCCCACTTGGAGAGTCAGTGCCTTTAACCTCCTGTTTGGCACAGTTTGCAATTTCTGCGCAAGATGAACAGGAATAGGGAGAACCAATGAGAGACTAGCAGTAAGTGTCTGCACGGGCAAATTTAATGCTCAATTCCCACCAGGAAGAGGAATTAACCAAAGGATCAGCATGCCGTGCCGGAACCAGATTAGGGCCTGAAGCAATCCTGCGGGTTTGCGCCCAGCTCACAAGTTGCGAGTTGAAGAAAGGAGCTCAGGGGCACTGTAACTCACAAACATGCAGAGTTATAAATGACAGCTATCGTCCAAAAATATATTGAAGGAAGGCTGCGAAGACGACTTGTAAGCGGGGCAGAATTGCAGGAAAACGATTTCAGGGGGTAGACGGGAATTGCATTTAAAGCATAGGAAAAGATGCAGAACGTTGACAATGATGCTCTTGGCCAAAAAGTGCGTATGCGTTTTTTCCTGAATTTATTCAGGAAAAAAAGCATATGCACTTTTTGGCCAACCAAGCAAGCATGTTAAAGAAATCTGCACTACAATGAAGTCTCATTGCCCCCCGGGCAAAAGGGCCATCTGCAAAAAGTGTAAAGTCCAGAAAGGCAGCACAGGCAATGGAGAACAGGGAGCCTTGTTATGCTGATGGGCGGGATGTAAATTGCCAACAGCCACTCTGAAGAAGTGTTTGGTGTTTTCCGGAACACCTAAAAAACAGAGCAACGGAGCCTACGGCATTTCTACTTATGGTCCTATAGTTTAGGGACATTAAAATAAAAAACACACAGCCACCCCAAAGTGTCGGACGGCTCTATTTACAAGAACCTCGTCTACGGTACAAGGTAAATATCCCAGAATGTGAAAAATGGATAAAGAAGTTGTGGTACGTACATACAATGGAATATCACTCAGCAATGAAATCTATGTCATCAGGCCCGTCGCGGCATAATGAGTGGATTCAGGTACGATGATTCTAAGTGAAATAAGTCACACAGAAAATGAAACATCATAAGATATCACTAATACACGGAATGTAAACTTGGCTACACATGAACTGAATTACAAAACAGAACAGGGTCTCAAATTTAGAAAACCAACATATGCATGCTTAAGGGGAAAGGTGAGTTCGCGTGCTGCATAAAACCAGAGATAGAAATTAGCACAGATAACTTTCCATAAGCCAAATATGTCATAGTCAAGACCCACCACTTGCTCAACGAAATGGACTAAACACCACATATTCAACACCTAGGAATACACCTGACTAGTAAGAATCTTCAAACCCATGGATTCATATGCCTCCGTAAGAGAATGAAGTGTGTGTACAGCGGCATGAATGCAGCAGAGAAAATCCGATAAATCCAATTGTCGAAATGAATTACAAAAACAAAACACAAGGACAGTGAAATAGAGAGCAATTCTTAAATAATTCATTCAGGGCTTGTGATGCAACCTGGATTTACCACATATACACCCAGAGCTGAGTGAGACATAAGGTTGGACACTTTGGGCTGATAGCATTGTTGAGGTTCGATAAGCAAATGCAGACCCTATGAAGTCATACTGCATGGTAGCCATTCCATGGGTCCCAACTCTCCAGGTTTAAGGGATTCTTCCTTCAGCTAAAACATGCATGGGAAACACACATTATGGTGCACCATGTGACGGGGAAACGTTTTCAAATGCATCTCAGTTTTCGTCTCGTTTTACTTGGGTACACCATTCCAGACCCTTTAATAACACTCTCCCCACTGGGAGAGTCTGTACCTTTAACCTCCGGTTTGGCACAGTTTGCAATTTCTGCGCAAGATGTACAAAAATAGGGAGAACCAATGAGAGACTAGGTGTAGGTGTCTGCACGGGCAAATTTAATGCTCATTTCCCACCAGGAAGAGGAATTAACCAAAGGCTCAGCATGCCGTGCCGGAACCAGTTTAGGGCCTGAAGCAATCCAGCAGTTTTGCGGCCAACTTACAATAAAGCAAGTTGAAGAAAGGAGCTCAGGGACACTGTAACTCACAAACCTGCAGAGTTATAAATGACAGCTATCGTCCAAAAATATATTGAAGGAAGGCTGCGAAGAGGACTTGAAAGCGGGGCAGAACTGCAGGAAAACGATTTCAGGGGCTAGACTGGAATTGCATTTAAAGCATAGGAAAAGAGGCAGAACGTCGACAATGATGCACTTGGCCAAAAAGGGCGTATGCGTGTTTTCCTGAATATATTCAGAAAACACGCATACGCCCTTTTTGGCCAACCAAGCATGCATGTTAAAGAATTCTGCACTAAAATGAAGTCTCACTGCCCCTCGGTCAAAAGGGCCATCTGAAAAAAGTGTAAAATCCAGAAATGTAGCACAGGCCATGGAGAACAGGGAGCCTTGTTATGCTGATGGGTGGGATGTAAATTTCCAAGAGCCACTCTGGAGAAGTGCATGGTTTTTCCTGAAACACCTAAAAAACAAAGCAACGGAGCCTACGGCACTTCCACTTATGGTCCTATAGATTAGGGAAATTAAAATCAAAAACACACAGCCACCCCAAAGTTTCAGACGGCTCTGTTTACAAGAACCTCGTCTACGGTACAAGTTAAATATCCCAGAAAGCGAAAAATGGATAAAGAAGTTGTGTTACGTACGTATAATGGAATATCACTCACCAATGAAATCTATGTCATCAGGCCCGTCGTGGCATAATGAGTGGATTGAGGTACGATGATTCTAAGTGAAATATGTCACACAGAAAATGAAACATCATAAGATATCACTAATACACGGAATGGAATCTTGGCTACACATGAACTGAATTACAAAACAGTACAGGGTCTCAAGTTGAGAAAACCAACTTATGTTTGCTTAAGGGGAAAGGTGAGTTGGGGTGCTGCATAAAACCAGAGATAGAAATTAGCACAGATACCATTCCATAAGTCAAATATGTAATAGTCAAGACCTACCCCTTGCTCAACGAAATGGGCTAAACACCCTATATTCAACGCCTAGGAATACACCTGACTAGTAAGAATCTTCAAACCCATGGATTTATATGTCTCCATAAGAGAATCAAGCGTGTGTACAGCTGCATGAAGGCAGCAGAGAAAATCCGATAAATCCCATTATCAAAATGAATTAAAAAAACAAAACACAATGACAGTGAAATAGAGAGCAATTCTTAAATAATTCATTCAGGGCTTGTGATGCAACCTGTATTTACCTCATCTACACCCAGAGCTGAGTGAGACATAAGGTTGGACACTTCGGGCTGATAGCATTGGTGAGGTTCGATGAGCAAATGCAGACCCTTTGAAGTCATACTGCATGGTACCCATTCCATGGGTCCCAACTCTCCAGGTTTAAGCGATTCTTCCTTCAGTTAAAACATGCATGGGAAACCCACAGTATGGTGCACCGTGTGACCGGGAAACGTTTTCAAATGCATCTCAGTTTTCGTCGACTTTTACACGGGTACACAATTCCAGACCCTTTACTAACACTCTCCCCACTTGGAGAGTCAGTGCCTTTAACCTGCTGTTTGGCACAGTTTGCAATTTCTGCGCAAGATGAACAGGAATAGGGAGATCCAATGAGAGACTAGCTGTAGGTTTCTGCACCGGCAAATTTAACGCTCATTTCACACCAGGAAGAGGAATTAACCAAATGCTCAGCATTTCATGCCGCAAAAAGATTAGGGCCTGAAGCAATCCTGCGGTTTTGGGGCCAGCTCACAAGAAAGCGATTTGTAGAAAGGAGCTCAGGGGCACTGTAATTCACAAACCTGCAGAGTTATAAATGACAGCTACCGTCCAAAAATATATTGAAGGAAGGCTGCGAAGAGGACTTGAAATCGGGGCAGAATTGCAGGAAAACGATTTCAGCGGGTAGACGGGAATTGCATTTAAAGCATAGGAAAAGAGGCAGAACGTCCACAATGATGCACTTGGCCAAAAAGGGCGTATGCGTTTTTTCCTGAATATATTCAGGAAAAAAAGCATACGCCCTTTCTGGCCAACCAAGAAAGCATGTTAAAGATATCTGCACTACAATGAAGTCTCACTGCCCCCCGGTCAAAAGGGCCATCTGAAAAAAGTGTAAAATCCAGAAAGGCAGCACAGGCCATGGAGAACAGGGAGCCTTGTTATGCTGATCGGCGGCATGTAAATTGCCAACAGCCACTCTGGAGAAGTGTATGGTGTTTCCCGGAACACCGAAAAAACAAAGCTACGGAGCCTCCGGCACTTGCACTTATGGTCCTATAGTTTAGGGAAATTAAAATAAAAAACACACAGCCACCCCAAAGTGTCGGACGGCTCTGTTTACAAGAACCTCGTCTACGGTACAAGTTAAATATCCCAGAATGTGAAAAATGGATAAAGAAGTTGTGGTACGTACGTACAATGGAATATCACTCAGCAATGAAATCTATGTCATCAGGCCCGTCGCGGCATAATGAGTGGATTCAGGTACGATGATTCTAAGTGAAATAAGTCACACAGAAAATGAAACATCATAAGATATCACTAATACACGGAATGTAAACTTGGCTACACATGAACTGAATTACAAAACAGAACAGGGTCTCAAATTTAGAAAACCAACTTATGCTTGCTTAAGGGGAAAGGTGAGTTGGGGTGCTGCATAAAACCAGAGATAGAAATTAGCACAGATACCTTTCCATAAGCCAAATATGTAATAGTCAAGACCTACCCTTTGCTCAACGAAATGGACTAAACACCCCATGTTCAACGCCTAGGAATACACCTGACTAGTAAGAATCTTCAAACCCATGGATTTATATGTCTCCGTAAGAGAATGAAGCGTGTGTACAGCGGCATGAATGCAGCAGAGAAAATCCGATAAATCCCATTATCAAAATGAATTACACAAACAAAACCCAAGGACAGTGAAATAGAGAGCAATTCTTAAATAATTCATTCAGGGCTTGTGATGCAACCTGGATTTACCACATCTACACCCAGAGCTGAGTGAGACATAAGGTTGGGCACTTCGGGCTGATAGCATTGGTGAGGTTCGATGAGCAAATGCAGACCCTTTGAAGTCATACAGCATGGTACCCATTCCATGGGTCCCAACGCTCCAAGTTTAAGGGATTCTTCCTTCAGCTAAAACATGCATGGGAAACCCACAGTATGGTGCACCGTGTGACTGGCAAACGTTTTCAAATGCATCTCAGTTTTCGTCCCCTTTTACTCGGGTTCACCATTCCAGACGCCTTACGAACACTCTCCCCACTTGGAGAGTCAGTGCCTTTAACCTCCTGTTGGGCACAGTTTGCAATTTCTGCGCAAGATGAAAAGGAATAGGGAGAACGAATGAGAGACTAACTCTAGGTGTCTGCACGGGCAAATTTAACGCTCATTTCCCACCAGGAAGAGGAGTTAACCAAAGGCTCAGCATGCCGTGCCGGAACCAGACTAGGG
Organism: Delphinapterus leucas; assembly: GCF_059928025.1. NCBI lineage: Eukaryota > Metazoa > Chordata > Mammalia > Artiodactyla > Monodontidae > Delphinapterus > Delphinapterus leucas. Next base: position 382,551 of record NW_028322236.1, on the reverse strand, counting down.
CCTGAGGCAATCCTGTGGGTTTGCGGCCAGCTCACAAGATAGCGAGTTGAAGAAATGAGCTCAGAGGCACTGTAACTCACAAACCTGCAGAGTTATAAATGACAGCTATCATCCAAAAATATATTGAAGGAAGGCTGCGAAGACGACTTGTAAGCGGGACAGATTTGCAGGAAAACGATTTCAGGGGGTAGACGGGAATTGCATTTAAAGCATAGGAAAAGAGGCAGAACGTCGACAATGATGCTCTTGGCCAAAAAGGGCGTATGCGTTTTTTCCTGAATATATTCAGGAAAAAACGCATACGCCCTTTTTGGCCAACCAAGCAAGCATGTTAAAGAAATCTGCACTACAATGAAGTCTCACTGCCCCCCGGTCAAAAGGGCCATCTGAAAAAAGTGTAAAATCCAGAAAGGCAGCACAGGCCATGGAGAACAGGGAGCCTTGTTATGCTGATGGGCGGGATGTAAATTGCCAACAGCCACTCTGGAGAAGTGTATGGTGTTTCCCGGAACACCGAAAAAACAAAGCTACGGAGCCTACGGCACTTCCACTTATGGTCCTATAGCTTAGGGAAATTAAAATCAAAAACACACAGCCACCCCAAAGTGTCGGACGGCTCTGTTTACAAGAACCTCGTCTAAGGTACAAGTTAAATATCCCAGAATGTGAAATATGGATAAAGAAGTTGTGGTACGTACGTACAATGGAATATCACTCAGCAATGAAATCTATGTCATCAGGCCCGTCGCGGCATAATGAGTGGATTCAGGTACGATGATTCTAAGTGAAATAAGTCACACAGAAAATGAAACATCATAAGATATCACTACTACACGGAATGTAAACTTGGCTACACATGAACTGAATTACAAAACAGAACAGGGTCTCAAATTTAGAAAACCAACTTATGCTTGCTTAAGGGGAAAGGTGAGTTGGGGTGCTGCATAAAACCAGAGATAGAAATTAGCACAGATACCTTTCCATAAGCCAAATATGTAATAGTCAAGACCTACCCTTTGCTCAAAAAAATGGACTAAACACCCCATGTTCAACGCCTAGGAATACACCTGACTAGTAAGAATCTTCAAACCCATGGATTTATATGTCTCCGTAAGAGAATGAAGCGTGTGTACAGTGGCATGAAGGCAGCAGAGAAAATCCGATAAAGCCCTTAATCAAAATGAATTACACAAACAAAACCCAAGGACAGTGAAATAGAGAGCAATTCTTAAATAATTCATTCAGGGCTTGTGATGCAACCTGGATTTACCACATCTACACCCAGAGCTGAGTGAGACATAAGGTTGGGCACTTCGGGCTGATAGCATTGGTGAGGTTCGATGAGCAAATGCAGACCCTTTGAAGTCATACAGCATGGTACCCATTCCATGGGTCCCAACGCTCCAAGTTTAAGGGATTCTTCCTTCAGCTAAAACATGCATGGGAAACCCACAGTATGGTGCACCGTGTGACTGGCAAACGTTTTCAAATGCATCTCAGTTTTCGTCCCCTTTTACTCGGGTTCACCATTCCAGACCCTTTACGAACACTCTCCCCACTTGGAGAGTCAGTGCATTTAACCTCCTGTTGGGCACAGTTTGCAATTTCTGCGCAAGATGAAAAGGAATAGGGAGAACCAATGAGAGACTAGCTCTAGGTGTCTGCACGGGCAAATTTAACGCTCATTTCCCAACAGGAAGAGGAATTAACCAAAGGCTCAGCATGCCGTGCCGGAACCAGATTAGGGCCTGAGGCAATCCTGTGGGTTTGCGGCCAGCTCACAAGATAGCGAGTTGAAGAAATGAGCTCAGGGGCACTGTAACTCACAAAACTGCAGAGTTATAAATGACAGCTATCGTCCAAAAATATATTGAAGGAAGGCTGTGAAGACGACTTGTAAGTGGGGCAGAATTGCAGGAAAACGATTTCAGGGGGTAGACGGGAATTGCATTTAAAGCATAGGAAAAGAGGCAGAACGTTGACAATGATGCTCTTGGCCAAAAAGGGCGTATGCGTTTTTTCCTGAATATATTCAGGAAAAAACGCATACGCCCTTTTTGGCCAACCAAGCAAGCATGTTAAAGAAATCTGCACTACAATGAAGTCTCACTGCCCCCCGATCAAAAGGGCCATCTGAAAAAAGTGTAAAATCCAGAAAGGCAGCACAGGCCATGGAGAACAGGGAGCCTTGTTATGCTGATGGGCGGGATGTAAATTGCCAACAGCCACCCTGGAGAAGTGTATGGTGTTTCCCGGAACACCGAAAAAACAAAGCAACGGAGCCTATGGCACTTCCCCTTATGGTCCTATAGCTTAGGAAAATTAAAATCAAAAACACACAGCCACCCAAAAGTGTCGGACGGCTCTGTTTACAAGAACCTCGTCTACGGTACATGTTAAATATCCCAGAATGTGAAAAATGGATAAAGAAGTTGTGGTACGCACGTACAATGGAATATCACTCAGCAATGAAATCTATGTCATCAGGCCCGTCGCGGCATAATGAGTGGATTCAGGTACGATGATTCTAAGTGAAATAAGTCACACAGAAAATGAAACATCATAAGATATCACTAATACACGGAATGTAAACTTGGCTACACATGAACTGAATTACAAAACAGAACAGGGTCTCAAATTTAGAAAACCAACTTATGCTTGCTTAAGGGGAAAGGTGAGTTGGGGTGCTGCATAAAACCAGAGATAGAAATTAGCACAGATACCTTTCCATAAGCCAAATATGTAATAGTCAAGACCTACCCCTTGCTCAACGAAATGGACTAAACACCCCATATTCAACGCCTAAGAATACACATGACTAGTAAGAATCTTCAAACCCATGGATTTATATGTCTCAGTAAGAGAAAGAAGCCCTTGTACAGTAGTATGAATGCAGCAGAGAAAATCCGATAAATCCCATTATCAAAATGAATTACAAAAACAAAACACAAGGACAGTGAAATAGAGAGCAATTCTTAAATAATTCATTCAGGGCTTGTGACGCAACCTGGATTTACCTCATCTAAACTCAGACCTGAGTGAGACATAAGGTTGGACACTTCGGGCTGATAGCATTGGTGAGGTTCGATGAGCAAATGCAGACCATTAGAAGTCATATTGCATGGTACCCATTCCATGGGTCCCAACTCTCCAGGTTTAAGCGATTCTTCCTTCAGCTAAAGCATGCATGGGAAACCCACAGTATGGTGCACCGTGTGACCGGGAAACGTTTTCACATGCATCTCAGTTTTTGTCCTCTTTTACTCGGGTTCACCATTCCAGACCCTTTACTAACACTCTCCGCACTTGGAGAGTCAGTGCCTTTAACCTCCTGTTGGGCACAGTTTGCAATTTCTGCGCAAGATGAACAGGAATAGGGAGAACCAATGAGAGACTAGCTGTAGGTGTCTGCACGGGCAAATTTAACGCTCATTTCCAACCAGGAAGAGGAATTAACCAAAGGCTCAGCATGCCGTGCCTGAACCAGATTAGGGCCTGAAGGAATCCTGCGGCTTTTCGGCCAGCTCAAAAGAAAGCAATTTGAAGAACGGAGCTCAGGGGCACTGTAATTCACAAACCTGCAAAGTTATAAATGACAGCTATCGTCCAAAAATATATTGAAGGAAGGCTGCGAAGAGGACTTGAAAGCGGGGCAGAATTCCAGGAAAACGATTTCAGGGGGTAGACTGGAATTGCATTTAAAGCATAGGAAAAGAGGCAGAACGTCGACAATGATGCTCTTGGCCAAAAAGGGCGTATGCGTTTTTTCCTGAATATATTCAGGAAAAAACGCATACGCCCTTTTTGGCCAACCAAGCAAGCATGTTAAAGAAATCTGCACTACAATGAAGTCTCACTGCCCCCCGGTCAAAAGGGCCATCTGAAAAAAGTGTAAAATCCAGAAATGCAGGACAAGTCATGGAGAACAGGGAGCCTTGTTATGCTGATGGTCAGGATGTAATTTGCCAACAGCCACTCTGGAGAAGTGTATGGTGTTTCCTGAAACACGTAGGAAACAAAGCAACACAGCCTATGGCACTTCCACATATGGTCCTATAGCATAGGGAAATTAAAATAAAACACACACAGCCACCCCAAAGTTTGGGACGGCTCTGTTTACAAGAACCTCGTCTACGGTACAAGTTAAATATCCGAGAAAGCAAAAAATGGATAAAGAAGTTGTGGTACGTACGTACAATGCAATATCACTCAGCAATTAAATCTACGTCACCTGGCCCGTAGAGGCATAATGAGTGGATTTAGGTAGGATGATTCTACGAGAGATAAGTCACACAGAAAAAGAAACATTATAAGATATCACTAATACACGGAATGTAAACTTGGCTACACATGAACTGAATTACAAAACAGAACAGGGTCTCAAATTCAGAAAACCAACTTATGCTTGCTTATGGGGAAAGGTGAGTTGGGGTGCTGCATAAAACCAGAGATTGAAATTAGCACAGATACCTTTCCATAAGCCAAATATATAATAGACAAGACCTACTCCTTGCTAAACGAAATGGGCTCAACACCCCATATTCAACGCCTGGGAATATACCTGACAAGTAAGAATCTTAAAACCCATGGATTTATATGTCTCCATAAGGAAATCAAGCATGTGTACAGCAGCCTAAACGCAGCAGTGAAAATCCGATAAATCCCATTATCAAAATAAATTTCAAAAACAAAACACAATGACAGTGAAATAGAGAGCAATTCTTAAATAATTCATTCAGGGCTTGTGATGCAACCTGGAATTACCACATCTACACCCAGAGCTGGGTGAGACATAAGGCTGGACAGTTCGGGCTGATAACATTGGTGAGGTTCAGTGAGCAAACGCAGACCCTTTGAAGTCACACTGCATGGTACCCATTCCATGGGTCCCAACTCTCCAGGTTTAAGGGATTCTTCCTTCAGCTAAAACATGCATGGGAAACCCAGAGTATGGTCCACCGTGTGATTGGGAAACGTTTTCAAATGCATCTCAGGTTTCGTCCCCTGGTACTCGGACTCACGGTTCCAGACGCTTTACTAACACTCTCCCCACTTGGAGAGTCAGTGCCTTTAACCTCCTGTTTGGCACAGTTTGCAATTTCTGTGCAAGATGAACAGGAATAGGGAGAACCAATGAGAGACTAGCTGTAGGTGTCTGCACGGGCAAATGGAACGCTCATTTCCCACCAGGAAGAGTAATTAACCAAAGGCTCAGCATGCCCTGCCCGAGCCAGATTAGGGCCTGAAGCAATCCAGCGGTTTTGCGGCCAGCTCACAAGAAAGCGAGTTGAAGAAAGGAGCTCAGGGGCACTGTAATTCACAAACCTGCAGAGTTATGAATGACAGCTATCGTCCAAAAATGTATTGAAATAAGTCTTCGAAGAGGACTTGAAAGTGGGGCAGAATTTCAGGAAAACGATTTCAGGGGGTAGACTAGAATTGCACTTAAAGCATAGGAAAAGAGGCCGAATGTCGACAATGATGCACTTGGCCAAAAAGGGCGTATGCGTTTTTTCCTGAATATATTCAGGAAAAAACGCATATGCCCTTTTTGGCCAACCAAGCAAGCCTGTAAAGAAATCTGCACTACAATGAAGTCTCACTGCCCCCAGGTCACAAGGGCTATCTGAAAAAAGTGTAAAATCCAGAAAGGCAGGACAGGTCATGGAGAACAGGGAGCCTTGTTATGCTGATGGGCGGGATGTAAATTGCCAACAGCCACTCTGGAGAAGTGAATGGTGTTTCCTGAAACACGTAGGAAACAAAGCAACACAGCCTATGGCACTTTCACTTATGGTCCTGTAGCTTAGGGAAATTAAAATCAAAAACACACAGCCACCCCAAAGTTTGGGACGGCTCTGTTTACAAGAACCTCGTCTACGGTACAAGTTAAATATCCGAGAAAGCAAAAAATGGATAAAGAAGTTGTGGTACGTACGTACAATGGAATATCACTCAGCAATGAAATCTATGTCATCAGGCCCGTAGCGGCATAATGAGTGGATTCAGGTACGATGATTCTACGAGAAATAAGTCACACAGAAAAAGAAACATCATAAGATATCACTAATACACGGAATGTAAACTTGGCTACACATGAACTGAATTACAAAACAGAACAGGGTCTCAAATTTACAAAACCAACTTATGCTTGCCTATGGGGAAAGGTGAGTTGGGGTGCTGCATATAACCAGAGATTGAAATTACCACAGAGAGAACACCTACTGAAGGCTGGCAGAAGACCTCAGACCTCCCAAAAGGCAAGAAACTCCCCTCGTACCTGGGTAGGGCAAAAGAAAAAACAGAGACAAAAGAATAAGGAGGGAACCTGCAGCAGTGGGAGGGAGCTGTGAAGGAGGAAAAGTTTCCACACACTAGGAAGCCCCTCCGGGGGCGGAGACCGCAGGAGGCGGAGGGGGGAGCTTCGGGGCCGCGGAGTAGTGCACAGCGAGGGGTGCGGAGGGCAAAGCGGGGAGATTCCCGCACAGAGGATCGGTGCCCACCGGCACTCACCAGCCCGAGAGGCTTGTCTGCTCACCCGCCGGGGCGGGCGGGGCTGCGAGCTGTGGCTCGGGTTTCGGTTTTGGACGGAGCTCAGGTAGAGGACTGGGGTTCGCGGCTTGAACATAGCCTAAAGGGGTTAGTGCACCACGACTAGCTGGGAGGGAGTTTGGGGAAAAGCCTGCACCTGCCGAAGAGGCAAGAGACTTTTTCTTCCCTCTTTGTTTCCTGGTGCGCGAGGAGAGAGGTTTAAGAGCGCTGCTTAAAGGAACTCCAGAGACGGGTGCGAGCCGCGGCTAAAAGCGCGAACCCCAGAGACGGGCGCGAGCCGCGGCTAAAAGCGCGAACCCCAGAGACGGGCGCGAGCCGTGGCTAAAAGCGCGGACCCCAGAAACGGGCGGGAGACGCTAAGGCTGCTGTTGCCGCCACCAAGGGGCCTGTGTGCGAGCACAGGTCACTCTCCACACCCCTCTTCCGCGGAGCCTGTGCAGCCCGCCACTGCCAGGTTCCCGGGAACCAGGGACAACTTCCCCGGGAGAACGCACGGCGGGCCTCAGGCTGGTGCAACGTCACACCGGCCGCTGCCGCAACGTCACGCCGCCTCTGACGCCGCAGGCCCGCCCCGCACGCAGTGCCCCTCCTCCCCCCCCCCTGGCCTGAGTGAGCCAGAGCCCCCGAATCAGCGGCTCCTTTAACCCTGTCCTGTCTGAGCAAAAAACAGACGCCCTCCAGCGACCTACACGCAGAGGCAGGGCCAAATCTAAAGCTGAGCTCCTTCCTGTAAGCTGTGAGAACAAAGAAGAGAAAGGGAAATCTCTCCCAGCAGCCTCAGAAGCAGCGGATTAAAGCTCCACAATCAACTTGATATACCCTGCATCTGTGGAATACCTGAATAGACAAGGAATGATCCCAAATTGAAGAGGTGGAATTTAGGAGCGAGATCTATGATTTTTTTCCCTTCTCCTCTTTTTGTGAATGTGTACGTGTATGCTTCTGTGTGAGACCGTGCCTGTATACTCTTGCTTCCACCATTTGTCCTAGGGCTCTATCTGTCCATGGTTTTTTAAAAAACTTTTTTTCTCAATAATTAATTTTAATTGTAATAACTTTATTATACTTTACCTTCGTTCTTTCTTTCTTTCTTTCCTTCCTTCCTTCCCTCCTTTAGACAACGAATCACCCCAAATTGAGGAGGTGGTCTCTGAGAGCAAGATTTATGATTTTTCCCCCTTTACCTCTTTTTGTGAAGGTGTATGTGTATGCTTCTGTGTAAGATTTTCTCTGTATAGCTTTGCTTCCAACATTTGTCCTAAGGTTCTATCCGTCCCTCTTTTTTTTTTCTAAATATTTTTTAATTCAATAACTATATTATACTTTATTTTATTTTTACTTATCTTCTTTCTTTCTGTCTTTTTTCCTTCTTTCCCTCCTTCCTTCCTTCCTTCCTTCCTCCCTCCCTCCCTCCTTTCTTTCCTTCTTTGCTTCTTTCTTCCTTCCTTCCTTTCCTCCTTTCCTTCTTTCTTTCCTCATACTTCTACTAATTCTCTCTACTTTTTCTCCCTTTTATTCTGAGCCGTGTGGATGAAAGGCTCTTGGTGCTCCAGCCAGGAGTCAGGGCTCTGCCTCTGAGGTAGGAGAGCCAACTTCAGGGCACTGGTCAACAAGAGGCCACCCAGCTCCACATAATATTAAATGGTGGAAATCTCCCAGTGACCTCCATCTTAACACCAGCACCCAGCTTCACTCAACGACCAGCAAGCCACAGTGCTAGACAACCTATGCCAAACAACTAGCAAAAGAGGAACACAACCCCACCCATTAGCAGAGAGGCTGCCGAAAATCATAATAAGGCCACAGACACCCCAAAACACACCACCAGAAGTGAACCTGCCCACTAAAGAGACAAGATCCAGCCTCATCCACCAGAACACAGGCACTAGTCCCCTCCACCAGGAAGCCTACACAACCCACTGAAACAACCTTATCCACTGGAGACAGACATCAAAAACAACGGGAACACGTACGTGCAGCCTGCAAAAAGGAGACCCCAAACACAGTAAGATAAGCAAAATGAGAAGACAGAAAAACACACAGCAGATGAAGGAGCAAGATAAAAATGCACCAGACCTAACAAATGAAGAAGAAATAGGCAGTCTACCTGAAAAAGAATTCAGAATAATGATAGTAAGGATGATCCGAAATCTTGGAAGTAGAATGGACAAAATGCAAGAAACAGTTAACAAGGACCTAGAAGAAATAAAGATGAAACAAGCAATGATGAACAATGCAATAAATGAAATTAAAAGTACTCTAGATGGGATCAATAACAGAATAACTGAGGCAGAAGAACGGATAAGTGACCTGGAAGATAAAATAGTGGAAATAACTACTGCAGAGCAGAATAAAGAAAAAAGAATGAAAAGAACTGAGGACAGTCTCAGAGACCTCTGGGACAACATTAAACGCAACAACATTCGAATTATAGGGGTTCCAGAAGAAGAAGAGAAAAAGAAAGGGACTGAGAAAATATTTGAAGAGATTATAGTTGAAAACTTCCCTAATATGGGAAAGGAAATAGTTAATCAAGTCCAGGAAGTACAGAGAGTCCCATACAGGATAAATATAAGGAGAAATACGCCAAGACACATATTAATCAAACTGTCAAAAATTAAATACAAAGAAAGCATATTAAAAGCAGCAAGGGAAAAACAACAAATAACACACAAGGGAATCCCCATAAGGTTAACAGCTGATCTCTCAGCAGAAACCCTACAAGCCAGAAGGGAGTGGCAGGACATACTGAAAGTGATGTAGGAAAAAAACCTGCAACCAAGACTACTCTACCCAGCAAGGATCTCATTCAGATTTGATGGAGAAATTAAAACCTTTACAGACAAGCAAAAGCTGAGAGAGTTCAGCACCACCAAACCAGCTTTACAACAAATGCTAAAGGAACTTCTCTAGACAAGGAACACAAGAGAAGGAAAAGACCTATAATAACGAACCCAAAACAATATAGAAAATGGGAATAGGAACATACATATCGATAATTACCTTAAATGTAAATGGACTGGGGGACCTTGAAGATGGCGGAAGAGTAAGACGCGGAGATCGCCTTCCTCCCCACGGATACACCAGAAATACATCTACACGTGGAACAACTCCTACAGAACACCTACTGAAGGCTGGCAGAAGACCTCAGACCTCCCAAAAGGCAAGAAACTCCCCACGTACCTGGGTAGGGCAAAAGAAAAAAAGAAAAAACAGAGACAAAAGAATAAGGACGGCACCTGCGCCAGTGGGAGGGAGCTGTGAAGGAGGAAAAGTTTCCACACACTAGGAAGCCCCTCCACGGGCGGAGACTGCGGGAGGCGGAGGGGGGGGCTTCGGGACCGAGGAGTAGTGCACAGCGACGGGTGCGGAGGGCAAAGCGGGGAGATTCCCGCACAGAGGATCGGTGCCGACCGGCACTCACCAGCCCGAGAGGCTTGTCTGCTCACCCGCCCGGGCGGGCGGGGCTGCGAGCTGAAGCTCGGGTTTCGGTTTTGGACACAGCGCAGGGAGAGGACTGGGGTTGGCGGCTTGAACATAGCCTGAAGGGGTTAGTGCACCACGACTAGCCGGGAGGGAGTTCGGGGAAAAGCCTGCACCAGCCGAAGAGGCAAGAGACTTTTTCTTCCCTCTTTGTTTCCTGGTGCGCGAGGAGAGGGGTTTAAGAGCGCTGCTTAAAGGAACTCCAGAGACGGGCGCGAGCCGCGGCTAAAAGCGCGAACCCCAGAGACGGGCGCGAGCCGCGGCTAAAAGCGCGAACCCCAGAGACGGGCGCGAGCCGCGGCTAAAAGCGCGGACCCCAGAGACGGGCGGGAGACGCTAAGGCTGCTGCTGCCGCCACCAAGGGGCCTGTGTGCGAGCACAGGTCACTCTCCACACCCCTCTTCTGCGGAGCCTGTGCAGCCCGCCACTGCCAGGTTCCCGGGAACCAGGGACAACTTCCCCGGGAGAACGCACGGCGGGCCTCAGGCTGGTGCAACGTCACGCCGGCCTCTGCCGCAACGTCACGCCGCCTCTGACGCCGCAGGCCCGCCCCGCACGCAGTGCCCCTCCTTCCCCCCCCTCACCCCCGGCCTGAGTAAGCCTGAGCCCCCGAATCAGCGGCTCCTTTAACCCCGTCCTGTCTGAGCAAAAAACAGACGCCCTCCAGCGACCTACACGCAGAGGCAGGGCCAAATCCAAAGCTGAGCTCCTGTGAGCTGTGAGAACAAAGAAGAGAAAGGGAAATCTTTCCCAGCAGCCTCAGAAGCAGAGGATTAAAGCTCCACAATCAACTTGATATACCCTGCATCTGTGGAATACCTGAATAGACAAGGAATGATCCCAAATTGAAGAGGTGGAATTTAGGAGCGAGATCTATGATTTTTTTCCCTTCTCCTCTTTTTGTGAATATGTACGTGTATGCTTATGTGTGACATCTTGTCTGTATACTCTTGCTTCCACCATTTGTCCTAGGGCTCTATCCGTCCATGGTTTTTAAAAAAAAAAAAATTTTTTTTCTCAATAATTAATTTTAATTGTAATAACTTTATTATACTTTACCGTCGTTCCTTCTTTCTTTCTTTCTTTCTTTCCGTCCTTCCCTCCTTTAGACAACGAATCACCCCAAATTGAGGAGGTGGTCTCTGAGAGCAAGATTTATGACTTTTCCCCCTTTACCTCTTTTTGTGAAGGTGTATGTGTATGCTTCTGTATAAGATTTTCTCTGTATAGCTTTGCTTCCAACATTTGTCCTAAGGTTCTATCCGTCCCTCTTTTTTTTTTTTTTCTAAATATTTTTTAATTCAATAACTATATTATACTTTATTTTATTTTTACTGTATCTTCTTTCTTTCTGTCTTTTTTCCTTCTTTCCCTCCTTCCTTCCTTCCTTCCTTCCTCCCTCCCTCCCTCCTTTCTTTCCTTCTTTGCTTCTTTCTTCCTTCCTTCCTTTCCTCCTTTCCTTCTTTCTTTCCTCATACTTCTACTAATTCTCTCTACTTTTTCTCCCTTTTATTCTGAGCCGTGTGGATGAAAGGCTCTTGGTGCTCCAGCCAGGAGTCAGGGCTCTGCCTCTGAGGTAGGAGAGCCAACTTCAGGACACTGGTCAACAAGAGACCTCCCAGCTCCACATAATATTAAACGGTGGAAATCTCCCAGTGACCTCCATCTTAACACCAGCACCCAGCTTCACTCAACGACCAGCAAGCCACAGTGCTAGACAACCTATGCCAAACAACTAGCAAAACAGGAACACAACCCCACCCATTAGCAGAGAGGCTGCCTAAAATCATAATAAGGCCACAGACACCCCAAAACACACCACCAGACGTGAACCTGCCCACTAGAGAGACAAGATCAAGCCTCATCCACCACAACACAGGCACTAGTCCCCTCCACCAGGAAGCCTACACAACCCACTGAAACAACCTTAGCCACTGAAGACAGACATCAAAAACAACGGGAACTACGAACGTGCAGCCTGCAAAAAGGAGACCCCAAACACAGTAAGATAAGCAAAATGAGAAGACAGAAAAACACACAGCAGATGAAGGAGCAAGATAAAAATGCACCAGACCTAACAAATGAAGAGGAAATAGGCAGTCTACCTGAAAAAGAATTCAGAATAATGATAGTAAGGATGATCCGAAATCTTGGAAGTAGAATGGACAAAATGCAAGAAGCAGTTAACAAGGACCTAGAAGAAATAAAGATGAAACAAGCAATGATGAACAATGCAATAAATGAAATTAAAAGTACTCTAGATGGGATCAATAACAGAATAACTGAGGCAGAAGAACGGATAAGTGACCTGGAAGATAAAATAGTGGAAATAACTACTGCAGAGCAGAATAAAGAAAAAAGAATGAAAAGAACTGAGGACAGTCTCAGAGACCTCTGGGACAACATTAAACGCACCAACATTTGAATTATAGGGGTTCCAGAAGAAGAAGAGAAAAAGAAAGGGACTGAGAAAATATTTGAAGAGATTATAGTTGAAAACTTCCCTAATATGGGAAAGGAAATAGTTAATCAAGTCCAGGAAGCACAGAGAGTCCCATACAGGATAAATACAAGGAGAAATACGCCAAGACACATATTAATCAAACTGTCAAAAATTAAATACAAAGAAAGCATATTAAAAGCAGCAAGGGAAAAACAGCAAATAACACACAAGGGAATCCCCATAAGGTTAACAGCTGATCTCTCAGCAGAAACCCTACAAGCCAGAAGGGAGTGGCAGGACATACTGAAAGTGATGAAGGAGAAAAACCTGCAACCAAGGCTACTCTACCCAGCAAGGATCTCATTCAGATTTGATGGAGAAATTAAAACCTTTACAGACAAGCAAAAGCTGAGAGAGTTTAGCACCACCAAACCAGCTTTACAGCAAATGCTAAAGGAACTTCTCTAGACAAGGAACACAAGAGAAGGAAAAGACCTATAATAACGAACCCAAAACAATATAGAAAATGGGAATAGGAACATACATATCGATAATTACCTTAAATGTAAATGGACTAAATGCTCCCACCAAAAGACACAGATTGGCTGAATGGATACAAAAACAAGACCCTTATATATGCTGTCTACAATAGACCCACTTCAGACCTAGAGACACATACAGACTGAAAATAAGGGGATGGAAAAAGATATTCCATGCAAATGGAAACCAAAAGAAAGCTGGAGTAGCAATTCTCATATCAGACAAAATAGACTTTAAAATAAGGACTATTACAAGAGACAAAGAAGGACACTACATAATGATAAAGGGATCGATCCAAGAAGAAGATATAACAATTGTAAATATTTATGCACCCAACATAGGAGCACCACAATACATAAGGCAAATACTAACAGCCATAAAAGGGGAGATTGACAGTAACACATTCATAGTAGGGGACTTTAACACCCCACTTTCACCCATGGACAGATCATCCAAAATGAAAATAAATAAGGAAACACAAGCTTTAAATGATACATTAAACAAGATGGACTTAATTGATATTTATAGGACACTCCATCCAAAAACAACAGAATACACATTTTTCTCAAGTGCTCATGGAACATTCTCCAGGATAGACCATATCTTGGGTCACAAATCAAGCCTTGGTAAATTTAAGAAAATTGAAATTGTATCAAGTATCTTTTCTGACCACAACGCCATGAGACTAGATATCAATTACAGGAAAAGATCTGTAAAAAATACAAACACATGGAAGCTAAACAATACACTACTTAATAATGAAGTGATCACTGAAGAAATCAAAGAGGAAATAAAAAAATACCTAGAAACAAATGACAATGGAGACACAACGACCCAAAACCTATGGGATGCAGCAAAAGCAGTTCTAAGGGGGAAGTTTATAGCAATACAAGCCCACCTTAAGAAGCAGGAAACATCTCGAATAAACAACCTAACCTTGCACCTCAAGCAATTAGAGAAAGAAGAACAAAAAAACCCCAAAGCTAGCAGAAGGAAAGAAATCATAAAAATCAGATCAGAAATAAATGAAAAAGAAATGAAGGAAACGATAGCAAAGATCAATAAAACTAAAAGCTGGTTCTTTGAGAAGATAAACAAAATAGATAAACCACTAGCCAGACTCATCAAGAAAAAAAGGGAGAAGACTCAAATCAATAGAATTAGAAATGAAAAAGGAGAAGTAACAACTGACACTGCAGAAATAAAAAAAATCATAAGAGATTACTACAAGCAACTCTATGCCAATAAAATGGACAATCTGGAAGAAATGGACAAATTCTTAGAAATGCACAACCTGCCAAGACTGAATCAGGAAGAAATAGAAAATATGAACAGACCAATCACAAGCACTGAAATTGAAACTGTCATTAAAAATCTTCCAACAAACAAAAGCCCAGGACCAGATGGCTTCACAGGTGAATTCTATCAAACGTTTAGAGAAGAGCTAACACCTCTCCTTCTCAAACTCTTCCAAAATATAGCAGAGGGAGGAACACTCCCAAATTCCTTCTACGAGGCCACCATCACCTTGATACCAAAACCAGACAAGGATGTCACAAAGAAAGAAAACTACAGGCCAATATCACTGATGAACATAGATGCAAAAATCCTCAACAAAATACTAGCAAACAGAATCCAACAGCACATTAAAAGGATCATACACCATGATCAAGTGGGGTTTATTCCAGGAATGCAAGGATTCTTCAATATACGCAAATCTATCAATGTGATAAACCATATTAACAAATTGAAAGAGAAAAACCATATGATCATCTCAATAGATGCAGAGAAAGCTTTTGACAAAATTCAACACCCATTTATGCTAAAAACCCTGCAGAAAGTAGGCATAGAGGGAACTTTCCTCAACATAATAAAGGCCATATATGACAAGCCCACAGCAAACATCATCCTCAATGGTGAAAAACTGAAAGCATTTCCACTAAGATCAGGAACAAGACAAGGTTGCCCACTCTCACCACTCTTATTCAACATAGTTTTGGAAGTTTTAGCCACAGCAATCAGAGAAGAAAAGGAAATAAAAGGAATCCAAATCGGAAAAGAAGAAGTAAAGCTGTCACTGTTTGCAGATGACATGATACTATACATAGAGAATCCTAAAGATGCTACCAGAAAACTACTAGAGCTAATCAATGAATTTGGTAAAGTAGCAGGATACAAAGTTAATGCACAGAAATCTCTGGCATTCCTATATACTAATGATGAAAAATCTGAAAGTGAAATCAAGAAAACACTCCCATTTACCATTGCAACAAAAAGAATAAAATATCTAGGAATAAACCTACCTAAGGAGACGAAAGACCTGTATGCAGAAAATTATAAGACACTGATGAAAGAAATTAAAGATGATACAAATAGATGGAGAGATATACCATGTTCTTGGATGGGAAGAATCAACATTGTGAAAATGACTCTACTACCCAAAGCAATCTACAGATTCAATGCAATCCCTATCAAACTACCACTGGCATTTTTCACAGAACTAGAACAAAAAATTTCACAATTTGTATGGAAACACAAAAAACCCCGAATAGCCAAATCAATCTTGAGAACGAAAAAAGGAGCTGGAGGAATCAGGCTCCCTGACTTCAGACTATACTACAAAGCTACAGTAATCAAGACAGTATGGTACTGGCACAAAAACAGAAATATAGATCAATGGAACAGGATAGAAAGCCCAGCGATAAACCCACGCACATATGGACACCTTATCTTTGATAAAGGTGGCAGGAATGTACAGTGGAGAAAGGACAGCCTCTTCAATAAATGGTGCTGGGAAAACTGGACAGGTACATGTAAAAGTATGAGATTAGATCACTCCCTAACACCATACACAAAAATAAGCTCAAAATGGATTAAAGACCTAAATGTAAGGCCAGAAACTATCAAACTCTTAGAGGAAAACATAGGCAGAACACTCTATGACATAAATCACAGCAAGATCCTTTCTGACCCACCTCCTAGAGTAATGGAAATAAAAACAAAAATAAACAAATGGGACCTAATGAAACTTCAAAGCTTTTGCACAGCAAAGGAAACCATAATCAAGACCAAAAGACAACCCTCAGAATGGGAGAAAATATTTGCAAATGAAGCAACTGACAAAGGTTTAATCTCCAAAATTTACAAGCAGCTCATGCAGCTCAATAACAAAAAAACAAACAACCCAATCCAAAAATGGGCAGAAGACCTAAATAGACATTTCTCCAAAGAAGATATACAGAATGCCAACAAACACATGAAAGAATGCTCAACATCATTAATCATTAGAGAAATGCAAATCAAAACTACAATGAGATATCATCTCACACCAGTCAGAATGGCCATCATCAAAAAATCTAGAAACAATAAATGCTGGAGAGGGTGTGGAGAAAAGGGAACACTCTTGCACTGCTGGTGGGAATGTGAATTGGTTCAGCCACTATGGAGAACAGTATGGAGGTTCCTTAAAAAACTACAAATAGAATTACCATATGACCCAGCAATCCCACTACTGGGCATATACCCTGAGAAAACCAAAATTCAAAAAGAGTCATGTACAAAATGTTCATTGCAGCTCTATTTACAATAGCCCGGAGATGGAAACAACCTAAGCGCCCATCATCGGATGAATGGATAAAGAAGATGTGGCACATATATACAATGGAATATTACTCAGCCATAAAAAGAAACGAAATTGAGCTATTTGTAATGAGGTGGATAGACCTAGAGTCTGTCATACAGAGTGAAGTAAGTCAGAAAGAAAAAGACAAATACCGTATGCTAACGCATATATATGGAATTTAAGGGGGAAAAAAATGTCATGAAGAACCTAGGGGTAAGACAGGAATAAAGACGCAGACCTACTGGAGAACGGACTTGAGAATATGGGGAGGGGGAAGGGTGAGCTTTGACAGGGTGAGAGAGAGTCATGGACATATACACACTAACAAACGTAGTAAGGTAGATAGCTAGGGGGAAGCAGCCGCAAGGCACAGGGATATTAGCTCGGTGCTTTGTGACAGCCTGGAGGGGTGGGATAGGGAGAGTGGGAGGGAGGGAGACGCAAGAGGGAAGACATATGGGAACATATGTATATGTATAACTGATTCACTTTGTTATAAAGCAGAAACTAACACACAATTGTAAAGCAATTATACCCCAATAAAGATGTTTAAAAAAAAAATGTAAATGGACTAAATGCTCCCACCAAAAGACACAAATTGGCTGAATGGATACAAAAACAAGACCCTTATATATGCTGTCTACAATAGACCCACTTCAGACCTAGAGACACATACAGACTGAAAATAAGGGGATGGAAAAAGATATTCCATGCAAATGGAAACCAAAAGAAAGCTGGAGTAGCAATTCTCATATCAGACAAAATAGACTTTAAAATAAGGACTATTACAAGAGACAAAGAAGGACACTACGTAATGATCAAGGGATCGATCCAAGAAGAAGATATAACAATTGTAAATATTTATGCACCCAACATAGGAGCACCTCAATACATAAGGCAAATACTAACAGCCATAAAATGGGAGATCGACAGTAACACATTCATAGTAGGGGACTTTAACACCCCACTTTCACCCATGGACAGATCATCCAAAATGAAAATAAATAAGGAAACACAAGCTTTAAATGATACATTAAACAAGATGGACTTAATTGATATTTATAGGACACTCCATCCAAAAACAACAGAATACACATTTTTCTCAAGTGCTCATGGAACATTCTCCAGGATAGACCATATCTTGGGTCACAAATCAAGCCTTGGTAAATTTAAGAAAATTGAAATTGTATCAAGTATCTTTTCTGACCACAACGCCATGAGACTAGATATCAATTACAGGAAAAGATCTGTAAAAAATACAAACACATGGAAGCTAAACAATACACTACTTAATAATGAAGTGATCACTGAAGAAATCAAAGAGGAAATAAAAAAATACCTAGAAACAAATGACAATGGAGACACAACGACCCAAAACCTATGGGATGCAGCAAAAGCAGTTCTAAGGGGGAAGTTTATAGCAATACAAGCCCACCTTAAGAAGCAGGAAACATCTCGAATAAACAACCTAACCTTGCACCTCAAGCAATTAGAGAAAGAAGAACAAAAAAACCCCAAAGCTAGCAGAAGGAAAGAAATCATAAAAATCAGATCAGAAATAAATGAAAAAGAAATGAAGGAAACGATAGCAAAGATCAATAAAACTAAAAGCTGGTTCTTTGAGAAGATAAACAAAATAGATAAACCACTAGCCAGACTCATCAAGAGAAAAAGGGAGAAGACTCAAATCAATAGAATTAGAAATGAAAAAGGAGAAGTAACAACTGACACTGCAGAAATAAAAAAAATCATGAGAGATTACTACAAGCAACTCTATGCCAATAAAACGGACAATCTGGAAGAAATGGACAAATTCTTAGAAATGCACAACCTGCCAAGACTGAATCAGGAAGAAATAGAAAATATGAACAGACCAATCACAAGCACTGAAATTGAAACTGTCATTAAAAATCTTCCAACAAACAAAAGCCCAGGACCAGATGGCTTCACAGGTGAATTCTATCAAACGTTTAGAGAAGAGCTAACACCTCTCCTTCTCAAACTCTTCCAAAATATAGCAGAGGGAGGAACACTCCCAAATTCCTTCTACGAGGCCACCATCACCTTGATACCAAAACCAGACAAGGATGTCACAAAGAAAGAAAACTACAGGCCAATATCACTGATGAACATAGATGCAAAAATCCTCAACAAAATACTAGCAAACAGAATCCAACAGCACATTAAAAGGATCATACACCATGATCAAGTGGGGTTTATTCCAGGAATGCAAGGATTCTTCAATATACGCAAATCTATCAATGTGATAAACCATATTAACAAATTGAAGGAGAAAAACCATATGATCATCTCAATAGATGCAGAGAAAGCTTTCGACAAAATTCAACACCCATTTATGATAAAAACCCTGCAGAAAGTAGGCATAGAGGGAACTTTCCTCAACATAATAAAGGCCATATATGACAAGCCCACAGCAAACATCATCCTCAATGGTGAAAAACTGAAAGCATTTCCACTAAGATCAGGAACAAGACAAGGTTGCCCACTCTCACCACTCTTATTCAACATAGTTTTGGAAGTTTTAGCCACAGCAATCAGAGAAGAAAAGGAAATAAAAGGAATCCAAATCGGAAAAGAAGAAGTAAAGCTGTCACTGTTTGCAGATGACATGATACTATACATAGAGAATCCTAAAGATGCTACCAGAAAACTACTAGAGCTAATCAATGAATTTGGTAAAGTAGCAGGATACAAAGTTAATGCACAGAAATCTCTGGCATTCCTATATACTAATGATGAAAAATCTGAAAGTGAAATCAAGAAAACACTCCCATTTACCATTGCAACAAAAAGAATAAAATATCTAGGAATAAACCTACCTAAGGAGACGAAAGACCTGTATGCAGAAAATTATAAGACACTGATGAAAGAAATTAAAGATGATACAAATAGATGGAGAGATATACCATGTTCTTGGATGGGAAGAATCAACCTTGTGAAAATGACTCTACTACCCAAAGCAATCTACAGATTCAATGCAATCCCTATCAAATTACCACTGGCATTTTTCACAGAACTAGAACAAAAAATTTCACAATTTGTATGGAAACACAAAAAACCCCGAATAGCCAAAGCAATCTTGAGAACGAAAAAAGGAGCTGGAGGAATCAGGCTCCCTGACTTCAGACTATACTACAAAGCTACAGTAATCAAGACAGTATGGTACTGGCACAAAAACAGAAAGATAGATCAATGGAACAGGATAGAAAGCCCAGAGATAAACCCACACACATATGGACACCTTATCTTTGATAAAGGTGGCAGGAATGTACAGTGGAGAAAGGACAGCCTCTTCAATAAATGGTGCTGGGAAAACTGGACAGGTACATGTAAAAGTATGAGATTAGATCACTCCCTAACACCATACACAAAAATAAGCTCAAAATGGATTAAAGACCTAAATGTAAGGCCAGAAACTATCAAACTCTTAGAGGAAAACATAGGCAGAACACTCTATGACATAAATCACAGCAAGATCCTTTCTGACCCACCTCCTAGAGTAATGGAAATAAAAACAAAAATAAACAAATGGGACCTAATGAAACTTCAAAGCTTTTGCACAGCAAAGGAAACCATAATCAAGACCAATAGACATTCCTCAGAATGGGAGAAAATATTTGCAAATGACAAAGGATTAATCTCCAAAATTTACAAGCAGCTCATGCAGCTCAATAACAAAAAAACAAACAACCCAATCCAAAAATGGGCAGAAGACCTAAATAGACATTTCTCCAAAGAAGATATACAGAATGCCAACAAACACATGAAAGAATGCTCAACATCATTAATCATTAGAGAAATGCAAATCAAAACTACAATGAGATATCATCTCACACCAGTCAGAATGGCCATCATCAAAAAATCTAGAAACAATAAATGCTGGAGAGGGTGTGGAGAAAAGGGAACACTCTTGCACTGCTGGTGGGAATGTGAATTGGTTCAGCCACTATGGAGAACAGTATGGAGGTTCCTTAAAAAACAACAAATAGAATTACCATATGACCCAGCAATCCCACTACTGGGCATATACCCTGAGAAAACCAAAATTCAAAAAGAGTCATGTACCAAAATGTTCATTGCAGTTCTATTTACAATAGCCCGGAGATGGAAACAACCTAAGCGCCCATCATCGGATGAATGGATAAAGAAGATGTGGCACATATATACAATGGAATATTACTCAGCCTTAAAAAGAAATGAAATTGAGCTATTTGTAATGAGATGGATAGACCTAGAGTCTGTCATACAGAGTGAAGTAAGTCAGAAAGAAAAAGACAAATACCATATGCTAACACATATATATGGAATTTAAGGGGAAAAAAAGTCATGAAGAACCTAGGGGTAAGAGAGGAATAAAGACACAGACCTACTGGAGAACGGACTTGAGAATATGGGGAGGGGGAAGGGTGAGCTTTGACAGGGCGAGAGAGAGTCATGGACATATACACACTAACAAATGTAGTAAGGTAGATAGCTAGGGGGAAGCAGTCGCAAGGCATAGAGATATTAGCTCGGTGCTTTGGGAAAGCCTGGAGGGGTGGGATAGGGAGAGTGGGAGGGAGGGAGACGCAAGAGGGAAGACATGTGGGAACATATGTATATGTATAACTGATTCACTTTGTTATAAAGCAGAAACTAACACACCATTGTAAAGCAATTATACCCCAATAAAGACTTTAAAAAAAAAAAGAAATTAGCACAGATACCGTTCCATAAGCCAAATATATAATAGAAAAGACCTACTCCTTGCTCAACGAAATGGACTCAACACCCGATATTCAATGCCTCGGAATATACCTGACTAGTAAGAATCTTAAAACCCATGGATTTATATGTCTCCATAAGGAAATCAAGCGTGTGTACAGCGGCCTAAACGCAGCAGTGAATATCCGATAAATCCCATTATCAAAATAAATTTCAAAAACAAAACACAATGACAGTGAAATAGAGAGCAATTCTTAAATAATTCATTCAGGGCTTGTGATGCAACCTGGATTTACCACAACTACACCCAGAGCTGGGTGAGACATAAGGCTGGACACTTCGGGCTGATAGCATTGGTGAGGTTCGGTGAGCAAATGCAGACCCTTTGAAGTCATACTGCATGGTACCCATTCCATGGGTCCCAACTCTCCAGGTTTAAGGGATTCTTCCTTCAGCTAAAACATGCATGGGAATCCCAGAGTATGGTCCACCGTGTGATTGGGAAACGTTGTCAAATGCATCTCAGGTTTCGTCCCCTGGTACTCGGGTTCACCATTCCAGACGCTTTACTAACACTCTCCCCACTTGGAGAGTCAGTGCCTTTAACCTCCTGTTTGGCACAGTTTGCAATTTCTGCGCAAGATGAACAGCAATAGGGAGAACAAATGAGGGACTAGCTGTAGATGTCTGCACGGGCAAACGTAACGCTCATTTCCCACCAGGAAGAGGAATTAACCAAAGGCTCAGCGTGCCCTGCCGGAAACAGATTAGGGCCTGAAGCAATCCTGTGGTTTTGCGGTCAGCTCACAAGAAAGCGATTTGAAGAAAGGAGCTCAGGGGCACTGTAATTCACAAACCTGCAGAGTTATGAATGACAGCTATCGTCCAAAAATGTATTGAAGTAAGTCTTCGAAGAGGACTTGAAAGCGGGGCAGAATTTCAGGAAAACGATTTCAGGGGGTAGACTGGAATTGCACTTAAAGCATAGGAAAAGAGGCAGAATGTCCACAATGATGCACTTGGCCAAAAAGTGTGTATGCGTTTTTTCCTGAATATATTCAGGAAAAAACGCATACGCCATTTTTTGGCCAACCAAGCTAGCGTGTAATGGAAATCTGCACTACAATGAAGTCTCACTGCCCCCCGGTCAAAAGGGCCATCTGAAAACAGTGTAAAATCCAGAAAGGCAGGACAGGTCATGGAGAACAGGGAGCCTTGTTATGCTGATGGGCGAGATGTAAATTGCCAACAGCCACTCTGGAGAAGTGTATGGTGTTTCCTGAAACACGTAGGAAACAAAGCAACACAGCCTATGGCACTTCCACTTATGTTCTTATAGCTTACGGAAATTAAAATAAAAAACACACAGCCACCCCAAAGTTTGGGACGGCTCTGTTTACAAGAACCTCCTCTACGGTACAAGTTAAATATCCGAGAAAGCAAAAAATGGATAAAGAAGTTGTGGTACGCATGTACAATGGAATATCACTCAGCAATGAAATCTACGTCACCAGGCCGGTAGCGGCATGATGAGTTGATTCAGGTAGGATGGTTCTACGAGAAATAAGTCACACAGAAGAAGAAACATCATAAGCTATCACTAATACACGGAATGTAAACTTGGCTACACATGAACTGAGTTACAAAAGAGAACAGGGTCTCAAATTTAGAAAACCAACTTATGCTTGCTTATGGGGAAAGGTGAGTTGGGGTGCTGCATAAAACCAGAGATTGAAGTTAGCACAGATACCGTTCCATAAGCCAAATATATAAGAGACAAGACCTACTCCTTGCTCAACGAAATGGACTCAAAACCCCATATTCAACGCCTGGGAATATACCTGACAAGTAAGAATCTTAAAACCCATGGATTTATATGTCTCCATAAGGAAATCAACTGTGTGTACAGTGGCCTAAACGCAGCAGTGAAAATCCGATAAATCCAATTATCAAAATAAATTTCAAAAACAAAACACAATGACAGTGAAATAGAGAACAATTCTTAAATAATTCATTCAGGGCTTGTGATGCAACCTGGATTTACCACATCTAGACCCAGAGCTGGGTGAGACATAAGGCTGGATACTTCGGGCTGATAGCATTGGTGAGGTTCGGTGAGCAAACACAGACCCTTTGAAGTCACACTGCATGGTACCCATTCCATGGGTCCCAGCTCTCCAGGTTTAAGGGATTCTTTCTTCAGGTAAAACATGCATGGGAAACCCAGAGTATGGTCCACCGTGTGATTGGGAAACGTTTTCAAGTGCCTCTCATGTTTCGTCCCCTGGTACTCGGGTTCACCATTCCAGAAGCTTTGCTAACACTCTCCCCACTTGGAGAGTCAGTGCCTTTAACGTCCTGTTTGGCACAGTTTGCAATTTCTGCACAAGATGAACAGGAATAGGGAGAACCAATGAGAGACTAGCTCTAGGTGTCTGCACGAGCAAGTGTAACGCTCATTTCCCACTAGGAAGAGGAATTAACCAAAGGCTCAGCGTGCCCTGCTGGAAACAGATTAGGGCCTGAAGCAATCCTGCAGTTTTGCGGCAAGCTCACAAGACAGCGATTTGAAGAAAGGAGCTCAGGGGCACTGTAATTCACAAACCTGCAGAGTTATGAATGACAGCTATCATCCAAAAATGTATTGAAGTAAGTCTTCGAAGAGGAGTTGAAAGTGGGGCAGAATTTCAGGAAAACGATTTGAGGGGGTGGACTGGAATTGCACTTAAAGCATAGGAAAAGAGGCAGAATGTCGACAATGATGCACTTGGCCAAAAAGGGCGTATTTGTTTTTTCCTGAATATATTCAGGAAAAAACGCATACACACTTTTTGGCCAACCAAGCAAGCGTGTAAAGGAAATCTTCACTATAATGAAGTCTCACTGCCCCCTGGTCAAAAGGGCCACCTGAAAAAAGTGTAAAATGCAGAAAGGCAGGACAGGTCATGGAGAACAGGGAGCCTTCTTATGCTGATGGGCGGGATGTAAATTGCCAACAGCCACTCTGCAGAAGAGTATGGTGTTTCCTGAAACACGTAGGACACAAAGCAACACAGCCTATGGCACTTCCACTTATGGTCCTATAGCTTAGGGAAATTAAAATCAAAAACACACAGCCACCCCAAAGTTTGGGATGGCTCTGTTTATAAGAACCTCCTCTATGGTACAAGTTAAATATCCGAGAAAGCAAAAAATGGATAAAGAAGTTGTGGTACGTACGTACAATGGAATATCACTCAGCAATGAAATCTATGTCATCAGGCCTGTTGCAGCATAATGAGTGGATGCAGCTACGATGATTCTAAGTGAAATTAGTCACACAGAGAAAGAAACATCATAAGATATCAGTAATAGACGGAATGTAAACTTGGCTACACATGAACTGAATTACAAAACAGAACAGGGTCTCAAATTTAGAAAACCAACTTATGCTTGCTTAAGCGGAAATGTGAGTTGGGGTGCTGCATAAAACCAGAGATTGAAATTACCACAGATACCCTTCCATAAGCCAAATACATTAGAGTCAAGGCCTACTCCTTGCTCAACGAAATGGACTCAACACCACACATTCAACGCCTAGGAATACACCTGACTAGTAAGAATCTTACAACCCATGGATTTATATGTCTACGTAAGAGAATCAAGCGTGTGTACAGCGGAATAAATGCAGCAGTGAAAATCCGATAAATCCCATTATCAAAATGAATTACAAAAACAAAACACAATGACAGTGAAATAGAGAGCAATTCTTAAATAATTCATTCAGGGCTTGTGATGCAACCTG
Source organism: Delphinapterus leucas (assembly GCF_059928025.1). Classification (NCBI taxonomy): domain Eukaryota; kingdom Metazoa; phylum Chordata; class Mammalia; order Artiodactyla; family Monodontidae; genus Delphinapterus; species Delphinapterus leucas. The sequence goes on along the minus strand of NW_028322236.1, from coordinate 357,402 downwards.
GATTTACCACATCTACACCCAGAGCTTGGTGAGACATAAGGCCGGACCCTTCAGGCTGATAGCATTGGTGAGGTTCGGTGAGCAAATGCAGACCCTTTGTAGTCATACTGCATGGTACCCATTCCATTGGTCCCAACTCTGCAGGTTTAAGGGATTCTTCCTTCAGCTAAAACATGCATGGGAAACCCAGAGTATCGTCCACCGTGTGACCGGTAAACATTTTTAAATGCATCTCAGTTTTCGTCCCCTGGTACTCGGGTTTACCATTCCAGACACTTTACTAACACTCTCCCCACTTGGAGAGTCAGTGCCTTTAACCTCCTGTTTGGCACAGTTTGCAATTTCTGTGCAACATGAACAGGAATAGGGAGAACCAATGAGAGACTAGCTGTAGGTATCTGCACGGGCAAATTTAACGCTCATTTCCCACTAGGAAGAGGAAATAGCCAAAGGCTCAGCATGCCGTGCCAGAACCAGATTAGGGCCTGAAGCAATCCTGCGGTTTTGTGGCCAGCTCACAAGAAAGCGAGTTGAAGAAAGGAGCTCAGAGCCACTGCCATTCACAAATCTGCAGAGTTATAAATGACAGCTATCGTCCAAAAATATCTGAAGTAAGGCTGCGAAGAGGACTTGAAAGCGGGGCAGAATTCCAGGAATACAATTTCAGGAGGTAAACGGGAAGTCCTTTGAAAGCATATTAAAGAGGCAGAACCTCGACAATGATGCCCTTGGTCTAAAGGGCATATCCGGTTTTTCCAGGGCCCTCATTAAAGAGGGTAGGAGGCTCCCAGCATGCTTCAGTGGCCAACAGAGGGCCCACCTCACCAAGGCGACGTGAGCCAACCAGGCAGGAATGACCTCACATCAGAGGGCCCACCTCACAGAAGGTTAAAGTACCCAGCCAGGATCAGACTCTCACCAGAGTGCCCACATCAGCTTGGGGCTGGGAACCAGGCAGGAGTGTCTTCACACCCATGGGGCCACATCATCGAAAGTTGAGGTACCCAACACATGTTGTCTCAAACCAGAGGACCCACATCACCATGGATCTCGGATTGAGTCAGGCAGGAGTAGCCTCACAACACAGGGCCAATAGAATAAAAAAGCTGAGGAATCCTGCAGTGGGAACCTCCCAGCAGGTGGCCCAGAGCACCGAGTCTATGCGATCCAGGCCACAGTGAACTCACAGCAGAGGGCCCACATCATGAAACTGTGAGCAACCCAGCCATTGTGACCTCAGAGGAGAAGGCCCACATTCCCATGGGGTTGGGAACATGGCACGAGTGTCCTCACACCACTTAGCATGTATCAGAAAATGTGGGTACCCAGCAGTTAGGGCCTGACGCCAGAGGGCCCTCATCACGGAGGGGAGGAGGCTCCCAGCAGGCTCCAACTGACACAAGAGGGCCGACGTTGCCAAGGCGGGGTGTGCCAGCCAGGCAGGAGTGACCTCACAGCAGAGGGCCCACCTCACAGAAGGGTGAGGAACCCAGCCAGGATCACACTCTCATCAGAGGACCCACATCACCAAGGGGATAGGAACCAGGCAGGAGTGTCCTCACACCAGTGGGGCCACATAATTGAAAGGTGAGGGACCCAGCACACGTAGACTCAAACCAGAGCACACACTTCACCATGGGGCCTGGAGTGAAGCAGGCAGGAGGAGTCTCAAAACAGAGGGCCCATAGAAGAAAAAAGGTGAGGAATCCCGCAGTTGGAACCTCCCTGCAGTCGGCCAGCAGCAGCGAGGCTATGGGATCCAGGCCGGAGTGAACTCACACCAGAGGGCCCTCATCATGAAACTGAGCAACCCAATGTTGGGACCTCAGAGCAGAAGGCCAACATTCCCATGGGGTTGGGAACCTGGCAGGAGTGTACTCGCACCACAGGGTGCACATCAGAAAATTTTGGGAGCTCAGGAGTTAGGGCCTGACGCCAGCGGTCCCTCATTACCGAGGGGAGGAGACCCTCAGCAGGCACCAACTCCCAACTGAGGGCCCATGTATCCAAGGTGACGTGTGCCAGTCAGGCAGGAGTGACCTCACAGCAGAGGGCCTACCTCACAGAAGAGTGAGGAACCCAGCCAGCATAAGACTCTCACCAGAGAACCCACATCACCAAGGGGATCGGAAAAAGGCAGGAGTGTCCTCACACCAGTGGGGCCACATTATACAAAGGTGAGGAACCCAGCACATGTGGCCTAAACCAGAGGACCCACATTTCCAAGGGGCTCCGAGTGAGGCAGGCAGGAGTAGCCTAACAACACAGGGCCCACAGAATAAAAAATGTGAGGAATCCAGCAGTTTGAACCTCCCAGCAGGTGGCCCAGATCATGGAGTCTATGGGACCCAGGCCACAGTGAACTCACAGCAGAGGGCCCACATCATGAAACTGTGAGCAACCCAGCCGGTGGGACCTCAAAGCAGAAGGCCCACATCCCCATGGGGATGGGAACCTCACAGGAGTGTCCTCGCACAACTTAGAACATATCAGAAAATGGGGGAACCCAGCAGTTAGGGCCTGACGCCAGAGGGCCCTCATCACCGAGGAGAGGAGGCTACCAGCAGGCTCCAAATGCCACCAGAGGGCCGACGTCACCAAGGCAACGGGAGCAAGCCAGGCAGGAGTTACCTCACAGCAGAGGGCTCACCTCACAGGAGTGTGAGGAACCCAACCAGGATCAGACTCTAACCAGAGGGCCCACATCACCAAGGGGATGGAAACCAGGCAGGAGTGCCCTCACACCAGTGGGGCCACATCAGCAAAAGGTGAGGAACACAGCACATGTGGCCTCAAACAAGGGGACACACATCACGAAAGGGCTGGGAGTGAGGCACGCAGGAGGAGACTCAAAACAGAGGGCCCATGGAATAAAAAAGGTGAGGAACCCCGCAGTTGGAAGCTCCAAGCAGGTGGCCCAGAGCACCGAGGCTATGGGATCCATGCCGGAGTGAACTCACAGTAGACGGCCCACATTCTGACACTGTGAGCAACACAGCCGTTGGGACCTCACAGCAGAAAGCCCACATCCCCATGGGGATGGGACCCTGGCAGGAGTGTACTCGCATGACAGGCCGCACATCAGAAAATTTTGGGAGCCCATGAGCTAGGGCCTGACGCCAGTGGGTCCTCATTACCGAGGGGAGGAGACTCCCAGCAGGCACCAACTCCCAAGTGAGGGCCCACATCGCCAAGGTGACGTGTGCCAGCCAGGCAGGAGTGACCTCACAGCAGAGGGCCCACCTCCCAGAAGTGTGAGGAATCCAGCCAGGATCAGACTCTCACCAGAGGGCCCCCATCACCAAGGGGATGGGAACCAGGCAGGAGTGTCCTCACACCAGTGGGGCCACATCAATAAAAGTGAGGAAACTGGCACAGGTGGCCTCAAACCAGAAGACCTACATCACAAATGGGCTGGGAGTGAGTCAGGAAGGAGGAGCGTGAAAACACAGGACCCAAAGAATAAAAAAGGTAAGGAATCCAGCAGTAGGAACCTCCCAGCAGGCGGCTCAGAGCACAGAGTCTATGGGATCTAGGCCTGAGTGAACTAACACCAGAGAGCCAACATCATGAAACGGTGAACAACACAGGTGTTGGGACCTTAGAGCAGAAGGCCCACATGCCCATGGGAATGGGAACCTGGCAGGAGTGCCCTCGCACCACTTAGCACGTATCAGAAAATGTGGGAACCCAGCAGTTAGGGCCTGATGCCAGAGGGCCTCATCACCGAGGGGAGGAGGCTCCCAGCAGGCTCCAACTGCCACCAGAGGGCCGACGTCGCCAAGGTGGGGTGTGCCAGCCAGGCAAGAATGACCTCAGAGAAGAGGGCCCACCTCACAGAAGTGTGAGGTACCCAACCAGGATCAGACTCTCGCCGGAGGGACCACATCACCAAGGGGATGGGAAGAAGGCAGGAGTGTCCTCACACCAGTGGGGCCACATCATCAAAAGATGAGGAACCCATCACATGTGGCCTCAAACCAGAGGACACACATCACCAAGGGGCTGGGAGTGAGGCAGGTGTCTGGAGGAGCACATTTAACTCTAATTTCCCACCAGGAAGAGGAATTAACCAAAGGCTCAGAGTGCCGTGCCACACCCTGATTACGGCCTGAAGCAAACCTGTGGTTTTGTGGCCAGCTTTCAAGGAAGCGAGTTAAGAAAGGAAATCACGGGTGCTGTAATTCACAAACCCACAGAGTTATAAATGACAGCTATTGGCAAAAATATATTGAAGTAAGTCTGCAAAGAGGACTTGAAAACGAGGCAGAATTGCAGGAATCATATATCAGGAGGTAGATTGGAATTGCGTTTAAAGCATGTGAAAAGCGGCAGATCTTTGACAGTGATGCACTTGGACAAAAAGTGCGTATACATTTTTTCCTGAATATATTCAGAAAAAACGCATATGCACTTTTTGGCCAACCAAGCACTCCAGCAATGGAAATCCACACTACATTGAAGTCTCATTTCCCATTCGTCAAAAGGGCCATCTGAAAAAAGTGTAAAAACCAGAAACACAGGACAGGCCATGGAGAACAGGGAGCCTTGTTATGCTGATGGGCGGGATGTAAATTGCCAACAGACACTCTGGAGATGTTTATGGTGTATCCTGAAACATCTGAAAAACAAAGCTACAGAGCCTAGGGCACTTCCACTTTTGCCCCTATAGCTTAGGAAATTTAAAATCAACAAGACACAGCCAACACAAAATTTAGGGCTGCTGTGTTTACAAGAACCTCCAGTCCAGTACAAATTAAATATCCCAGAAAGAAAAAAATGGATAAAGAAGTTGTGCTACCTACGTACAACGGAATATCACTCAGCAATGAAATCAATGTCATCAGGCCTGTAGCAGCAAATTGAGTGGATTTAGGTATGATGATTCTAAGAGAAATATGTCACACACAGAAAGATAATTATCATAAGATATCACTAATAGAGGGAGTGTAAACTTGGCTACACATAAACTAAATTACAAAACCGAACAGAGTCTCACATTTAGATAAAAAACTTATGCATCCTTAAGGGGAAAGTTGAGTTGGGGTGCTGTATAAAACCAGAGATTGAAATTAGCACACATACCGTTCCATAAGCCAAATATGTAATAGACAAGACCTACTCTTTTCTCAACAAAATAGACTCCTCCATGGTGTATCACCTCACACCTGTTAGAATGGGCATCATCAGAAAATCTACAAACAACAAATGTTGGAATGGGTGTGGAGATAAGGAACCTTCTTCCACTATTTTTGGGAATGTAAATTGATACAGTCACTGTGGAGAACGTTATGGAGTTTCTTATAAAACTAAGAATAGAATTACCATATGATACAGCAATCCCAGTACTGGGCATATACCCAGACAAAACCATAAAACGAAAAGAGACATTCACCGCAATGTTCATTGCATCACTATTTACAATATCCAGGTAATGCAAGCAACCTAAATGTCCACAGACAGAAGAATGCATAAAGATGTGGTACAAGTATAAAATGGAATATTACTAAGCCATAAAAAGGAATGAAATTGGGTCATTTGTAGAGACGTTGATGGATCTAGAGACTGTCATACAGAGTGAAGTAAGTCAGAAAGAGAAAAACAAATCTTGTGTATTAATGCATATATGTGGAACCTAGAAAAATTGTACAGATGAACCGTTTTGCAAGGCAAAAATACAGCAACAGATGTAGACAACAAACGTATGGACACCAAGGGGGGAAAGCTGTTGGGGGTGGTGGTGGAAGGAGTTGACATATTGGGATTGGCATGTATACATTTATATGTATAAAAGAGATAACCACAAAGAACCTGCTTTATAAAAAAATAAAATAAAATTCAAAGTTAAAAAAATAAAATTAAAATAATTAAAACAGAAAAAATATTCTTCCCTTCACATACATGTATTTATATGAATAAATTATTTCCATGCTTATATCTGTAAATACAAAAAAGAGGAATAAAATCTACCTTGAACCAAAAATGAAAAAAAGAAAAAAAAACAGAACCTACAAGTTACACAGAGGAAAACCGTATCAGGGCACTTGCTCCAGTTGTAAACAATTCTGAAGTTGGTCAGTGGTGGGGAATCATCTCCCATTCAGCCAGCAGGCCCTACGCAACAAGCGTCCTCATTGCAAAGCTGGGGGACCGTGCCGAGGCATCTGTGAGTAAACGTGGGCTGAGCCCCAGGCCAGCTGCTGCTGAAATGTTCCCACCCTTCCCAGGTAAAACACCTGAATATGTACAAGGACTTGAAAGCCTAGAGGAAGGGCCATGGAGCCACATGAGTGACAGCATGCCAGCCGACTTGGTGCCTGCAGGCCAGCCAGGATGGTCCTGGCCCTGGGTACTCTTCTGGAAGCTTTCCATTTCCCTGCCTGAGATACCCCTGCTGTCCCGGCCCCCACTGCATTCTTCCTTCCTCACCTCTGCCCAGGGAGAAATTCAAGCGGCAGGTATGGGTGACACATCCTCTTCTTTAGGAGGTGGCATCTTGGCAACTGCTGCAGAAAGTCCAGCAGAGCCCCACTCACACTGGGCCACCCACAAAGCCGTGGCATCTCACTCCCTCCCACCAGCCCAGCCCCGAGACTGCTGACTGGGCAGAGAAAATGGCGTCAGGCACAGCTGCAGGGGCTCTTGCTGCCTGGAGCGGTGTTTATATTGATCTCAACCCAGGCACACCTGGGGAGGACTGGTCGGCATGGTAAGGCTTCCCAGGCCAGCCAATAATCACCCCTCAGGGGCTCACAGTTGCCGAAAATGGAACTTTCTGAATCGGCCAGGTCCAAGGAACAGGTGTGGGCTCCTGAGAGTCAGGATGGACAAGGGGCTGCAGCTCTGGCTTGTTTTCTAATTATATTATCTGGCCCATGAGTGGGAGACAACTTCAAGAAAACCCTCTCCTAATGAGAGGAACCCAGGAGTCAGGGAGAGGAGGGGTGGGTGGTGGGTGGAGACAGAGGCCTGGTGCCCCGGGTGCAGTGGAAGTCTCTGGAAGACCAGGTGGAGGGAGGCCACACAGAGTGATGCCCAGGGTCACAGACCTGTCGGAGCTGCTGTTTGTTAGTTCAAGTCCTGCTCTGAGGTGCTCTGTGTCAGATCTGAGTGACAGGTGAGCTGGGAGTGCTCTGCAATGAGGGCGATGTGCACGGTTCCTCTGTGCCCAGCCCTGCCACCGTAACTGCAAGGGTAGCTCTGTATCCTGAGAGGGGTCTGACCACGAAAGCCCCGTGGTCTGGGGTGGGGGTAGGGTACCTGCGCAGGTGATCTCCATATCCTGGGATTGGCCTGATCTCGAGAGCCCCATGGGCTGCTGGAGTCCTGGTAAAGGATGTCAGGACAGTCAGTGAAGCCACCAAGGATATACCTCCAGTAGTTCCTAAAACCTACACCCTGCTGGTCATTCTACCAACCACCAGGACATGGTATTCTGTATTAGTCTTCAATGATGCCTTCTTTTGTATTCCGTTAGTGTCAGAGTCACAAGAAATTTTGGCTTGTGAGTGGCAGGACTCAACATACAACTAAAACAATACTTCTGGGCCGTCTTGCCCAAAGGGTTCAAAAATTCCCACACCATCTTTGGGGAAAGCTCAGCTAAAGACCTAAAAGTTCTACCACTGGAAAAGGAAACACTCCTTCAATATGCAGACGACATTCTGATCACCAGCCCTACTAAGGAGACCTCTGAACTACCAAGCCAATAAAGGATACAAGTTGTCCAAGAAAAAGCTCAAATATCACAGACTACGGCGACCTGCCTGGGCTTCATTCTCACAGAAGGTCGGAGAAGCCCATCCCAGGAAAGGGAAGAAACAATTTACAGCCTTACCCATATCTAAAACTAGAAGACAGCTTAGGGGTCCCCAGGGAGGCCAGGGTTTGCTGCTTCTGGATCCCTAACTACAGTCTACTAGCTGGACCTCTATATGAAACACTGAAAGGAAAAGATGATGATCCTTTTGAATAGAATCCAGAAGTGGCCTTTCAAGAATGGAAAGAGCAGTCAATTCAGACCCTTGCCCTGGAACTCCCTAATTTAGCTAAACCCTTTGATCTTTACATTCCTGGTGAAAAGGGAATCGCCATTGGAGTATTAGTGCAAAAACTGGGACCACTTGAAATGGAACAATGCAAGAATGCCATCCAGGTAGGATAAACTACAGTCACCAAGGGACTTGGCCCACTGCCACATCTGGCCAAGATACTGGCGGTATCTAAAAACCTGGAAATCAGCAGCACAAAAGGCCACCTCTCTCCTAAGGGAAAAGGACCCCACGTGGTGATCCTAACCCCCAACCATGCCCTGAAGTTGCAGGGTTTGCTCCGTGGGCACACTGACCTCGAATGAGGTGGCCCTCCAACTCCAACCTCCAGAGAGATAACCGGGAGCAACGGGGCACCATGACGACTCATGTGACCATCACTTGACCTGGAGTTTCTCTCATAAAACAACAAAAGTGTGTCCCAAAAGAGTAGACTACTGCTTGCAGGACTTACTGCACCCAGAGCGGACCTAATAATCTTGGCAGGGGAAAAGTATATCACGCTGTCAGCATAGAAAAGCCTACAGACACTGTGATAATGGTGGCCAATAAGACCGGCTGGACTCCTGTTTACTTCAAAAGGCTGTTGACTCAGTGGCCATCATGATCCTTCATCACCACTGACCCTGGATTGTCTGGGAGTTGAGCGGACAGGGTCCTGACACCTGGTGCTGTTTTTACGTTAATCCAGGGGCCTAATTGAAGAAAGCGCAGACTACTGGTCGGAGCATCTAGGCTGGCAGAAACGGTCAGCCTAAGGTGGCCGAACAAATGTGGGGCGGGGTGAAACTGGACCTCACAGCGTCACTGCACATCTCCTTCCTGGACCCTTAAAGGTCATTAGAATCTATAACACTTCCAATACTGGTGCTCAGGCGGACGAGCAGGGAGGCAGGAGGCCTGGGGACAATCAACGTCACCTGGAGGCTGCTGGGAAGTTCTGACCCTCGCCCACAGGTATGAGGGCTCCTAACTCAGCACTCAGCAGTTACAGAAGAAGGGTCTGCACCCTCAGCACTCCAAGAATGAGGAAGGGGACAAAAGGCAGAAGAGGGGTTTGTCCCAGGCAAAGCCCCTTAAAAATCCCTGGGAGATAAAAATAGAATCTGGGCAATAAAATAAAGTCTAACCTTTTTTATCCTTTGTGCTTTGTCTAATTTCACGTGCTCCTAGGGTCCCACATGCAGAGGTTCAACAGCCGGCACTTCAGACCAGATTTCCTAGTGCAGAATGGCTGGGTCGACACCTCAGCTCCTGGGGCACGGTGCAGACACCGCGATATAGAGCCTGAGCTGCAGCCAACTGGGCCCTCGAGAGCTCCGCCCCCTCCCTCCCACTGACTCTGACAGGATCTCTACACAGCAGCCCAGCCCACAGCCCACGGGGTAGCACATGCTCTCACCTCTCCATTCTCTGATCAAAATATAAAGTTTCCTTTGCTTCTGAACCAAACTCAGACTCGATCTGTTGGCTCCAATGACACTGGGCAGGGGGACACTTGTTGGGGTCCACTCTGGAGGATCAATAACAGAAATTGAGAACATTGTAACTTCAATGAACAGATGTGTGAGCCAAACTGTAATTAACATAGAACAGTGTATAAGGCTCGGGCAAAATAAGATGTTTCTAACACTTCCATTTGATATTTCCATCACTTTATTATAAGCAAGTTCAGTGAAAAGGTTTGTCTTATTTGTCAGGTCAATATTAGAGAAACGAAGTGATTTCTTTCCAAGGATGTACATCTAGTAATCTTGGTTAAAGCTTCAATCTTGTTTTAAATGCTTTTCCATTGAAAATGATACCTCTCTTTCAGCTGCCCCATTTATGAGAAGTATAAAGTCTTATAATTTATTATTACCAAAGGGGAAAGGTGAGAGGAGGGATAAATTAACAGTTTGAGATTAACACATACACACTGCTATGTATAAAATCGATCATCAACAAGGAACTACTGTATAGCACCAGGAACTACACTCAATATTTTACAATAACCTATAAGGGGAAATAATCTGAAAAAGAATAGATATTTTTATTGACATCATCTATCAAGGACAGTTAAAATGGAACCTAAGGGAAGCCGGTGGTGAGTGCTTCTGACCCTGAAGACTTCAGTCATCTAAAGTTTGGACTCTGCCTACTTCCCAAGGCCCTTAATGAACATATGTGTAGCCGTAGCTTAAAAAATTCCCCAGTTTGGGTTGTGGAGAGACACTGATTTTGTAAAAGCCCTGGTGTTCTCCTCATATGAATGGGACACTTTCTACAGCTAAAACATGCCTGTCACACCCAGAGGATGGTATAACATCTGATCGGGAAGAGTTTGGAAAAGGCATCTCATCTCCTCATCTCCTGGTGCTCGGGTTCACCCCTCCAGCGTCTTTACGAACAGTCTCCCCACTTGGAGATGTCAGCACTGTCAACATCTTGTTGCAGACAGTTTGGAATTTGTCCAGAGGATGAAGCAGAAGGTGGAGGAACAATGAGAGACAAGTCTTAGGTGTTCGGACAGGCACATGTCACTCTTATTTCCAATCAGGAAGACGAATTGACCAAAGGCTAGGGTTGCCCATGGAAACAGAATAGGGCTTGAGGAAATCCCGCTGCTTTGTGGCCAGTTCCCATAAACACAAGTTGAAAAATGGAACTCAGGGACACTAAAATCCACGAAACTGCAGAGTTGAA